>NC_088686.1:142469423-142772454 GCF_028017835.1 Emys orbicularis
TACTAAAAGGGGAAGGGTCGATGGCAAATCAGGAGCCTGAGACTGACAGTCCCCAGGAACAATGGGGAGAGGCCAATGCTCCAGATCAGCCTGATTGACAGGCTAATCAGAGGGTCAGGAGGCCCCGTCCTCCGTGTGAGCTGGAATTGCCTGGGTCAGACAGAGTGGGGCCGAGCTAAGGAGAAAGCAGGGGCCCAAGCTGAGCTGGAGAGCAGAACCGTGCCAGATCCAGAGGGGCCAGAGGCGCAGCCACAGAGCCAGAGACAAAGCCCAGGGAGAGCAGATCCTGAGCTGGGAGCAGAGCTGCAGCCCCAAAGCCAGAGCACAGCCAGGAGAGAGCAGGGGCCTGAGCTAAGTTGCTGGGAGCAGAGCTGCAGCCCCAAAGCCAGAGCACAGCCAGGAGAGAGCAGGGGCCTGAGCTAAGTTGCTGGGAGCAGAGCTGCAGCCCCAAAGCCAGAGCACAGCCAGGAGAGAGCAGGGGCCTGAGCTAAGTTGCTGGGAGCAGAGCTGCAGCCCCAAAGCCAGAGCACAGCCAGGAGAGAGCAGGGGCCTGAGCTAAGTTGCTGGGAGCAGAGCTGCAGCCCCAAAGCAGAGTTACAGAAGCAGCCTGCAGAGCAGACCTGCCCTGGGAGGAGAGCTGCAGCAACCAGAGCCAGAGGGGCCAGAGAAGCAGCCCAGGGAGCTGGAGGCAGAGCAGCAGCAGCAGCCGTGCTGAGGCAGAGTGGAGCTGGAGCTGGGGCTGGAGCAGTCCGGAGCTGGGTGCGGTGAGCAGCTGGGGAGAGTGAGGGGGACCCTGGCAGTGGGCCCAGCGCAGGGAGATACCTCAGCCAAGAGGCCTTGCAGGCCAGACTTGGAGGGGGATCGTAACCCTGACAGGGCAGGGGCGACGCTGGGAAGAAGGGTCCTGCCACCTAGAGCCTGAGAGCGTGTGGCCACCGCCAGAGCAAGTGTCCGACCCGCAGCGTCCCTGCAGCACAGCCAGGGCCTGAGAAGGAGGCCCGGGACCTACAAGGAACAGACTGTGAACTGCCCTGACGTTCCAGAGACACTGCTTGTGATATTCCCTGCCTCAGAGCAGGGTGATGTGTTTCCTTTAACCTTTTCCATTTTTCCTTATTCTTTTTTAAAAGTAATTGTTAATTAAATAACTTGTATTTGCTTTAAATTGTATAAAATGATCAGTGGGTCAGGGAGGTGCCCAGTGCAAAGAGAGTACCCCGGAGTGGGGACACCCTAGCCCCTGTCCTAGGTGACCACAGCAGGGTTGGGGGTCAAGCCCCCCAGGAATCCTGGGCCCAGCCTTGTCGGGGTTTACGAGGACTCTGCCAGACAGGAGAGTGGAAGGGGAGTCCTCAAGGGCAGGGAGGCCTCTGGGTAAAGGAAGTGGGAGCGAGGACTCGGATCCTTTCGTTAGCCCACTTCACCGGGGTAGTGCAGAAGCCAGGAAAGTTCCCCACAATAGCGGGACCATTCCCCCGCTTACACATACAAATGCCCTTGTACGTCTGGACTCCAGACTGGGTCCTCTTGGTTCCATGTGCTGCAATGCCTAGGCGCAGTGGTGTCCATTGAATGGGACCTTACATTGCCTCTGCGACTCCTTGCTTTCATGGGGTTTTGGTTAGACCCCTAGGGGTCTGTTAACACTGATGGGAGATGCTCGTGTAAACTGTGCATGCACCGAAGGGAGACTCAGACCCCTATATTACTGAATCCAGCTTTTCCTCGTTAATTTCCTTTCTTCTTTCCCTAGCGTAGCTTGTGTGGGACACTGGAGCCGTTGTGGTGTCAGCAGAAGTGTTTGCCCTTTAAAGACACCCCCATTATTTTTGGTGGAGCAGCAGGCCATACGGTGCACGTCTGAAGGGCAGGACGGCTGACACGCGGATGACATCCTCTGCCCCTTACCGTTTTGTGCTTAACTACTTGCCATGATCACATGAGCTGTTAGATGAAGCTGTGTCTGTAAGGGCACGCGCTGGCTCTGGGTCTCTAGACGTACACACACTGGCTCTGATCAAACTGGCATGCTAAAATAGAGTGGTCGTGTCATCGTGTGGCAGGAGGGACTAACCGCCCGAGTGTAACCCAGTCAGAAGTGGTAGGAAGGTACTTGGACAGCTAGCCTAAGCTCCCCCCATGGCCACGCTATTATTTTCAGCATGTTAACTTAATTCCAGCGAGTGCATGTAGGTCCGCCCACCCTGGGAATTACATCTCCAGCTGCAGTGTAGATGTACTCAGAAGGTGAACGGCAAACTCAACTGCAAATGGAATTAAGCCCAGCAGTATCTGCTGCATGCCCCCCGCTAAGCACGGTCCAGGGAGCAGTCAGTATTGTAATCGGTTAGAACTGTTTGCTGCCGCTGCTGCCTGGTGGGGGAGATCGTTTAGCCCATGCTCCTGAGCTTAACTGCTCTTCAGCTTTGTGCTTCACCTCTAGGGGATTCACCACTGCAGAGATCCTTCCAGCACTCCTGCCTGTGACTATGATTTAGAAGTGAAGTGAAAGGCCTTGTATCACTGCAAAGCCACACAGTAGGAGTGACCCAGGCTTGGTGCTAAGAGGGGTTACATGAGTCCCTCACCCCAACTAGAATTAAATTGCATTAAAAAGGTGCAGTTTGCATCAGCCCTTGTTCTCTTTTTTTTCCATCCATGAAAGCAATTAGTGCTGGTGCGGCCTCTCAGATTTGACAGTGTTAGTGACTGCAGCTAGCAGGTACAGCATTGGCAGATCAGTTTCCCCACATTGACCCAGAAGAGGCCTTAACTCTGACCCAGAGAGACCATCTCTGGGTGAGAGGGGAGTTTTCTCTATGACGCATGCCATTCTTTCCCTTCCTGCTGAGGCTGTTAGCAGGCCCACTTCAGGTCAGTTGTTATGGAAGGTATCTCTTGTGATGTGGACACTTACTCTCTGGCAACTGGACTGAGATTTGCCAGGCTCTCTCCTTATTGGCTACTGAATGGCTGTCAGATGACTGCAACTTCCAGTCACTGTCAGCTTATCGATATGATATTGGGCTCTATTTAACCTCCCCCCTCACCTGAATACAGTAGTTCTGCTAAGACTCTCCTATTTCATGGAGCATTGCATGCCAGGACATAGAATCTCACAGCTGTAAGGCTGTATAAAGGTGTGGCAGTCAGAGATTACACTATAGAATACCTGAGAGACCTTTGCCAGCAGATCCAGGCTTTGGTTGCCTCTGGCATTGAGGCATCGGACCCCATGTATTCATCCACCTTTAGAAAAGAAGCAATGTTCTGAGCCACTAGTTGAACTGTACAGCCAAAGCTTTGCTTTGTGATTTTGAAATACTAGGACGTTGCCTAATGGAGGGGAGTGTGACCTCTGGGTGCGCCTCCTCTCTCCTCCTCCCCCCCCCCCCCCGTGCTTTTTCAGCTCTGTCCAGTCGCTTTTAACATTTGCCTCTCTTTGATTTCTCCTTCCCTGATCTGCTGTTTGCTCTCCCTCACTCCTGCTCTGTTCTGAGTGTGAGCTGAATGCATACATTGACCTGAGATTTTATCAATTTAATTTGGCTATTCCATGTAGTATGTAGAGGAGCAAAGTCCATTCTGCTTTCCTCTTCTATGTGGAATGGGTGAGCGGAACAGAGGAAGCACTGCTAGAGCCCAAGTCCTGTGTCACCCTCTGGTATAGCGAGGTTGCCACCTTCTGACTGACAAATGGAAAATGCCAGGTATGCATTAATGTTTGCAGTGTAGTTGTAGCTGTGTCGGTCCCTGGATATTGGAGAGAAGGTGGGTGGTCCAGTAAAAGAGATTACTTCACCCACCTTGTCTCTCAGGTATGCATTAATGTAACTAATGGGACCAGACTGCTGCCATCTCTTCAGCTGCTCCTGTGGTTTGTAGTTTGAGCTCTCTTTGCCTGTGTTGAAATTCACTAAAAATGAAATAATTAACTCTACTACTGTATTCCCCCCCCCCCCCCATATCAGTGTTTGCTTTTCTGGTGCAGAAAGATTGAAGGGAACAGACGAGAACCTATGTGGGAATTTAACTTCAAATTCAAAAAACAGGTATGAAAGCTAACCACTTGCCATTGAAATGTCAGGGCGGTAAGGTTTTGAAGCCATAATGATTTTTCTTCCAGAGTTGTCATTGATGGGCGCAGTAGATCAATTAAAATCCGATCTCCTGGTAAAAGAAATACATCTTGCCAAATGCAGAGGTGGGCAGGTAAGGCACTTGTGGAGCTGCTGAGTAGGAAAACTAGAGCAGGAGGCAATTCTTACTGCTTTAAAACAGGCCAACGTTTTCAGTCTTGAGTGTCTAAAGGATTAGATCCCTATGGCCATATTTAGGCTGCTGATTGCCTGCCCCTAACCCAACGTGCTGAGTATCTATAGCTCCAAATACCTTCAGTGGGGAGTTGCGATGACTCGGCTCCTCTGAAAAGCCAGTCACTTTGATTTAGTGGCCTACGGTTAGGGACCCAAGTTTGAAATGTGTTGAATTAATGTCTTTTCTCTCTTCACACGGAAAGCCTTTCCAAAGCTAACCAACCCTTTTATCAGGGGGTGACAGTAATCTTTGTGAAACTCTCCTTTAACCAGACTCAGGATAAATGTATAATACCGAGCACCCTATCAGGACCTGCAGAGTCTGTCTTCAAAGAGACAGTCTTGCAAACCCTCCATCCCAGGGTTTTCATTGAACATGGAACCCTTTTGCCCGAACAGTTGGGCGTTAGGCAGGAATCTGCTGCTGAGCCAGGATGGTCTCTAGACATGAAGTGAAATTTCTGGTTGGCTTCAGTTTAGTTGAATGAACCGGTCTGTCTCGTTATGTCAAGCCTCCCAGATTGAAGAGTAACTGTTGCAAAGGTCTTCAGCCACCTGTTCAGTATGAGGATGTTCACACAAATCCTGATCAGGACTGCTGTCTGCTGCAAATCACCACCCTCAACTTCATCTTCCTGCCGGTAGTCATGGGTATGATATTTACCTTGGTAAGTGTTAAGAAATCTGCACATGTGCTAAGAAAATGGTCTGGTCATTACCGCATGTCTGTAAATCTTGCTGCACCAGCAGACTAATTAATATGCATTTCCCTAGTGCATTGGGGTCATCACTCAAGGATCTCTTCAGTTTAGTTTCTGCAAGTCACTAAACTCTCTGATGGTTGATGTAGATTCATGGCACCAGCCCTCGAGGCCCAACTAGAAGGGACGGTTTGTCAGCTGTCTTCAACGAAATGTGCTCCATTCCTGGGGGAAGGAAGGATGAGGATTTGTATTCTCATCGTGCCTAGGAGTCTTAGTCAGCAGCACCTAAAATACCCTAGATAACTTATGGCTATTAAAGGTAGAATTGGAGAATAGTGTCCAAGTTCTCTCACCTTTGCACTTCCGTAAGATCAAAGCTCCAAATAACATTTATTTCAACTTTAGAAGAGAGTTGGTTGATCTTTCAAATTTTGATGATGTCTTTCTGGTATCTTTTTTGTGAAAAGCATACTTTTTGGAGGCCCTCAATTTAAAAAAAAAGAAAAAGTATTTGAAAATATAAAGTTTAAATGTAAAACACCACAAAGAAAATGTTTGTCCAATAAGAATTAGGGATCAGCATTCACAGTAGTAGATAGTATTTGAAGAGAAATTAGGTACTGCTTCCAGAAAATGCCTAGATGTCTATTAAGGAAATTGCCAATTTTCTTCCCTGCAGTTCACAATAAACGTGAGCACTGACATGAGACATCACAGAGTGAGGTTGGTGTTCCAGGATTCTCCTGTCCGGAACGGCAAGAAGCCCCGACTTGACCAAGGAGTACAAGTTATCCTGGACCCTGTGCACAGTATACGTCTCTTGGATTGGTGGCACCCGCAGTACCCCTTTTCTCTGAAAGCTTAGCATGCTCCTACTGCATCTGTGAGTAGCCATGTCAGGCAGAAGACAATGTCTAGGAACTGGGAAATCCTGTTTTTATTTCCTGAATAAATTCTCCAATCTCCTTACAAATGAGTGAAGCTGCAATGCCAGTCTCTGTATATAATTTCCAGCCAGTAATGAGCAGAATCGAGTGTAAATGGAAATGATTTGTAAACACATTTCTATGTAAAGTTCACATTTTATGATTTGAAAGGAGCACCATGAAACTGTTCATTTAAAATCCTTTTGGTGTTAACGAAAGTCGTCCTGTGTTCTGTTGCGCAAAGGAAGCGGAAAGCGTGCTTCCAGATCCAATGTGGTCAGAGAGATTTTCAGACCAAGTGTCAATGAAATCAGTGTGCGTCTTACTGTAGCGTGATCAAACTCAAATGCAGCAGTATTATCCTACACTGATGCAGCAAGTGGAATAGCAGTGACAATCACTAGTCATGCTTCAATCTCTTATCTGCATGAGCACAATAAAGGCATAAATGATCAAGCAAAGAGATTGCCTTTACAGCTCACATTTAAATTAAATGTGTGTGGTGATAAGGCAAAGAAACACTTACAAAAGTTCGTATCCTGATGCTCTCTTTAAGAAAGAGAATCTAAAACACACATAATGGAAAGGCTCTTGTGGTATGTGGGAACTAAACAAAAACTAACCGCATGAGTTAATAAGTGCTCAGACTTCAGGCATTAGAAGAGTAAGATTGTCTGTGAGCTAAGCTAACAGTGTTTGGAGCTAGTGACTGGGGGAAAGCTATTAGGAACAAAGAGGAAGCATCCAGTTCCCAGCGGACAAATTAACTACCTGGGAAAAATAAACCCAACCCTTCTGGCTCTACTTGGTGGTGTGAGAGGGCTAAGCAGGGTACTGTCTACTTCAGCATATCTGGAGTTGCAGCACCACAATACCCAGAATAGATGGGGGCATGAGTTTTATGCAGAACCGTGGGGAAGTATCGTTCATCTTATGACAGGAAGAAGAGCTTCATAATTCCACCTAAAATCCTCTGATTTTGAGCCTCAAGGGATTTGAGATAATAGCTTCCCTGGCCCTGCAGACCATAGGGGCAGTTGAATCTCAGCGCAAAGTACATCTGCATGAGGGAGTGTGACTGGGGCTGAGTGCAGGGTGAGTTGATGCCCTGAAGTAACTACTGATGGAAACCGGGTGTTCTGCTTTGCAGCTTATCAGTGGAGGTGAGCCCAGTTAACTTATCGGTCCTGTTTCAACCCAAATCTTGTATTGTGCAGGGTAGAGGCAAGAAGTATGTGATCCACAGTGAATGCAACAGCCTGTCCTTGAAGGAAGCTGCTGGGATAGAGCAAATGGGATAGGTTAAAAAAAAAAAGGAGGGGGGGATTTTCCCTTCCCAACTTGAATCCAGTATGTAAATGCCTAAACGGGTGTACATGTCTTGTGTAGCTGTACCAGTGCTGGTGTTTGTCTTGCACAATAGTCACTTAAATCACCACAGATAGCTTATCTGTCCCAAGCACATTTCTGCGCCAGATTAACTCTTGTATTGCATCCCCCATTGGATTCTATTTGTGGCAAAACCTCAAACCTTCCCTTTTCACCTTTCCTGTGTGTCTATATTAAGAAGATAATGGGCAAGTTGTTTTCAAACCAAAATGCTCTGCTCAGTATTTTGGTTCCACCTTAGATGGACAATTACCCTGTTCATTTGTAGTGGAAACTGTCAGTTCATGAACTATACCATGATGGCCAGTTGCATTCCTATGGTCGTGGCTCTAAGCTTTACCTCAGTAGTTTTTCTTCAACTGATTGCACATGTGCATTCCGCTCTTGGTGTGTATGCGCCCTGCGCACACTCACATTTCCCTCAGTGGTACTCGTTGGGGAAGCTTGAGAGCCCTTTGCTCTCACACCCCACTGTGTGCTGGTATAAAGGACCCAGCAGCCCCAAAGCCCCATTCGGTTCCTTCTTACCATCCGTGACAGTCGCTGGAATTGCTTGGCTTGCCTTAGCAGATACTCTGTGTACAGCTCATTGTAAATTTCTTGTATATAGTTAACCAGTTTTATAGTTACTTAGGGTTAGTTATTAGGTACTATCTGTGGCACTTTTCTTTTTCAGTTCCCAGATCTGGGGTTTCCAGTTTTCAGTACCGAGCGATGCCTCAGTCACCGGGCTTCATGCCCTGCATCTCTTTTCTAGGCCGATGCCCACAAGCAACCCACCCTCACGCTGCTTAACGTGTTTGGGGGAAGCTTGTGTTTGGGGTCGTTGCTAATATTGCAAAGACTCTAAGCCAAGGACTAAAAAAGACTGAAGACAGGCTGAACTTTTTGCTTATGAATGCAGCCCTGAGACTCCCTTAAAAACCCAGTCATCCTGACTCAGCACTAAGGGCTTCAGTTAGGAGTGCACCTCCTCTGCTGCCTAAGACCCAGCACGGCTCACCCTCTCCAGTGCCTAAGAAGAGTCTCTAGACACCCCGAGGGAGGAAGATCACCGACACCTAAATTTAATAAGCATGTGGAATCTAAAATCCACGCACTCCTCTTCTCAGATGGCGCCACGATGGGCACCATTCACTCCAGCACTGAGGCAGGCACCATTGAGTCCAGGGCCCCAAGTGGCACCTACATCTGCAGTACTGCAGCAACCCGAGATTGTCTCAATACCAACCACGCTGAAGGCATTTGCAGCCACGAGAGATCTGCTGAGCCTGCTGGTGCTGGTATCCCTGGCAGTGCAGGATACTGCATTCCCAGTACCAGCAGACAGAGGGGCACCGGTGTTGGTGCTGTGACAACTTCCTGTGCTTTAGACTTCATGCCCATCAGTACTGTTGAAGGAGAAGCCTGTGATGTTGGCTGCTCTACGCTTTTCGCCGACTCGGTGCTGTTCTCCGACACCCTCAGGAGCTGCCCCCTTGGTGTGCACAGGGTGACTCATCCTCCTGAATTGGAGATTGGTGCCTATGATTCCCAGCGTTGGAGCCAGTCATGCTACTCTTCCCCTTCCTCCCCCCTGGGTAGTTACTATCCAGGTTGCCTCAAGATCCTTCAGGTGGAGTGGGATTGGGTATGTCATTGGGGCCGGCCACTGGTCCAGTGGCCCTTTTGGAACCCATAGGGTTCCCCCCTGTTTCTCGCTCCTGCACAAGACGTTCCTGCTGTGTCGTCAGAGAGGTGTGGGGAGACTATTCGCCAGGCACTACCCGTTCCTGATTCCAGTATTGAGCAGGAGCCGCCTGCTGGACAGCTAACGGAGAAGGGGCAGCCGCAACCTGTGCTGGCTTCGTGCTCTTCCTCTCCTGACTGGTAGTTTCTTCAGGAGGCATCTCACCCGCTCCTGATGATGATGATGATAGAGCTCACCGAGAAATGCCACCAGTTTTGTTCCCTACAAGGTCACAGTCCAGGTTCCATCATGGACGCTTTCCTGCTAACCTGGTCGAATAAGCTCTGCTACACTTTTTCTCCAATTCCAGTCCTACATCGAGTGTTGGCAAAGCTCAAACGGGACCATGCCCGGGCCCAGCATGGCCTTGGCAGCACTGGTTCTCCATTCTGCTGGATCTGTCAATGGAGCCTCTGATATTGCTTCCTTTGGACCCACGTGTAATTTCACAGGTTCCTGGTCAGCTGCTCCATCCAAACCTTCGGGTTCTCTGTTTAACAGCCTGGAGGCTCCCTGGCTAAATCCTAGAGAGGAGTATTGCTCGGCTCAAGTTCAGGGTGTCTTGTTAAATAGTAGAAAGCCCTCCGTCAGGTCTACTTACGTGTCGAAGTGTGAGCCTGTGTGCACAGAGACTCCAATCCCTTCACTGCTTTGTGACTTGAGAGACACCGAGTGGAATGCACATGTGAAATCACTTAAAGAAGAAAAAAACTGTTACTAACCTCCCATAACGGTTGTTCTATGAGGTGTGTTGCACATGTTCCTTCTACGACCCGCCCTCCTTTGTTTTGGAGTTGTCCAGCAAGAAGGAACTGACAGAGCTCTGGGCCAGTGGGGCCCTTTAGACTGGCACACGGTGGTGTGCCATGGCAGAGGACACTTGAGCTGCCCCGGCAGGTACCCCTGAGGGAAAATTTCCAACAAGTGTACGCAGGGCACCTGCGCACTGAGAGTGGAATGCACATGTGCAACACATCTCAAAGAAAAACAGTCAGAAGGCTAGTAACTGTGACAATGGAGCCTCACTCTGACCCATCATCAAATCGCATCTAGGCTTGGCAGAATTGGATTCTTTTTTTTAAAATGTTGGCAATTAATATAGATTTTTAAGCTTTTTTTCCCTCAGTTTTTAACTATTTAATTTTCACAGTCGTGGGAAATTAATGGGGAGTTGAATTAGGGCAGTCCCCGCTGCAGGGGGCTCCCTGCCCGACCGAGGGGCCCAAGATACTCAGTCGCAGAGTGGAAGGGAGGCTGCGGTCCTCGCCTGGTGGAGCAGAGACCCCCGGTCAGGGCCACAAGGAGGAGGAGGAGCCTCCATCTGAGAGGGAGGCCAACCGCTGCTGAATGGTTCCCGCCCAGGGATGGCCATCACGCTCCCGGTCAGTGGGTGAGTGAGTGGGGCACGACAGTGGAGCTGCGGAGGGCTCCCCGTGCAGCCCCAGGTCCAGTGACAGCAGCTCACTACAGGTGCTACGTTCGGGGCAGACAACGCTTGCCAGCTGTTATTAATGGAAAGCTTTTAATCAATTTCTGTATGTCAGCGAAACTGACGTTTACCAGTGATTAAAAATTTAAATTGAATCCTGCCAAGCTACATGTCTAACTCACCCTGTGTCCTCCCTAAGGGGAGTGTTTGTTTTATCATTCTGTGAGCTCTCTAGATAATACTTCCTGTTCCTTTATTAATGCTCCCCAAAGACATGAGACTTGTCCAGGATGTTACTCACTGAAAGGCTATTAGCTGTCAGCTCTTTACTGTATCCCCTGGGAGCTGGTGCTGGTCTAGCAGGGTACAAATGGCAGCTTTCCAGATGTAAAGAGCCCTGGGTGCGTGCTGATTGAGAAGATGTTTCTTGCTGACTGAAGCTCTGTTCTCGAAATAGAAAGCGCTCTCGTTAGTTGGAGATGCATCCCCATCTAACACCGGCTGGTGTCTGTTGCACACGAGTTTTATGGACTAGCTCCCATTGCAAGAAAAATGGAAGTAGGTTGCAAAACTGCAGTGCACTGCTGGGTAGTTGAAGAGGGTTTATTTAGAGCTGAGCAAATAATTGATTTTTTTGTTTGTTTGTTTGTTTCAGTTGTTCAACCAAAAAAATCTCTCACACAATTAATTTGGGGTTGACCTAAAATGGGAATGTTACGTTTTTCTCACCAAAAGGAAAAACCAGTATCATTGTCGTGTGACTGCTGTGCTGGGAAGAGGTGCAGGGGTGAGCAGTGGCCAGTCCAGCGTCTATTGTCCTTCGGACCGGTTACCAGAGGAAGACGTAATGGATCGCCCATAGTTTCAATGTGTGCGCATAGCCGAGTCCTTGGATGTGACAGGTTCTTTGGGAGCGACAGCGGGGCTGAGATGTGACTCTGCAATGGAGTTCTAGGTTCAGTTCCCAGCTTGCGTAGCCTCTCACGGGGATAGTGGATACGGGTTGTGAAGGGCACAGAATTAGCAGCAGTATGTACAGCTTAAAAACTAGGGCAGCTGAAGTGCAAGGGTTGAACAGCAGGGGGCAGAGTGTGGAGTCCAGCGTGCCCCCTCCACCAGCCAGGACTGCATTAGGGGGACTCTAAACCTCCCCCGGCAGCTACAGCCAGGCAGCAGCATTTGGGGCTCTGTTCTCCTCTGCACTCATCCACCCACAATGGGATCATGCAGCGGCCAAGTCACATGAGATGCCAACTACTAGCAGCATGAGGCAGAGGAAGGTGTGTAAAAGCACCTTGATGTACAATGAGAAGAATGGACCACGCAGCCGCATCCCACCGGGGGCTGCAGGGACCCTGGGCCCACCAGTGTTCCACTCACAAGGCCTTGTGCACCCCTCACTCTGTCCTGCTCCCCTTGCACTCAGAGGAATGAAGCAGAAGAGGTGGAAGGGTTTACCCAGCTGCTAGAAGGGAACAAGCAGTTGTCCATCTCTCCCCCTGTATGCACTGACAGTAGAGGGAAGGTACAGGAGTCCCTGTGCCAGGGAATACGTGGATCCTCTACAGGGGGCAGTAACCTGCCTATGGGTCCCCAGGCCCCCTTTCCTTGCTCGAAGTGGCCCTCGTCTGGGTCTCAAAATGAATGGAATTCGTTTATAGGCCAAGAAACCCCCAAATATCAGTGTAATGTGCTCACAAGGGAGTCAGTCCTGGAGCTTCTTCCTCCCTCTGCTGGTGCTTTCTCATAGAACACTTAGTGCATTTGTTCGGTGACCCTTAACCACTTGCTGCTGCACTAGATTCTCTCGGTGCTGGGACTGGAGAGACGTTGCCCTTCCTGCTGTTCTGGGGGAGACAGATTACCCCATGCGTCAGAGCTGAATGGCTTTGAGATCCCAACGGCAGTAACGGTGCTGGCCTGCAGAGGTCAGTGCATGCCAGAGAACAGGCTGATGGGGAGAAGGAGCACTAGACAAGCTTGCACTGAACAGCTTGTTGGAGCAGAACTGGTGTCTTGGATTGTGAGCACTCGGGCAGGGGCTGTCCTCTGAGTGCATACAGTGCCTAGCACATCAGGGCACTCCTGGTAAACAAAGTGTTATACCACTAACCCCCTTTTCCATTTCTCTCCCCCCCGCTGCCTGCCTGAAAATCCCTGTAATGGTGGGAGGATGAGAACCTGAAGATGTTCCTAGGAGTTGCTCCCCTCGGGCAGGTGGGCTAGATCAGTAAGAATCCCAGACCTACAGCCCTTTAGGGTATGAGCTGGGGTGTCCATCTCTCCCCCGGCCCACGACGCCCCTTCCCGACTTTGCTGTTAATATGACAGCAGGAGCTGGAGTTAATATTACAATAGCAGCATTCTGCCGGCATGGTACGCACACGGGAAAAGAGGTGATTTCTGCCCCAAGAGCACATGCAGATAATGGGTGGGTGGAGGAAGGAAGCACCACTGAGCCTGTTTTACGGATGGAGAGACAAAGGGCCAGCTGTTCAGAGGCATTGAGGTGACAGATAACTAAGTAGGTTAGGTGCCTAAATCCCTTCTGTGCTCAATTGGAGTTAGGCACCTGACCTGCAGAGGCAGTTTTGAAAATCCCACTCGGTGCCTAAATGCCTTTGGCCAAGACGTGAAGGGCCAGGTCTCCCACCCTAGTTCTCAAGCACAAGGCCGTACTGCCTGCTAGGGGGGCCACTCCCGCATTCCCAGAATACCGGCCACCCCTGCCAGCGTGACCCTGCCCCTCCCGGCAAGTGGGCTTGCTGCATCAGGACGCCATTTTGAAGTGCACCCTGCTCCGCCCCTGCCAGCATGCCCTCATGCACGGCACATGCCAGGTCCCGCCGGCGGGAGTGGAGTGATGCACTCTTCAAATCGGTGTCCCCTGGCTGGTACCGGCCAAGACCACGTCCGGTTTTGTCTCAGTACCGGCCAGGGCACAAAGCACCTAAAACCGGCTGAATGGCCAACCTACTTCCTGCTCTGCTGCTGCTCGAGAGAGAAGTTTCTGTATGGCTTTGGACCCCAACTGTTACTTATCCCTGGCCATGGGCGGCTGGTGAAGCTTCCCCTGGGGGAGGCCAGCTCCCTGTCCCTCCTGCCTGCAGCCATGCCCGCACTCGGCCCCAGACCCCGCCACCGCTCACGCCCCCCCCTCACTGCTCGCTGCATTCCTCCTCTTCCCCCTCCCACCCCTGTGAGGCCCCCACCGCTTGCTGTGTCCCTCCCCCCCTCCCCTACAAGAACCCCACTGCTCCCCGCATCTCTCCTCCACAAACCCCTTCCCCCAAAGCCCCCGCTGCTCGTGCTCTCCATGTCCCGCCTCTCCTCCACCCCCTCCCCTGCGAGAACCCCACCGCCCACAGGGACACAGTGAGCGGTGAGTGGCAGATGGTGGTGGGGCTTGCAGGGGAGAGGGGGTGAAGGAAAGGTGGGACGTGGGAGCGGAGGGGACCTCTGGAGAGGGTGGGTGGAGTGGAGGAGAGGAGAGGAGGGACTCAGCCAGGCAGCTGGGCCCAATGGGGGCCTTGGGGAAGGGGCAGAGCAGGGACGGGAAGAGGCGAAGTACAGGTGGGGCCACCATGGCCCAGGCGTCCAGTGGTAGGTCGGGGGCGGCTGTGCTCGCTGCCCATGTGCCTGGCTCTGTAATGGGTCCTGTTTAATTTGTACTGATCTAACAGTTCCATCTGCCTCTTCATGTTCCCCTTTCTTTCTCCAGCCAGGTAATCATTAACGTGGGGTTTCTAGCCGCAGCAGTAAATTAAAAGACAGTAATTTTGTTTTAAGAGGGCTTATTAGAAAGATAAGCTGAAAACAAAACTGTGACAGACGACCTGCTCCTTGTCCTGGAGCTGGCGAACTAGTTAGCAGTTTTCAGAGTAGCAGCCGTGTTAGTCTGTATCCGCAAAAATAACAGGAGTACTTGTGGCACCTTAGAGACTAACAAATTTATTAGAGCATAAGCTTTCGTGGGCTAAAACCCACTTCTTCGGATGTTGTTTGAGACCTTGGGAAAGCAGAGCTGTCCTCTATAATGACTCAGGATCATTGGATGATAACGCTGCAGAAAGTGTTTTACCCGCTTCTGGCCATAATTGGGATCCCATGTGAGTATGCGGGGCAGGAGGGGTGTGGCTGGATAGTCATCTTCATACATTTTAAGGCTGAAAGGAAGAATTGTGATCCTGCATCCATCTCATAGCTTCTGGTTGCCCTGGAGCAGGGCTTTAGAGAGACACACCCAGTCTTGACTTAAAGACTTCTAGTGATGGAGAATCCACCAAGTCCCTAGGTGAGTTACCCTCACTGTCAAAAAGGTGTGCCTTATATTCAGTCTCTATTTGTCTAGCTTCAACTTCCAGCCACTGGATTTTTGACATGCCTTTGTCTGCTAGGTTAAAGAGCTCTCTACTATCAGAAATCATTTTCATGTATTACCTGTAGACCCTGATCAAGTGGTTTCTTAATCTTCCCTCTGCTACCCTAAATAGACTGCGCTTCTGAAATCTCTAACTGTAAGGCAGGTTTTCCAGACCTAAGTTAATTCCAGTAACCTTTTTCTAAGCCCTTTCCAGTGTTTCAATTTCCTTTTTGAAATGTGGACACCTGGAGACGCTATTTCAAACCTGGGGAAACAACTTTGAATGGGGGTGGATTTTTCTAGCTCTAGCTATAAAATGGAAGATCACTTCTGAGCATGTTCCACACTGAACCCTGGGTTTCTAAGTGCAACAGGAGATAAAGGTGCTCAGGGAACAGGAGAACAGATGGGGGCATAAATAATAATAAATAAATTAATGGAGATATCCTATCTCCTAGAACTGGAAGGGACCTTGAAAGATCATCAAGTCCAGCCCCCTGCCTTCACTAGCAGGACCAAGTACTGATTTTTGCTCCAGATCCCTAAGTGGCCCCCTCAAGGATTGAACTCACAACACTGGGTTTAGCAGGCCAATGCTCAAACCACTGAACTATCCCTCCGGGATGTCTTCAATTATGGTGCAGTCAATGCCTCCGTCTGGTTGGTGGTCTCCTTCACCGTCAAGCGCTTCGTGGCTATCAACACCTTCAAGCTGAAGGCAAAGCTGTGCTCCCCGAGACGCACGCTCTACACGATCGCCTTGGTTCACATCTGCGGCTACCTAGTGGCTATCCCGTATTATTGGTCCAACAGATCAGAAAGGGTGAATGGGACGGGGCGGGCGATCTGCAAGTTTAATCCTGACCTTCCCAACTCCTACGTTGAGGGGCTGGTTTGGTTTCAGACCTCACTGGTCAACATTGTCCCTTATATCATCATCTTCACCTTGAACAGCCTGATCCTCAGGCAGATCGTCCTCAGCAACAAAGTGCACTGTGTGATGGCTGGAGGGCTCCACCGAATGAACTCTGGGACCCAATTCAGGTACCAGAAGAAGAAATCCATCCTCCTCCTTGTGACTGTCTCGATGATGTTCGCTTATCTGGGCGCCACCAGGTTCGTCACGCAGATTATTCTCAGGACCTGCCATTACGACATAGAGAGACAAGATTACTCCAAGGCCATTAACATTGCGGTGGACTTTGGTACTATGCTGGAACTGACCAACTCAGCTGTGAATGTGTATCTCTATGCCTGCACCCAGACTGCTTTCCGCAGGGAGCTAGTCCATTGCCTCAAGGCTCTCCTCTTTCCCTGCAAAGCACAGAGAACGCACCCATCAGCCATCTTCCAGGTATAATGCACATGTGCGCATACACGGAGCTGTCCCGCTACATGTCTTCCCAGAGGCAGGTATACCTCCCTGTGTTTAATGAGAGGACTTGCCTTACCCCAGCCAGGAGTGAGGATAAGAGAAATGGACCTAGCATTACGTATGTAAAATAATGTAGTCCAAATTAACATCTTCAGCAGATCGATACCAGGCCATACATTCCAGCTTTGTCATCGATTGGCATGGAGGGTTGGTAGTTCGGATGTAAAATAGCACATGGGTATCCCAGCCCCTCCGAGTGACTCTTTCAGCGCTCGGAGGAAAACTGGCTGTGATGTGTCAATGTTATAGGGGCTTAGGATTAGAGCTGGCCAAAATTCAGGATTTCTAGTTTGTGGGAAATTTCCGTATTTTAGAATTTGTTTCCTTCTGAATGGGAGCAAAACCAAATTTTTTTAAATTTCCCACAACTCAGAAATTCTGAAAGAAACAGGGACACACAATCTGCTCCTTGGGACCCCAGCAGCAGCTGAGTGAAACTGACTTGATTCTTGTCAGTTTCAGGCAGGGGCTGCCAGAGCTTGCAGGGTCTGTGGCTCCAGGGCTTTCAGACTCCTGGGCCAGCTGGCTCCCAGGGCTGCCAGCTCAGAAGCTGGGGTTCACAGAGCCAGGGCCAGCTCTACTGTTTTTGCCGCCTCAAGCAGCGCGCGGAATTGCCGCTGGGGACGGCGGGGGCAGTCCGTGTGCCGTTAGGGCCGGACACACATTTCCGCGGCGGCGCAATTCGGCGGCAGCTTCTGTCTTCAGCCGGAAGACAGAAGCTGCCGCCAAATTGCCGCCGCGGGCAGCTGAACATAGAAGCTGCCGCCGAATTGCCACCACTGCGGAAACTCACGTGCCGCCCTAATGGCACACGGACTGCCCCCGCCGTCTCTGGCAGCAATTCCGCGTGCCGCTTGGGGCTGCAAAAACACACGGACTGCCGCCCCTTGCAGATTGCCGCCCCAAGCACCTGCTTGGAAGGCTGGTGCCTGGAGCCGGCCCTGCACAGAGCTTCCAGGCTCCTTGCTGATTAGAGATGGAGATGGAACTCCCGGAGCTTTCAGGCTCCCAGGTCCCGCAGCAGGGATCCTGGAAGCCCTGGCATGGCAGTGCTGCCCTGGAGCATGGTCTCCAGCAGCCTGCCAGGAAAGTTAATCAAACCCAAGATGTTTCTGAAAAACATTTTGGGTTCAATGCATTGGTATGTTCCAGCAAAACTTTGTTGGAAATTTTCTATCCAGCAAAACTTAGACTGTGTTTTCATGTTTGCACACTGGATTTTTCAATGCAAGCCATTGACAGCCTGCTAACATTCTCCCAGTTCTGGACATGCTCAGGTAGCTGAGGAAAAATCGGAGGCAGGGGAAGGAGAATAAGCTATACTGATACATCAGCTGTATCCCAATATAACTAGGGTTTGTATCAGTGTAACTATTTTTTTTTTAAATCACATCCCTAATTGACATAGTTGTATCAATTCAAAATCTGTCTATAGATCAGGCCTAAGTGAAGTAAAAAATATAGGTTTCATGTTGTGCAGAGGGTTCTCGGACTCCATCTTAAGAGAGAGCTTGTCCTCCGATCTAATAGGGACCGGGGCCGGATCGGATCATCAAAAATTTAGATAAGCCAGAGAATGGGAAAGTGTGAGGCTGCAGCGCCATCTGGTGGCCACAGGAGAGCTCGCCCACTTCTGGAGCTGGTTGTTGGGTTAATACGGAGAGTGGCTGGATAATGGAGGGTCGGATAAACGGAGTTCTACTGTATTCCCTTCGCAGCACCACGGGGGGCGGCCTGCTGGTCGATGTGAGGGCGGCAGTCAGGTGGCCTTCAGCGGCATGCCTGCGGGAGGTCCGCCGGTCCCGCGGTTTCGGCGGCAATTCGGCGGCAGGTAGGCTGAAGCCGCGGGACCGGCAGATGACCCGCAGAAACGCCGCCGAATCCGCGGGACCGCCACCGGCGGCCGCCTGACTGCCGTGCTTGGGGCGGCAAAACCCACAGAGCCGCCCCTGCAGCCAGCGGAGCAGTTCTTCTTCTGTGTCTCTGATTGTTAAGAGCAGGTCGGACAAACCCCTGTCCGGGACGGGCTAGAGAATACTGAGTCCTGCCATGAGGGCAGGCGAGTGGACTAGATGACCTCTCGAGGTCCCTTCCAGTCCTGGGATTCTATGAGATTTACCATATTGCTCTGGGTATTGCCTCTCGTGGGCATATTCCCAGCGTGTAGTGGGTGCCTACCTGCTGCTGCTACCATCAGCTGTCGTTCCTATCGTGCCAGGTCTGAAGCAGAGCTCTTTCCCAGCTGAGTCTAGCGGCGGTTGCCGGGCTGTGTTCTGGGGCGTTAAGCGCTGTACCGGAGGGTGATTTTGGTAGCATGTACGTAAATACTGAATTAGATGCTGACGCTGCAGATTTTCCCACAGAGGCGACAGTTCTCACGTCTTTGTTTGGAGTCATCCCTAGAGCCCCCTTCCTCAGTGCTCGCTGCCTTACTCCGAGAGCGATCCATGGGCTCCTTCGGCGGCAGCAGCCTGGCCACCCTGCCAGGTTTCGTTTGCTCATGAGATGGTTGCTCCTTTCCGAGTCTGCCTGGGCCAGAATGACCGGGGGGGGCGGCTGCAGCAGCAGGCGCGCAGTGTGTGGCTCCTTGGGCTGGCTGTGTCCCAGGAGGGTGTGAGGTGAAGCAGCAAAGAGATTCAGCCGCTGGTTGGAGTAAAAGATCTGATCTGGTTTCGTTCAGAACCCGTTTCCATGTCTGTTCCTACCGAAGCAGCCCCCTGCCCTGCGAACGGTCACCTGGCCTGGCTCCAGCGTGTGGAGACGATGTTGCTCGGATAATGAGCCCAACTTTAGGTTCAGAGTCAAGGCTAAGTTCTCCAGCCAGGGCTAGCTGCTGCATCCCTTGTGCTCCGCTCCCTGGCTTTTCTCACCCATTTCTCTGTCCAGCTGCTCATCAGATTTCATGTAACATTTACATAAAGGAATGTTCCTTGCGGGGCCACGAGGCTCTAGTGAGCTGGACTCGACCTAGGTTCAGTGACTGGTGAATCGGGCTCATGTTTATTTACGTAACTGTAGGAAAAGGCCGGTGTTTGCCCAGCAGCTTTGAACGAGAGCAGAGCGGCCGGGCAGCAGCAGGAACAGGACGTGCAACTTTATCTGGTGCCAACTGTGACGGGTTGGATCACAGAAACCCTCCTGGGAGCTGCCAACTGATGTGCCAAGACTACCTCTGCTCCTGTTTTCCCTGCCAGCTCGGGGCCCCAGCACCCTGTCTGGCTGAGCCAGACACTCCCGTCTGCTCCAACACAGACCTAGGGTCTGAATTACTTGCCCCTAAGCTGCAGGTTTACCTGAAAACAGCTCACAGAAGTGTGCTGGTCTTTAGCACTCAGATGCCCAACTCCCAATGGGGTCTAAACCCAAATAAATCCGTTTTACCCTGTATAAAGCGAATGCAGGGTAAACTCATAAATTGTTCGCCCTCTAGAACACTGATAGAGAGATATGCACAGTTGTTTGCTCCCCCAGGTATTAATACATACTCTGAGTTAATTATTATGTAAAAAGTGATTTTATTAAATACAGAAAGTAGGATTTAAGTAGTTCCAAGTAGTAACAGAACAAAGTAAGTCACCAAGCAAAATAAAATAAAATGCGCAAATCTATGTCTAATCAAACTGAATACAGATAATCTCACCCTCAGAGATGCTTCAGTAAGTTTTTTCCTCTGACTGGACACCTTCCAGGCCTGGGCACAATTCTTTCCCCTGGTACAGCTCTTGTCCCAGCTCAGGTGGTAGCTAGGGGATTCCTCATGATGGCTCTTTCCTCTCTTCCACCCCCTTATATAACTTTTGCATAAGGCGGGAATCCTTTTGTCCCTCTCTGAGTTCCCACCCCCTCCTTCTCAATGGAAAGACACCAGGGTAAAGATGGATTCCAGTTCAGGTGACATGATCACATGTCACTGCAAGACTTCATTACCCACTTGCCAGCACACAGATATATAGGAAGACTTACAGGTAAAACACAGCCATTTGCGGACAATGGTCCTAGTTAATGGGAGTCATCAAGATTCCAAACCACCATTAATGGCCCACACTTTGCATAATTACAATAGGCCCTCAGAGTTATATTTCATATTTCTAGTTTCAGATACAAGAGTGGTACATTTATACAAATCGGATGATCATACTCAGTAGATTATAAGCTTTGTAATGATACCTTACAAGAGACCTTTTGCACGAAGCATATCTCAGTTACATTATATTCACTTATTAAATGTTTATAAAACCATATAGACTGCACAACGTCACACCACCGCCCAGGCCAGCGCTGGGAGGCCACCTGTGAGATTCAGCTCCCTGCCCAGTCCAAGGCTCCAGCCCTGCCCTGTGATGCTGAGCCAGGACAGCAGGCAGGAAGGCCGAGTGCTGTGGACAAGAGGCTGCAGAGCTGGGCCCCATCCCACAGCAGGCTGGGATAGGGCTGGCCCTGCCCATGCCCTACTGTCCAGCCTTGTTCCTAGCCCATCCCAGTGGGCCCTGTGGGCTGGCCCCAGCCTCCATGACTCAATGTACCCGCCACTGGGGCTCCCCTACATTCCAGATTTAGCAACTGCCCTGGAATTCAGCAGCCGTTCGCCTCTCCTGTGCTCCACCCCAGGCCTCCTGGCTCTGCCCCTCGGGCTGCCCTCCATCCGCCCTCTGCTCCGGGCCAATCACCCGTTTGTCGCCATCCTCCCCCCGGCCCTTCGGCCAAGCCTACACAGTGTAGTTAGCGCCTAACAATTCTCCTTCCTCACTCAGCTCCTCCATCACCTGGCTCTTTCTCTGCACCTCCTCCGTGGCGTTCTGCTGCTGAAGGGCCTAGACCGGCAGAGGGGCATCCAGAGGACGGGCTGAGGCCTGAGGAGCCAAGTTCTCCCCAGCAGCGCGGCAGGGTGCCCGGCTCCCCCGCGGCACAGCTCCCGTTAGGGCTAACCCTGCAGAGACATGCTGGCAGCTGGGAGAGAGAAAAGCTGTTTGCTTTGCTGCTCTGCCAGCAGCTCAATTTCCTGGGAGGATGAAAGCCCTCAGCCAGCTCCCACGCCCAGTGCAGGCTGGTGAGACCCAGACAGTGCTAGGGGCTGGCGGGGAGGGGAGCGGGGACAAGGAAGGGGAGAGAAAGGGAGCGAATGAAGGGAGGGGTGGAAGGGCAGAGCGGGGAGGTGAGGCAAGCAGAGTGCTGTGGGGGGGACAGAGAAGGGGGGAAGGGAGGGGTCGGGGTTCCCGGGAATGATGTGCAGACAAAAGCTCCACCCAGGAATCTGCTGCTGCTGCCTAGCCAATAGCTGGGAGATCTGCTGTGCAGGGGTGGGGAGTGCAGTGGAAAGGGGTAATTCAGCGGGATGGGGTGTGCAGTGGGCAGAGGGGGGCTGTGCAGTGAGATGGGGTGTAGCAGACAAGGGGGCTGTGGAAGGGTAGAGGGGGCTGTGCAGTGAGATGGGGTGTAGGAGGCAGGAGGAGCTGTACAGTGAGGGGGTGTAGCAGGCGGAGGGCTGTGCAATGAGCTGGGGTGTAGCAGGCGGGAGGGGCTGTGCAGTGAGATGGGGTGTAATGGGCAGGGGACTGTGCAGTGAGGGGGTGTAGCAGGCAGGAGAGGCTGTGCAGTGGCAGAGGGGGCTGTGCATTGAGGGAGTGTAGCAGGCGGGAGGGGCTGTGCAGTGAGATGGGGTGTAGTAGGCGGTGGGACTGTGCAGTGAGGTGGTGTAGCAGGTGGGAGAGGCTGTGCAGTGAGCTGGGGTGTAGCAGGCGGGGGGGGGGTCTGTGCTTTGAGGGGCTGTAGCAAGCAGGGGGGGGGGGGGCTCTGCAGGCGGGGGAAGAATGCCAAGCACATAACCCTGGTAACAGGCCCAGCCCACACACTGTCATTAACCCCTTCCTGTGGTGGCTGTGGCCGAGGCTGCGTGTCCCGTGCTCCGTGTTGCACACCTGGGACATGGGGCAGGGACTGGGGCTGCTGACTGATCCCTGGCTTCTCTGGTTCCCTTTCCCAGGAGGCTCTCTCCAAGACTCCCCTGGGATCTATCCCTGGTGCAGGAGCAGGGAGGTGCTCCTGGGGCGAGATCTTTGCCTGGGGAGCACCCTGCTGCCTGTCTCTCTCGGCCTCTTGTGAGATTCCAGGCTCCCATCCCGGGCCGGTGCAAGAAGCGATCAGGTTTTATTTGTTTTGGTCGGAACAAAGTCGCCTGGGCTGCAGTGGCCTTGGCTGGTTCGCTGCTCCCATTCGCCACCAAAGCACCCTGGCGGGCACAGCCTGACACTTGTTCCCGAGCCCCTCTGGGCCCATCTCCCCAACCCCGTGGCCCCTGGCTGTGGGGAGGGCTTGGCTCTGGGACGTGCCCCTTCCCTCCCAGCTTTTCTCCCCTGCCCGGGGAGCTGGGGGTATGGCAGGGTGAGGAGGAAGGACACAGTGGTGCCATCTGCTGGGATCCCAGGGCGTGCTCTGATTGCCCCTGACCCGATCACAGCAGAGTGGCCTTTGCCTGGCAGACGGAGCCCAGCTCCCGGGTCTGTGGGGCCATGCTGGGCTCTCTGCGTGGGTGCCCCAGGGCTCACCTCCCTGTCCTTGGCCTTAACCAGGTGTGACAGAATACAATGGCTGTGTTCACTTTGTACTAATGTCCGTGCAAGGGACGCCTTGTGGTGGGTCAGTTCACAACTCATAATTTGCTGATCAATAATCCGATGGCAACGTGCACGGAGCGGTGTGACCTGTGACCTGCTAAACACAAACTGAGCTCACGGCTAGAAGCATGTTGTCCAGAGAAGTCTAGATAGACAATGGCTAAACTGAGATCAAAAAGGACCAAAAAAAAAAAAAAAAACCCCAACAAAAAACCTGATGCCAAATGCTAACTTTCTAAAGGCCCAATTTTAAATCCATTTTCACTCCTAAACTAATAGATTGATTTGTAAATTCTTGAAGAATTCGGCCTCCGCTTGGAATGAGGGCTGTAATTTAGAGGGGATAGGCTGTGTTCTCTAGACATAATGAACAAGTTGAATCCTTGCTTTAAGAACACAATTCGGTCAGCTTTAACTATGGATCCATGACTGGCGCCTCCAGAACTCTTTAGATAGGTGTCATAAGCATGCCTGGCCCCTTTAAGGGGAGATGGGCCCAGCCCACCTGTGACTAATCCTCGCAGGCTGTGGGGCCAGGGCATCAGGTGATAGCTTGAAAAGCACCTGGTCTTTATAAAGGCCAGCAAGAGCTCAGTTGAGAGTGGCTGGGATCCTGATGCTTGCAGGAATTGCTGTGGTCAGGGAAAGAACCCAGCTGTCAGGTGACTCCCCGGTACACAGGTTGGGGGTGAGAGCTGCAGGAAGTAGCAAGGTTCCTATGGGAGTCCCTGGCTCTGTGCACTGGGTGAGGGAAGAGCTTGTAGGAGCTGGTGCCGGGCAGAGGCAGTACCTTATTTGGGGATTTTGCCTAAGTTCCTGGTTAATCAATAAATGATGCCTTGAGGGACGGGCCTGAAACAGGCTCTGGTGTGGTATCCGTCCTTCCTGGGCTGGCGAGGTAGCCACTGCAGGCAGAGGTGTGACTGTGGCATGGGTCGCGATACTGGAGCAAGCGAGCTAGCCCCAAGCTGTCGGGGCTTCACGGCTATTGCTTTCAAGCTAGCCAGATCCAAGCTAGCTGGGGGATGTCTATAGGAGCCGCAGTCGCCCCTCTGGCTGCGGGATAGCCATCCCTACAGAGGCTATCGAAAAGAAAGGGGGGGCTATTCCTGTACCAGGCACGGGGAGGAGTGCGCTTAAAACGAATAGAATGATGCTGCAGTGAGATCACTTGCCCACGTCGCATGCGGGTGGTACCCAAGGCCCGTGGAGGCAGTTTCCTTCATCCCATCGCACACGTCTCCGCCTCGGTAGCAGCCAGCAGGTAGTAGAAAGGGCAGGGTGAAGGGCTGTAATGTGTTTCGAGGGCATCTGCATCATTGGCTGAACAATTCCGTAACGTTTACAATAAGTGACTTAGCAAGTGTTGATTGCGGGCCCTGCCCATCCTCCCAAGGCAAAAGGGTCCTAGAGAGGACTAATAAACCCTCCTGCTACCCACTAGCACCTGACTGGAGTCAGGGCGAAACTTCTGTGGGCAGGTTTGTCCGTATTGCTCATTAGGGGATTTCTTGCACCTTCCTCTGGAGCAGCTGGTGCCAGGAGCCTGGGCTGGCTGGATTCATGTGCTGAGCAGTTTGGGGTTCCTATTTACTGATGACCATCAAGTGCTGTGAGCAAGACCCTGCCATTCATATCCTTTAACACCTGAAGACTGGGTCTAGGGTCCAGTGCCTGGTGCATCCACGTGCTCGTACCTGGGCTGGGATTCTAAGTGGTCGGAGAGGAGTTGAGAGACGTCTGGAGACACGAGAGGAGTTGAGACACGTCTGACGTTGTGCAGCTGCCTCTCCTTGCCCCGAATCTGCCCTTGCTTTTCATGCCAGATTCCTGCTGCAGGTAGCAGGCTGCGCCTGAGGGTGCTGCACAGCTGGGTGCTGGTAGCACAAGTCGCAACCCCGGCTCTCAAATGTCCAGGTATCACTCGAGAAGAGAGCCAACGTACTACAACAGCCAAATCATCAAAGGCTTTAGAGTGCAAAACAAACATTGTGTATTGCACCTGGGAAGCCAGGAGGTCAGAGCCACGCTAGGGTGTGCTCCTTTCACCTGTGTCGGCAGGCATGTTCTGCAGTAGCTGATGTTTCCTCGTGAACTTTGGGTGCAGCCCCCTGGACTAGTAGCTTTATTTTTCTGGCAGGGCCCGTGAGCTGCTGTGCACCGTACAAATGGATCTGTGCCTGCAGATCTTCCAGCGCTCAGTGCAGTGAGCGGATCTGGAGGTCGCAGCACCCCAGAGCTCTGCAGTGTACTGGGTTTTGTGGGACATCTCACAATTGGAGTGGGGGGGGGGGGAGAGACAGCACCTCTCCCTTCAAATATGCTATAGACCAGGGGGGGTGCACCCACCTGTCCTGAGTGCTGTTTATATGCGCAGGTGCTTTGCAGCCCTCCTACCCCAGCCCTAGAAGGCAGCCAAGTATTCGCCTGTCCATGTGACAAATAAGTCAAAGGAGCTCATGTTGATATAAAATTATTCTACTTAACTGCCAGGGGGCAAATTTGTCACGTACACATGGAAGCTATACAGCACAGCTATAGCTATGTCTTAACTCAGGAAGTTCCTTCGAGAGGAAATGTAGCCAAACTCCAAACCTGGAGACAATGGAACTTTCTGTGCCTGCGTCCTGTAAATAGCTAACCGCTTGGTTTGCAAAATAAGCAAGGAGGGGGCAAATAAATAAACAATAAGAGGGGCAGATACATGTAACTTGCTAATTATGTATGGTAATAATGGCAAATTTTAGCCAATCATAGAGCAATAAATTATCATAAGCAACTGCATATAATGCTTTGGTGTAAGTGTTTTCTTTGTTCTTGCTGACTTATGAGCTCGAACCCAATTGCAATTGAAATAAACGGATCGCCCCTCCTGGGGCTCCTTGCTTAGCTAGTTGTGTCCGTCTCTCCTTATTCCTCAGCTGGAACGGACAGAAATTTCTATGACAATGTCATGTGACATAACTTAGTATGGCAGATCCCAAGTTTATTCAGTCAGGGGCCGCTCCCTGGCTAGGAGTTCAGTCTGTTTGTGGCGGTTTCTTCCTGGCCCCTGTAGAGCCAGCAAACACCCTCAGCTCCCCGCCGGGCCCCTCACCCTTATGGGTGTCCTGTGCCGGACCCTTGTCATGGAAGCTGGTGAGAGCCGCTTGGGACCCTGGCTCTCCGCGCTGTGAGAGCCGAGGCGCTGGCTGGCTCCCTGAGCAGGCCGCCTCTGCATGGCCAGGCGCTCCCCAGGCGGGGCGGGCAGCGCTGCTCCGAACGGTGCCCCTCATGCACTCTTGCCTCTCCCCCGAAGGAGCCCGGCCGAAACTGGCAACGCCCCCAGGCGCCAGCCCCTGCCCGCGGAGCCCGGCTGCCATGAGATGCTTCCCAAAGCGCTTGCTCGCCACTGCCCTGACGCTCCTGGGTCTGCTCCTGCTCCTCAGCCTCTGCCTGCAGCGCCCGGAGGACCCACTGGTGGTAAGTACCAGGCTGGGCTGGGCACAGACTTCGCCTGTGCCTGCCCCCGTGCTCCCTAACTGCTGTGTTCCCCTGGCCCTGCCCCAGGGCTGCCCCATATCCCTTCCCCGTCCCTCCCCTTGCCCTGCCCCACATCCCCTCCCCTCGCTCTGGGGGCTGTGTTCCCCTAGCCCTGCCCCAGGGCTGCCCCACATCCCCTCCCCTCCCCTCGCTCTGGGGTCTGTGTTCCCCTGGCCCTGCCCCAGGGGCTGAGTGGCTTCCCCTCCTATTGCTCTGGGGTCTGTGCTCCCCTGGCTCTGCCCCAGGGCTGCCCCATATCCCTTCCCCGTCCCTCCCCGTGCCCTGCCCCACATCCCCTCCCCTCGCTCTGGGGGTCTGTGTTCCCCTAGCCCTGCCCCAGGGCTGCCCCACATCCCCTCCCCTCCCCTCACTCTGGAGTCTGTGCTCCCCTGGCCCTGCCCCTGGGCTGCCCCGCATCCCCTCCCCGTCCTTCCCCTTGCCCTGCCCCACGGGCTTTCCCGCATCTCCTCCCCTCGCTCTGGGGTCCACGCTCCCCTCTCCTAACCCCACCTCCCATCCCTGAATTGGGGGCTTCATGGCCTCTCCTCCCTTGCCCCACTCCAGTGGAGATGTCTGAGCAGGAGGAGGGCGTGACTGGCTGGGTGGGGGGTGGAGCAGCACTACTAGGGGATGCTGTTCTCCAGCTCTAGCCCTCCTGAGCAAAGGGGGCTCTGGGCTGGAGCTGCCACCCCTGGCGGACGAGGTGTATTTGCCACAGGCCTGCCTTGGGGTGCGCTAACAGCAGCTAACGCTGGCTCTGCTCTGGCTCCCAGGAGGAGGTGAAGCGCTGGGTCCAGGAAATGGTGCTGCAGCAACTCCAACCCGACGGGAACCTGCGCAGCTTCCAGGAGCTGTGGAACGCTTCTGCCTCCAGGAACATCTCCTATCGCTACCTTGCCGGCCACCCCCCCTCTAGGAAGAGTGAGTATCCCAGGACCAGCCTGCTTTAGCCTCCAGCATTCTCTGCCAGCAGCTGGATCTGAAGAGAGATGGTCTAGAGCTGTGGTTCTCAACCTTTTTGATACCACGGGGACTGACTTGCTGCCTTCCTAAACTGTGTCCGGGAGATCTCCGGGACTGGCGAGAAACGCTGGGTTAGAGGCACCAGCCATAGCAGAGCAGCTTTTGGGAAGCCAGCTGACGGATTTCTGCAACTGCTGCTCTGGCACCAATGCAGAATGGGGGATAACCGGCTTGGCAGCAGCACTGCTGAGAAGGATCTGGGAGCTGTGGTGGTTCATAACCTCAGCAGGAGTCAGCAATGCGATCCTGTTGCACAAAAAGCAAATGCAATTTTAGATTGCATTAACAGAGGCATACTCAGCGCTGGTTAGGCCTCAGCTGGAGGACGGTGTCCATTTTTGGTCACCAATATCTAGAAAGGATGTGGAGAAACTGGAAAGGATCCATAGGCGAGTGACAAAGATGACCAAAGGGAAGGAATGCAGCCATACGAGCAAAGGCTGAAGGAACTGGCTATGTTTAGTTTGGAAAAGAGATTAAGGGGGCACATAACTGTCTTCAGATACTTGAAAGGCTGCCATAAAAAAGATGGAGAAAAGTTGTTCTCTCTTGCCACTGCTGTAGTTTGACCCCATTGCAATGGAGTCAAACTACAGCACAGCCACAGGCACCAACTTTTTTTGGTGCCGGTGGGTGCTCGCGCCGCCACCCCTTCCCACCCTGGCCCCGCCCCGACTCCACCTCTGCCCCAAAGTCCCCGCCCAAACTCCGCCCCTTCCTGCCCCTATTGGATCCCTCCCCAAATCCCCGCCCCGGCCCCGTCTCCTCCCCCAAGCACGCTGCGTTCCCCCTCCTCCCCCCTCCCTCCCAGGCTTGCCACATGAAACAGCTGTTTCGTGGCGCCAAGTGCCGGGAGGGAGGGGGGAGAAGCAGGACGTGGTGGCGCGCTCAGGGGAGGAGGCGGAGCGGAGGTAAGCTGGAGCGGGGGGGGGGGCAGGGTGAGGAACTGCCGGTGGGTGCAGGGCACCCACCAGTTTTTCCCCATGGGTGCTCCAGCCCCAGAGCACCCACAGAGTCAGCACCTATGAGCACAGCAGATGTAGATTAAACCTCAGGAAAAACTTCCTAACGGTAAGAAGAGTAGGACGATGGGACAGACGCCTAGGGAGCTTGTGGAAACTCCTTCGCTGGAGGTTTTCAGAAGGAGGCTGGAGCCATCTGTCTGGGGTGGGTTAGACACAACAAGTCCTGCATTGTGGCAGGGGGCTGCACGAGCTGACCCTGCGATCCCTTCTCACCCTGTGGTTCTATGAGTCTATACCTGTGTTCGGGTGCTGGGCTTGGCTGTCTTGCCCATGGCGGGGCTCGCCACCGTTTGAGAGGTCTGGGAGCAGCCTTGACGTTACTTGGAAGAATGGCGTGGGCTTTACTTGAGTTAACATCCTAGTGAAGACAAGGCAGGTTGTAGCTGTCACATGAGTCTGCAGGTCAAGTTAAAGGCTAGGCTCCCCCGTAGCCTCTACCTGTTAACTCCTCTGAAAGCTACAAGCTGCCACACCCTCACTAGGGCTCTAGCAAACACACGGCTGAGTCTCTCCGGAGCCTGGAATAGCGGCTGCAGACGTTTGTCATTGAGGAGCTATTCACACCCACGGGAGAGGGCCCAAAACAGAAACAACAGTGGGCTGTGGCCTTCCCTCTGCTGCAAGTGGGAGTGTGTGACCCCGCCCCCCGCTCCCGGGTCCGAGACAAACCACAGGGCAGACTTGCGTAGGGTGCAAAAATCCACAGGAGTTTAGTGAGGCATTTCCCCACTGCTCCCAGACACAGGTTCCCTGCCACAGTCTCGCTGGGCCCCACAGGCCTGGCCCAGGCAGCCTGCAAATCACTGCTTTGCTTTACTGCAGAAGGGGTTCCAAAACCAAACTCCACCGTCCCGCGCCAGGCCCACCTTCCCCCTAGAGCTCTGGCACCCAGTTAGCAGTCTCTGCAAAGGCTCTGGGCTGATCCTTTCCTCAGGAAGCAAAAGATAAGAGATCTGTTCTCCTCCTGGGACAGCCACCCACAGACCTGTCCACTTCCCTTGATAAATTCGTTCATCACCTGGCAGCGAATGCAGGTGCAGCGGGGCAGGGCTGAGCCCCATAGCCCTTGCCAGCTCAGTGTGGGGCTGGTGTCCCCCATCACAGCCGGGAAGGGAGTTTCCCCTTGGCATAGCTGGTGTGACACTGTCGCCCAGTGGGCAAAACGATCTGGCACAAGACATACAGCTTCCTTCTAGCTCTGTTTGTGCAACTCTTGCTACTCCATGGCCACAGGGAGGCAGTTCTTCCTACCTGCTCCTGCTCTCCCTTGGGGAAGGGGACCAGCAGAAGAGAGAGGAGACCCTGTCCTGTCTTGTGTGTTGGTGGAGGGTTTTTTTGGTGGCACTAAAATTCTCATTTGCGTCAATTTGGAGGTGCAGTGGGAGTGGTTGAGTCATCTGGGGCGAGGAGAGATGGCAGCTATTCCACTCTGATTAAACAACACGGGCTTGGAGCTTTTCACTGAGAGAGATTCGGTAGGACGCAAAGGGGAAATTAACAAGAAAACGTGATAAATAAGCAAGGGCGGGTACACACACATTTCTCCTGAAATTACTAGCATCATTAAACAATTCACATTTACCAGTGGGCTAGCTGCTGTACAAACAAATAGTACAATTTGCTTCCTGACTCCTAGAGCCTACCATTGAAATTCAGAAGACAGACACAAAGTTGGGGAAAGGAATAGAATCATAGAATATTAGGGTTGGAAGAGACCTCAGGAGGTCACCTAGTCCAATCTCCTACTCAAAGCAGCAGGGCCGGCTTTAGGGCAATTCACCCGATTCCCCCTAAGAGGGCCCCGCAACGTCCCTAAGGACCCTCCTCCGAATGCACCGGCAGCCAATAGAGCTGCCGCCGAAGTCCCGCCGCTGTCTTCAGCGGCAGCTCTTTTGAATCGGGCCCCGCAGTGCCTAAAGCCAGCCCTGCAAAGCAGGACCAACCCCAACTAAATCATCCCAGCCAGGGCTTTGTCAAGCCTGACCTTAAAAACCTCTACGGAAGGAGATTCCACCACCTCCTTAGGGAACCCATTCCAGTGCTTCACCACCCTCCTAGTGAAATAGCGTTTCCCAATATCCAACCTAGACCTCCCCCGCTGCAACTTGAGACCATTGCTCCTTGTTCTGTCATCTGCCACCACTGAGAACAGCCGAGCTCCATCCTCTTTGGAACCCCCCTTCAGGTCGTTGAAGGCAGCTATCCATCTCAGGTGGGATGTAGCCAATCTGTCATAGGTAAGGCTGGGCACAACTCCCCGTAAAGGCCCAGCCATCCTCTGAGACCTTCAGTAGAGGGTGTCAGCCTGAGTTCAAACACAAGGACCTGCTATTGGCTTCTTGTGAAATCAGCCAGCCTCGCACCCTCACAGGTATTTTGGTGCCCAACTCTCCCGGATTTCAAAGGGAGTTAGGCCCCGAAATACCGTGAGGGTCTGAGCCTTACTGATGTGTCAGTGGTGCTCATGTCTGTCCTTTCATCCCTCCGTGTTTCAGAGTTCCTCACTGTGGGGCTGTCATCTGTCAAGCGGAAGCGAGGCAACTACCTCCTGGACACGCTGAAGTCCATCTTCAAGCAATCAACCCAGGAGGAGCTGGAGGAGATGGTGGTGGTGGTGCACCTGGCTGACCCAGACTCGGAGTGGAACACCCAGGTGGTGACGGACATTACCTCAAGATTCACTCCCCATCTCCTCCGGGGCCAGCTGATGGTTATCCATGCCCCTCCGGAGTGCTACCCGCCCCTGGAAGGCCTGAAGAGGAACTACAATGATGCTGAGAATCGAGTTCAGTTCAGAGCCAAGCAAAACGTGGACTATGCGTATCTCCTCAGCTTCGCTGCCAACCTTTCCTCCTACTATCTCATGATTGAGGATGACGTGCAGTGTTCCAAGTCCTTCTTCACTGCCATCAGGAAGGCAGTGGCATCCCGGGAAGGCTCCTACTGGGTCACGCTGGAGTTCTCCAAGCTGGGCTACATTGGCAAACTCTACCACTCCAGCGACCTGCCCCAGCTGGCCCAGTTCCTGCTGCTGTTCTACCAGGAAATGCCGTGTGACTGGCTGCTGGGGCACTTCCGCCTGCTGCTCACCCAGAAGGAGGTGATTCGCTTCAAGCCGTCCCTCTTCCAGCACATCGGCCTGTACTCCTCCTTCCAGGGGGCGGTCAACCGGCTGAAAGACAACGACTTCGAGGCAGATTCCTTCGACTTGCCTGACAACCCCCCAGCTGTGATATTCACAGACATAGACACCTTTGAGAACTACCTGCCCAGCAAGGCCTACGGCACGATGCCGGAGTACTTCTGGGGGAAAGCCCCATCTGCTGGCAGCCACTTCACCATCGTGTTCCACCAGCCTGCCCGTATCTCACGGCTCCAGGTCCACACCAGCTCCGAGGAGCGCCACACCGACTATCTCCACTCAGGGGCCGTGGAGCTGGGCAGCCAGCGGCAGGGGAAAGGCAAGGGCTGCTCTACATACACCCACGTCGGAGTCTTTGAGAAGGGACACTTTGAACGGAGCGGCTTGGAGAACAGCACGGCTGCCGCCCCGGAGTGCGTGCGGATCCTAGTGACAGAGGGTCAGAGCGAATGGCTGATCATCCGCAGCATCAGCATCTGGACCAAACCAAACAGCTAAGGGGGGTGCAGGGGACAGAGGCACGGCTGGTGACCCACACACCAGGGAGCTGGCCTCCCTTCTCAGGGGCAAGCAAGCGGTTTGGGGGTGTCTGAGGGGCAATGGAGGGTGGTGGCACTGCCCCTCCCAGGCAATGGCACCCTGCGGGGGAGGCACAGTGAGGGCCTAGTGGGGAAGGAAGATGGGGCACTGAGGGTCAAGGCAGTGGCACAGCAGGATCCCGGTAGCATGGCAGGATGATGCATTAGGGCAAGAAATGGGAGCTAATGCAGCACATTGATACTCTGGCCTTTCAGGGCACCCTATGTCCTTGGGCACTAATTGCCGGTGGATAGGAGAGCCTGGCCCCACAGAGCTGACTGACTCCTCTGAACTACTTCCTGTGGGGGCCGTGCAGTCAGAACCAGGCCCGGGGAAGGTGTCCCGCTGGGCCAGACCCCAGGAGCGAGACCTGGAATGGTGCTTGCAGCAGACCGCTGGGGCTCTGGAGAGGTCAGGAGAGCCAGCAGTGCCCAGCTCGAGGCAGGTTCAGAGCATTGTCTACTGGGGAACTCTAGCCCAGACGTGGGCAAAACCAATGCCCCAGCGTGTGAGGCTGCTCCCAGGGCAGAGGCAGCCACGGGGGAAACCTTGGCTCAGGATCCTACTGCTCACAGTCGACCTGCTCTACCCCAATAGTTTAGAACTGGGCGTCCAACCTCTCCAGCCTGACGGCTAAAATGCTGTACCCCGAATGCCAGGGGGCTACATTCACGGTGGGAGGGGCAGGTTATTAATCACATTCATTACAGCAGTGCCTAGGAACCAACCAAAATCAGGGCCTGGTTGTGGTAGGTGCTGCACAAACACAGAGTGGCAGACAATCCCTGCCCTCAAGCACTTACAATCTAACTAGACAAGACAAGGCTGCTGCTCGCCAGCCCCCTCCTCGCTCCTGACTTCTTCCAAAACCACATTGAGCCCCTAGAAGCAGGGCCTTGTGTGGCCCCTGGCACCACGGGGCCAAATACAGGGGCAAGAACTCCTCCGTTCTGTGGCAGTTCATCTAGTGTATCCACTGTTAGCTCAAGCCTTTGACAATCGCAAGATTGGCTTAAAAGTCATGAGATTTTTACAAACATCATAAATATTTGGTTCTTTTCACTTGCCTTCTGGTGTCTGAGCTTTTAGGGTCACACTTGGCTCACGTTTTTAAACTTTTCTCCACCACCGGGAGGGTGAAAAGAACCCTTCATATTTGTTTGAAGTGCAAGCTGAGATTCTCTTGTATTCACCTGACTTCAGGCCTTATGAGGAGTAGCAAATATCATGACACAATAAAATCGTGGGAATTGGTAACATTGGGTATCCCCAGGGCACACCCGTCATTGCCAGTCCTAAGCGCACACAGCTGGCTCTCTGGGCCTTGGCTTCTAGAGGCCAGCCTGCACTTCTGGCCCGCTCCTCCACTCCTTGCCTACAAGCTAAATAAGCCTGGCAACCCAAACCCCCAGCCAGCTCTCAGAGGGCATGTCTACACTGCAATGTAAGGCATGGGTTAGTGGGACTTGAGTGCGTGGACCCTGCATTTGGGAGTGTCCATGCCCTAGGTTTACCATTTCAGGACACAGGCCCCAAAGCCGGGGCTCCAGCATCCACACTGCAGTACTCAAACCGGAGTCAAACCACCCTATCCCAGGCTTCCTAGCGCCCTCCCCAGCTGTGGCCACTCTAGCTCCTGGTTCAGTGTGGGAAAACGTGACTGTTCGCCCTGCACATGGCAGGAAGCTGTTACGGCCCATCGGGTTCCCAACGCATCCTGCCAAGCCGTCTTTTGGGTCTGCACGCTCCCGGCAACCAGAGCCAGCAACAGGGAGGAGTCCCCGTTTGAAGAGCTTCTCTTGCTTGTGCTTTCACTCCTGTTTCAGCAAACAGGTAGAGCATGCCGGAGACGTTGGTGGGCAGGGGCGTGGGCAGGAATTTCAATTTGACCACTTTTGGAAGGGCAAGTTAAACACATACATATTATACACATTAAACCATATCAACACACGCACCTACATCATCTGCATAGAAATAAACAGTGGTACACTCACCATTTCGACGGAAATCCATGCACCGGGGAGCCATCTGAATAAAGGTATCCACAGCCTCTTCTGTGTTAACGCTGTTGGTTACTTCAGTCTCTACTGCAAGAATTAACAGTTGCTGAAGACGAGCTTCTGTCAGGCGGCTGCAAAGTCTACCAAGTTTACACTTTTTAGCATTAAAACATTTTTCTGCAGTTGCAACTGTAACAGGTAATGTTGCCAAAAGCACCAATAGGTCAAATCCATCAGGATACAAAAGTTCCAGGTCATGTTCTTTACAGACCTTCATGAGTTCCAGAAAAGATATTCCACTGTCTGGTCCCTGAGCGTTTAAAATAGGTTCAGTGTGGTGTACTAATAAATCATATTGCATTTCAGGAACTCTGCACTGAAATTCTTCATTCAGCTTCACAAGTGCTTCTTTTCCTTTTGATATATGAACAGTTTTCAGGCTTTTTGCAGTGAGATAGGACACGCTTTGAGTATTAAATTGTCTGTCAATTTCACTTATTGCAGCATTGAGTGCAGGGAAAAAGAAATCGACTTTATATTTATTGTTTAAAGATTCCAAAAGGTAGGATGCGGTGTGACTGGGGTAAAAATGATCCAGAGTTTTTGCTGGTTGCCTCTTCCTGTAAGCTGGCATTTGCAGATTCAGTTCAGTAGCCTGCTGTTCAGCTTTGACGAAATACCTGTGGAACTTTTCATCCATTCTCAGGTTGTGCAAAACTTTTCAGCAACTCTCTATTGCATTTACTGCACAGGCAAAATCAATGTTTTCCCGCTGCAAGAAGGTGATAACATAATACACACATCCAAAAATACCAAGATGCAGATTGTGAATTCCAAATCCATCTGTACCATAAGCCCCTTTGCTTCTGCCAACACACTTGCTTTGCTGGCATTCTGCTGACTATTGATTAAAGTTTCTCTAGTAACAGAAAACTATTCTTCTGTGACCTGCAAAGCTTAGCAGTATGAATACCAGTGCACTTCATGAGGAGCCTGAAGACGTGTCTCTTGACCACTGTATTCATTGCTATTGACACTTGAAGTCCCTTCTGTCTGTATCATGGGCCTGGTCTACACTACGGGGTTAGGTCGAATTTAGCCGCATTAGGTCGATTTAAAAATGAATGCGTCCACGCAACCAACCCCATTCCGTCGACCAAAATGGCTCTTAAAATTGACTTCTGTACTCCTCCCCGACGAGGGGAGTAGCACTAAAATCGACTTTGCTGAGTCAAATTTGGGGTAGTGCTGATACAAATCAACGGTATTGGCCTCCGGAAGCTATCCCAGAGTGCTCCACTGTGACCGCTCTGGAAAGCACTTTGAACTCTGATGCACTAGCCAGGTACACAGGAAAAGCCCCGGGAACTTTTGAATTTCATTTCCTGTTTGGTCAGCGTGGCGAACTCAGCAGCACAGGTGAGTATGCGGTCCCCCCAGAATCATAGAGCGTAGAATGTTTCTACGCACTCGCGATGACATGTTTTCCGAGCTCATGCAGTCCTTTCGCACTGATAGGGCACAGCTTAATGCATGGAGGCATTCAGTGGCAGAGGCCAGGAAAGAATTAAGTGAGTGTGAAGAGCGGAGGCAGGATGCGATGCTGAGGCTAATGGGGGAGCAAACAGACATGATGAAGCATCTGTTGGAGCTGCAGGAAAGCCAACAAGAGCACAGACCCCCGCTGCATCCACTGTATAACCGCCTATCCTCCTCCCCATGTTCCATAGCCTCCTCACCCAGACGCCCAAGAATGCAGGCGGGGGGGGGGGGGGGGGGGAGCTCCGGGCACCCAGCCACTCCACTGCAGAGGATGACCCAAGCAACAGAAGGCTGTCATTCAAACAGTTCGATTTTTAGTGTGGCTACAATAAGCAATGTGGCCTTGTCCTTCCCTCCTCCCCCACCCCACCCGGGCTACCTTGTCCGTTATCTCTTTAAAAAAAAAATTAATAAAGAAAGAATGCATGGTTTCAAAACAATAGTTACTTTATTTCGAAGGGGGGAGGGTGGTTGGCTTACAGGGAATTAAAATCAACAAAGGGGGTGTGTTTGCATCAAGCAGAAACACAACTGTCACACCGAAGCCTGGCCAATTATGAAACTGGTTTTCAAAGCCTCTCTGATCTGCAGCGCGCCTTGCGGTGCTCTTCTAATCGCCCTGGTATCTGGCACGAAATGATTGTCTGCTGTTGCTTTCATGGACGGAGAGGCAACTGACGACATGAATCCAAAACCACCCGCAACAATGTTTTTGCCCCATCAGGCATTGGGAGCTTAACCCAGAATTCCAGTGGGCGGCGGAGACTGCGGGAACGGTGGGATAGCTACCCACAATGCACCGCTCCGTAAGTCGATGCTTGCCACGGTAGTGATGACGCACTCCGCCAACTTAATGCGCTTTGTGTGGACATATGCAATTGACAATATAAAATCAATTTCTAAAAATCGACTTCTATAAAATCGACCTAATTTCGTAGTGTAGACATACCCATGGTGTCCTTCTGTATTTTTTTAAAGATGGTGCTGTGGTAACTACTAGGTGGAGGAAAGTATACAGGTTCTGAACAAGTCCAAAAAAGTTCTTGGAAACGGTATTAGAGCTCAAAGGAGCAACCACGACTAAATGTAGACAATGCGCATAGCAATGTGTGTAAACAGCACGTGGTTGTTTTGTTTGGTTGTTAACAACCATCCAGCAAGAGCCATTGATGGGATTTCCCCCCCCCTAACTTCTGTGTACGTGTGCCATGACATTACACCTCCCAGGTCTAAGCGACAGTGCAGGGCATCTCACAGACTAATTGAACCTTGTTAGTGTAGTTATTACCTTGGTTATCAATATGTGTAATTGTGTATTATATAAATGTTGGGGTTTTAAGAGTTATTGTTGTTAAGTTTTGGCTTGGAAGGGAAGATGTGGTATTGGGAGTTGTGCCTTCAAGGGCTGAGCTTCCCAGACAGAGAGTCTGGGCAGGGTGCCACAAAGCTCTTGTTGTTTTGTACAGCAAGCTGGAACTAGGCATAGAATGCTGAAGCGCTTGTGAGCACCCTCAGCATTGAGGCCCAGATCCTCCAGGGCATTTCAGCTCCTAAATCCCATTGAAATCAATGGAATCACCTTTGTGGTCTGGATGTGATCTCTGAATGCCACAGTCCCCACTGGGCTCTGCTGAGGATTCTCAGGCCTCCAAGAGGAGCCTGCCAATTGGTGGATTTGATTGGAAGCCAGGTGCTACTCGGGGCTGGCACAGAGTTTGCCTCCTAACCCGGGGCAGTTTGGGCCGAATCTCCCTTGGCAGTTTGGGGCTGAGTCAAAGCCTGCAAACTCTTGAACCACAAAAAAGCACCTGCAAATCCAGCTCCGTGATGGTCCCATAGTACCATTCAGGACGATCTTGTGTCTTCTAGGGCTGGCGGTATCCCTGCCAGAGGCAGAGTCTGTCCAACTGGAGCCGGATGGAAACGTCGCCTCTGAATTTGCCATCTAGGCCTGATATTTCTTCACCTAGAGCCTTAGAAAACCCCAGGAGCCACCACCATGTCAGTCCTCTGCGGCTAACCCTTCCTGGCCAAGGGGATGGCACGGGGCAGGGAGCAGACCTTCCTTAGGCCTTCCATTCACACATTGCTGGATCTCTGTCTTTAAAAGCACACACCTAGTCAGTGATCAATCAGTGTGTGCAATTACTTACAGCTGTGACTGGGGTGGAGGAAAACCATCTACCAAGGTGCGTGTACCAATTCCAAACTTGCCATACCCCCAGCTGGCCACGAGATGTCCCCAGAGACCCTTCCTAGCACTAGCAGCTGCTAGTGGCGCTGGAACAGGGCTGAGATCCTCAGAACTCCCCTCTGGGGCTGCAGCAGTAGCGGAGCTCATAGGTTGAATCCCAAGTGAAAGGGGACAGTGATTAGTGGGAGAAGGAGGGAGGGCAAAATGGGGACCCACTCAGGACTACAGTCAGATGTGGTGAACGCAGCCCATGATACCTCCAGGGACCCCATCATTTGGGGTGTGAGAAGGAATATTTGACCCTAAAATGTGGGAAAAGATTGGGGGTGTGTGCGTGTGTGGAATTAATGTTGCTAATTTTACCCCTTTACAGCTGAGCTGATTCTCCCAGAACATGCAGCAATGGACAGGAACAGCTGCAGCGTCTCCCCTCCCCCCATTGGTTAGCAGGCATGTAGCCAAGGGATTCTCCTTCAGGACTGTGTCGCACTGGGGTTGCTGGCCCTCAAATTGGGATGCTCCCAAGACAGGCAGTTCCATGGCAGATGACATGATCCTGAGATGGTATGAGCCTAGGGTGACCAGATGTCCCGATTTTATAGGGACAGTCCCGATTTTGGGGTCTTTTTCTTATATAGGCTCCTATTACTCCCCACCCCCTGTCCCGATTTTTCACATTTGCTGTCTGGTCACCCTATATGAGCCATAGCAGGGTGGTGGCAGAGTGGTTAGCACCTCCAGCTGCAAGGCAGGGAATGGGGGTTCTGTCCCTAGCCTGCTGTCTGGTGTGGGGCCAGTACCCCCGTCATGTGGGCCTGTAGTTTCTCTGCTTGTAAAATAGGGACACTGATACGTTCTTTCTTTGTCAAGTGTTCGCAGAGCAGGGTTTAAAAGCGCAAGATATGGTTGTTTTGTCAGCTCTGCCGTGAGTTTGCTGCATGCCTCTGAGCACGTTGCCTCTCCAGGCCTCAGGTTCCCCACCTGTGAAATGGGGATATGTGACGAACTGGGACTGTTCTTAATGTGGTCTTTGAATGCTGACAGGGGAGTGTGGCTAAGACGGTCTGCATTGGGGGATGGGAGACTTGCCAAGGGAGGATATCTGAGCATGTAACCTGAGAACCCAGGAAGGGGTTAGAGGCCAGGTGACACCTTTGCCCGGGAAACTGAACAAAGGCTAGAGAGAGAGTTCAGAGCTGGCTGGTGATATGGCTGGGAGGCAGACGGGGCTCTGACCTCCCAAGGGGGCTGGGGTGCCCTGGGACCCCAAGATGGACCTAACTGAGGGGTCCTGTTGTCTGTGCCTGCAAGACATGTCTTGGACTGTATTCCTGTCATCTAAATAAACCTTCTGCTTTACTGGCTGGCTGAGAGTCATGGTGAATCGCAGGAAGCCGGGGGTGCAGGGCCTTGTGTCCCCCCACACTCCGTGACAGGATAATACGTCTGACCCAACTTTCTAAAGAGCTTTGACATCTGCAGATATAAGCCTCTGTAGGTGCTCGGTATTATTATCTAGTAATGTTTGTAAAACACATCCAGGGTAAAGGCCCCTGTAGCAGGGCAAAGTCTAATACATCTCCTGGAGTATTTAACTGTTTGTATGTAGACATTTCCCTAGGGGACATGCAGGCAGATCAGTCAGTGTAAAATGCAGCGATGCGACAGAGGGGGAAGACAAGATGTTGGGTGTTGGTGCTAGCCAGTCCTAGACCCTTTTAGGGGGTGAAATCCAGAACAAGCCCTGTAGAATCCTCGAAATGTGGGGCTGGAAGGGACCTTGGGAAGTCATCAAGTGCAGCCCCGTGTGCTGAGACAGGACCAGTAAACCTAGACCAGGTGTGTGTCCAGCCTGTTCTTTAAAATCTCCAGTGACAGGGATTCCACAGCCTCCCTTGGGAGCCTGCTCCAGATCTTAACCACTGAATTTCCCTGGCAGCCGAGCGGAGGCAGCAGGAGACATGGGCTGTGTTCCTCGCTCTGGATGAGGCTAACGGCACTGCTGACCCCCCTTTGCTGGGCAGGCCTTGGAGAAGTGCCTGCTAGTTACAGTCAGGATCCAGGGGCAAACGCTCCGAGTTCGGCACGTGCTTTCTGTGACTACTCTGCAATGCAGAAGGAGACACTCGGGGTTCCCGCCCTGGCGTGGGGCTCAGGAGAGCTGCGTTCCATTCCTGGCTCTGCTACTGGGACTTTGACCCAGATCCGCAAAGGCAGTTAGGTGCCTGATTCTCATTGAGCCCCGTGGGAGTTCGGTGCCCAAATACCTTTGAGGATCTGGCCCTCACTGCTCTGTTCCCCTTCTGCAAAGTGGGGATCAGAACTCTAACTTCCTCCCACTCGTGTCTGGTTAGATTCTACACTTGTTGGGACAGGGATTGTCGCTCATGTACGTGCAGCGCCTAGCACGGAGCGGTTTCCATACATTCCCTGATTCCGATTAGTAACAACATTTGCTTTGACGGGGAATGTTTGTCCTAACAAACGCACTGGCCGGAAGGATTACCGGAAAGTGAACACCAGAAGGGAGAGGCAAATGCATTTGCAAATGAGGTAGGATTTATCTGCAGCAGTCACCCAACCCAAGTGAGGACTGATATTTCATTCTTTAGATGCACCCTGGGCCCAGTCGGACAAAGCAGGCGGCTTGTGTTGTTTAAACAGCCTGATGATTCCTTGGGCTGCTTCAGAAGCCAGAGGGAGATGGGGAAGAGGGCCAGGGAGAGAGCTGAAGTGGGTTGAAGAGGGATTTTCGCCGAGTATTTCCCTCTTGAAGTGGGTCCCTCACCCCCACTCCCAACCTGGAGCCGTAGCTTGGGAAGCAGTTACCGGTGTTGGGATAAGCAACAGCTGCTGGGCTTCTTTTGCTGTCTCAGGAACTCTGACAGCACCAGAGAGCGGGGACGGAGTCTAATTTTAAACTCATGCCTGGTGCATTTGTGTATGTGTGAGTGCGATTTCCAGCCCCCCCTCACCCTCCGCCTCCCGCTCTGCACCGAGGAGACTGGCTCGGCAGAAGAGAACCAGAAGGGGCTTCGGGCTGGGGACGGGGGTCTCAGCTGTGGGAGGAGAGGACGGGGGGAGAAGAACTGGCGGAGGCAGCTAGGGAAGGAAGATCATGGAGCCTGCTTCTGCCCAGGATGATCAGAAGAAAAAGCAACAGAAAGAAAAGCCAAAGAAACCGGTGCCACCAGCAGCCCCCCGGCCAGCCAGGGCTCTGTTCTGCTTAACCCTTCAGCACCCGCTGCGGAAAGCCTGCATCGGCATTGTGGAATGGAAGTATCCTTTCCACCTAGGCGGGGAGGGGAGACGGGACCTGCGTGGGGGTGTCTAGAAACATGGGAGACGGACACCCGGCAAAGCACAAAGGAGGCATTAGAAAGCGTGTGGAGGGAATGCCTCGACCCAGCGGCGAGCGAGAGGAAAGTGCGTGCCCAAGGCACAGGAGAGAATGGGGCCGTTTGGTGGGTGTGGACAGGTTTAAACTCGGTGAGCGATCGATCTGGTTTTCCTGTTCCTGACGGCTGACGAAGTGCCTGTTTGTACCGTCTATCTCGCCGGTGATGCGAAAGAGCAGGGAAGGCTGAGGAAAGGCTAAATATAGCTGAGGGGCCCGGTTCTGTGATCCTGCTGCACTCAGTGGCATGAAGCCGGAGTCAGGGAGATCAGGATCTGGCCTGTGTTTTCTTGGGACGAGGTCGGAGATGGTAATTGATGTGTTCAGTGGAAGGGGGGCTGTTTGGGTGAGAGAAACCAAGGCAGTTTGGACACTGCGGTTTCTGTTCAGTCTCTTTGGTACCAAGCGAAGATGGGGCCATGGGAAATAATCCCAAGGGTTCCCCTCTCCAGGGCGTTGTGCAGCCAGGCGAGCGGGAGAGACGTTGCTTTCACTTCAGGAGGGAAGTTATATACATGGTGCTGGCGGGAATCCAAGGAAGGCAGAAACCATTTTGGGGAAGGAATGCGAGAGGATCAACCAGTTTGGGGAGAGGGCTAGGAGGAGAGAACCGAAATGCAGGGGCCAGGGGCAGGAAGATGCCGGGTGATTGGAGAAGCCGGGGCAGAGATCGGGGTGTGGTGGGGAGAGGATGCACTTTGATCAGGAGGCAGGAAAGAGAAAAAGCTGGAGGTGGCCCGGAGCGGGGCGTAGGGGAGAAAATGTCAGACCGGGAAAGTAAAGTGTGTGTGGGGGGGGGAAGGGACTGAGAGGGACACTGCGAGCTGCTTGGAATAGCTCAGAGAGGGAGTCAGCCGCTCGCCGGCTGCCCGCAGCTGCTGTCTGACATCACAGATGGATGGCTCCCTTCGCCATTCCCTTCTCTCTCCCTCTTTCTTTCCTTCTCCCTTTTTCTCTCCTTCATTCTCCCCATCTCTTCCTCATTCTCTCTCCCCACCACCATCTCTCTGTCTTTCCCCTCCACCTCTCCCTCTCCATCCATCACTGCCCTAGGCTCCCCGCTCTCTGATCCCGGCTTTGCTAAAAGCCCAGCTCTAGCTCAAAGAGGAATGAGTTCAGGCCCTGTGTGATACAGAGGGTCAGACCAGATGGCCACAATGGGCCCTTCTGGCCTCAGATCGGGACCCTGCAGCAGGGATGACGGAATGGCAGCCCAGAGGGGCTGGGAGCTAACCCTGGGGGGCTGAAGAGGAGCCCATGGAGAGCGGAAGAACCTTTTGTGTGTTTGGATTCTTGTTACCTTGGAAGGGGTGAAGTTTTAGTCAGAGACTTGGCTGGAGGGCTGGGCCCCATCACCACCTCCAGCCTGGGTGGGGAAGGCTGAGGGTTGGGGACCACCTCGGAGGAAACTGAGGCAGGGAGTGCCTGTAGTGCCAGGCGTGGCCTGCAGAGAGTGCTACAGGCAGCCACACCGGTGACAAGTGTTTAGGAGGATGCCGCTGCTTCCAGCTCATAGCCCGAGGCCCAGAATTGGGAAGGTATTTAGGCACTGCTGTGCTCAGAACCCTACATATCATTTTCAAAAGGGACTTAGGAGCCAAAATCTCATTGGCAGTCAACGGCATTCCGGCTCCAACTGTGTCAATTACTAAATATGTAACAAGCTGGACCTTACTTCATTAGCTCAAATGACAGAGGCTGTTGCTTTTAGGATCCCAAAGGGCCCAGATTCAACCCAGGCGTACTAGGCTGCATTCTGGCCATCAGGCATGTCGTCTGGGTCCTTTCTTGACTTGAGGGCGCTATCTCACTCTGGGAGAAATCAATGAAACAATGGGGGGGGGGGGGGTCGTCCTGTGGGTACATGCTGGCAGTTTGGCCATCAGAGTCCCTGTACTGTGGGCTGCAGGTATGGAACATGAAGCATGTTGGGTCTAGTCACGGCTTGGCTGGGAGATCATCCCGGGTGCAGCAGGAAGAGGTGTTAGTGACTCAAGAGGTGGCGTCAAGTATCAGGGGGTAGCCGTGTTAGTCTGTATCTACAAAAACAACAAGGAGTCTGGTGGCACCTTAAAGACTAACAGATTTATTTGGGCATAAGCTTTCGTGGGTAAAAACCTCACTTCTTCGAGGTGGCGCTTCTCTCATGGACTCAGTCCTGAAGCCTGGCACCCGGCCAGGTGCCCCGTGCTGCTGGATCAGACCTAAAGTGTGGGGCGTGGCCATTGAAGGCTCGGTGGTACCTTTTGGAAGAAATGGCGTGTGGGGCCTTTGTCTTGGGTACGCTCCAGTTTTGCACTCTCTGCCTCCCTAAAATCCTTCCTGCATAATAGCTGTTAGTGACTCCTCCTCCCTCCCTCCCTGCCAGGCAGTGTTCTACCCCAGAAGTGGCAGCATTTCAGTGGGGAGTGAGCAATCCCAGTCCTACTCTATGCAAAGGGCTCTGGGACCTGGTGGGTTTTTTGTATCCTTTTAATAATACCGCTCTAGGCTGCTTTTGCCCAAGGCTCTCTCACTGCCTTACAAACATTTAATGAATTAATTCTCACAACTGCTCCCCGCAGCTGTAACACAAGTAGTGCCCTCAAGCTACACATGGGACAAGAGACACAGAAAGCAGAAGTGACTAGCTCAGGGTCAGCCTGCAAATCAGTGGCACATCTGGGACTAGAACCTACGACTCCTAGGTCACTGCCGTAACCACTGAACCCCTTGTAGCCATGAGAGCGAATGGACCTGCTACTGAACACAGATTGGAAGGAGGAAAGAGACAGGTGTGCCAACAGGAAGGTCAAAGAAGCAGTCACTGCAAACAGGGTAGGGGACAGCATGAGTGTGAGAGAGAGATTCCTCTGCATCAGGTTACACTGGTACCCACAATGCAGCAGATTCTATCTATACCCACAATGCTCTGGGCACTATTTATACCCACAGTGCCCCTGGTTTGCTGCTTTGGGGTTGCAATGAGAGGAAGTGGCCTAGTTCTGGCCACTCAAGGTAGCATTTGCTCAAAGGTCAGACCGGTTGCTTGGTAGGGGGTTAATTGTAAGCGTGCTTTGTGAGCATGCTGGGGGTGTACGGAGTGGGGTTTGGGAGTGTTGGGGCGCTGGGGGGACATGTGCCCCATTACTGGTATACATGGCACCTGGACTCCACCCTCGCTTCACAATGCTCAGAAGGCAGGTTGCTTATCCGGTGCCCAGTGGAGCTTGCTCCCTGTCATGCCCCAGAGAACCTGGCTATAAAAGCCAGCAAATTTCCAGGCCTGGTGTGATTTAGGCTGCAGCTAGAGACAGGTTTATGATGCATGCTGCTGCTGCTGCCGCCAGGGCTGAGCTGATGCTCTCAAAGGGCTTCACCGGAGTCATAAATGGAGAGAAGCCAGGAGGGAACCCTGCCCCCACAGGATCCCAAACGGCTGTATTGGTTTAACTTGGCTGCATTTCCTGCCAGCAAAAGGGGCCAGGCTGGCACCCCTCGGCACTTCAGCCACAGACGAGTTAAGACCCGAGCATGCAGCAGGTTAGGACCAGAATTAGGGACAGAGCTCCTGGCTCCCAGGCCCCTGCTCCAACCACTAGGTAATACTTCTCTAGGGAGTATCTGGGAGGGAACTACATAGAGTAAATCCCCAAATGGCAGAGGCACAGAGAACAGTCCCAGGCTCCTTCCATCCTTGCGGGACAAAAGGCAGCGCATGCAGTGGGCGAAGCAGGGGACTAGGAGTTCCTGGGTTCAGTTTCCATTTCTGCCGCTGACTTTGGGTGTGACTCCAGGCGGGTCGCTCGATCCCTGTGTCCCTCCTTTAACTCCTCTGGAGAAGGGGAGAAAAACCCAAGGGAAGGGGGGGTTTCGTTCTCTGTAACAACTCATGAGCGCTTTCCCTCTGCAGATCTCCACGCAGGGCAGCACCGTTATTTCCAGGGAGCAAATGAGGGAAACGAGATGGTGGGGAAGGGACTTGAGTTTTTCAAGGCCCGAGAGCCTGGGATGGAAGGGCTACGGGAGGCTGATGATGGTGATTGACAGTGAAGTGTGGGGTGAAATATACAGACTGCCAGCATGTCCACCTCGGGCACGCGACTAAAATTAAGGCAGCAGAGGATCATCTTTAGCAGCCATTGGCCTCCTTGTCAGCTGATTACGGCAGGTCTAGGCAGCAGGCGGATGCTGAACGGCCAGGAGATTTTATCCACGGGGCGAAGGGGTTGGTTCGTCGTCGAAAGACGTCGTCGCGGATATACATGGCTTCCTTTACCAAAGATATCTAAAGTGTTCATTTGGCCTGTGTAACAGGGCAGCTTGCCCCATTAAGGGCTGCAGGCCTGTGGCCAGCTGGCCCTGTTCACTAATAAGACCTAGCTGAGGAGAGACAGGTGCTTAGTTCACTCTAAGGAGGGGCAGGGAGGTGGGGTCTGCAGAGAGATGTTGTAGCAAAGGACAGTTGCTTGCAGGAGCCGCTGGAGAGAGGCCCTAGGCGCTGTGGCTGGGTAGAAAGCCCCAGCTGGGGCAGTTTTGTTTTCCTGGGGTGAGTTTGTGGTTGTTGGGATAATAAATGGAGCCCAGAGGGAAGGGACTAAGGATGGGGGTGTCAGACCTTGTCCTCAGCGTTGCTTATGCTTTACGCAGTTACCCCCGGGTGCAGGAGCGCGTGTGAAATTGCTGCAGGACAGGCCAGCACGCGGTAATTGAAAGCTGACTCCTATCAATCCCTCCCCCTCCCCACAGCCCTCATCAGGCAGGTGCCCTGGCAGGCAGAGACTCGGGTTGGGCCCAGGTGTATTCCAGGGAGGGGAGGAATGCCTTGTTGGGGAGCCCGGCCCCGGGGAGCCCCACTCTGAGGATCAGGCACCAGCTAATGTCCCCTGCAGTGTGAGTGTCCCAGGAGCAGCGCGGCCTCCCGGCCGTCGGGGCCCAGCCTGTCATCACTGTGGATGGTCTCCAGCCACGCAGTGACCTCAAGTGTGATGTGATCTTTAGCCCAATGGCTGGGCCTCTCCGGCTGTCACTGTCTGTAGCAGCTGACGTGTCTTAGGCCTTTGCCTCATCCCCTAGCCAGGCCACGCTGCTTCTCCTGGATTGAATCTTCGCCGCCTTGTTCTCAGCTTGGCCCCATGAAAGCAAACCCAGCACGCTCCGTGGGTGGGATGACAGAGGGACACGAGCTGTGTGTCCTGTGACACCCTTTCCCCCAGCCTCCCCCGCTATCTCCGATCCACCTCCACATACACAGCAGGCGCAGGATAGGCAGCCGCTGGGGAGCAAATCCCCAGCACCATCCCCCCAGGCTGTCGAGCAGAGGGGTGACTGGATCTGTTAAATGGCTGGAGAGCATTTGGATTGGTTTGCCTTGCAAAATTGCCCGGCGAGCATCATTTCCCAGCCCTCCCCGCTCCCCGGGGCTCTGGGTCCTGCTGCGGCAGAGGAACAAGTGGAGATGTTTGTGCAAGACCCTGCTTTTGTTTTGCTTTTCCTGTCTCTGTTACTAGGGAGCCGAGAGCAGTCCTGGGCCAAACAGGGGGCAGGTAGGTGCTAGACAAACCCCACACACCCAGCCCTGACCTCCAGCTCCTCTGCTATCCCAGCCGGCAGACCCCCAAACACAGCTCTGCCACTGCCCCTCAATCCTGACCTGCAGCCCCCAGACTTGGCAACGCCTTGGGGCCAAAAAGCAGCAGAGTTTGAATTTGCGCAAACTTGGACAAATGTGCATGAAATACTGTCTGGCGTGGGGGTGGGGACACTTCCAGCCTCTCCCTAAATTCAAATGAATGAACTCTGTGCCCAGCCGTGACGCTTCACACGGGTACCCGGGGTTGGGAGGCACCTTGCTACCACCTGCCCTTTGCTAGTGGGAGCCTCGTCTCTCCCCACCGGGGGTCAGCTCCTCACCTCCACTGGCACCCCAGCCTCTGCAGGTCCTGCTGTCACTGAAGGGTTAGCAATTGGCACACGCCAAGAGGACACTGGGAGGTTGGAGTGTGCTGATCGCTCACTGAGTGGTCCCAGGTTCGCTGCACCCAAAGCAGCTGTACACCACACCCCCCACAGCTCCCCAGTCCCACCTCCGATCGCTGCCCTGCTTTGCACACACTGGGTGTGTCCAGAGGGACACACGCAGCAGTTTATTTGATGCAGATCGTGTAGCACGTACAGGACGCTCCCTGTTATCCGAATAGCAGGTGGGACACGGATTTTATTTGGATAATCTAGCGGGCAGGAGCCACTCAGCAGCCGGGTGACCTCTCTTGCAGCTAGGGCTTGTCTTTCTCCTCCTCCTTTCAGTCCTGGCTGGGGGTCTCTGCGCTGCTCCGCTCGCTCCCTCCCCTGACAGCAGGGCAACAGAGGAGCTCTATTGTCTGAACTGCTGTGTTATCCAGCCTGTCTTGTCGCCCAGCATGGGAGACGTGCTGTGGGGGGCGTGTATTGGAAACCAATGGTTACATACAACGTAAAATCAGAGCGTGCATTCTAGAACCTAGACTCGATACTTTCATGTCGTACAGAGCAATGCTCACCCCAAAATCCTTCCAACCTTTTACAGCCTGTGATCCTTGTTTCATGAGACAAGTCATGCTGGCAGCTTGCCTCCTAAGTAAAGGAGCCCCCAGTGTCTCTTTTGCAGCCCAGGCTATCTCAAAACAGTCCTTTGATCTTTATTCGTAACCCAGACCCCCTGGTGCTAATTGCTCCTCCTGGTAGGTTTCAGAGTAGTTGCCGTGTTAGCCTGTATCAGCAAAAACAATGAGGAGTCCTTGGGGCACCTTAGAGACTAACACATTTATTTGGGCATAAGCTTTCGTGGGCTAGAACCCACTTCATCGGATGCATGGAGTGGAAAATACAGGAGCAGGTATAAATACATGAAAGGATGGGGGTTGCTTTGCCAAGTCTGAGGTCAGTCTAATGAGATAAATCAATTAACAGCAGGATACCAAGGGAGGGAAAATAACTTTTGAAGTGGTGAGAGAGTGGCCCATTACAGACAGTTGACAAGAAGGTGTGAGTAACAGTAGGGAGAAATTAGTATTGGGGAAATTAAGTTTAGGTTTTGTAATGACCCAACCACTCCCAGTCTTTATTCAGGCCTAATCTGATGGTGTCCAGTTTGCAAATTAATTCCAGTTCTGCAGCTTCACGTTGGAGTCTGTTTTTGAAGTTTTTTTGTTGAAGAATTGCCACTTTTAGGTCTGTTATTGAGTGACTAGAGAGATTGAAGTGTTCTACTGGTTTTTGAATGTTATGAATTCCTGATGTCAGAGTTGTGTCCATTTATTCTTTTGCATAGAGACTGTCCAGTTTGGCCAATGTACATGGCAGAGGGGCATTGCTGGCACATGATGGCATAGATCACATTGGTAGATGTGCAGGTGAACGAGCCCCGGATGGTGTGGCTGATGTGGTTAGGTCCCTATGATGGTGTCCCATGAATAGATATGTGGACAGAGTTGGCACCGGGGTTTGCAGCAGGGTTTGGTTCCTGGGTTAGTGTTTTTGTTGTGTGGTGTGTGGTTGCTGGTGAGTATTTGGTTCAGGTTGGGGGGCTGTCTGTAGGCGAGGACTGGTAGATTTTGCAGTCTCTTGTCAATTTTGTAATCTAGATTAGTTGCATACTGAGCCACAAGCTAGACTCCTGCTGTGAAGGGACCGTACACAATACAGACAAGGACCAGACGGGGAGATAAGTGTCTGTAACCCCTTCCCGAAAGGAACCTGTCTGAGATATGTCCCCTCATAGACTCATAGACTTTAAGGTCAGAAGGGACCATTATGGTCATCTAGTCTGACCTCCCGCATGATGCAGGCCACAAAAGCTGACCCACCCACTTTCCCTTAACTCAGCTGTTGAAGTCTCCAGATCGTGATTTAAAGACTTCAAGTCGCAGAGAATCCTCCAGCTTGCGACCCCTGCCCCATGCTGCGGAGGAAGGCGAAAAACCTCCAGGGCCTCTGCCAATCTACCCTGGAGGAAAATTCCTTCCCGACCCCAAATATGGCGATCAGTAGAACCCTGAGCATACAGGCAAGAATCTCCAGCCGAACCCTCATTTTACCAGCGATCGCACGTTATTGCCTAATTGACTAAAATCACGTTATCCCATCAAACCATTCCCTCCATGAACTTATCTAGCCTAATCTTGAAGCCAGGGAGGTCTTTTGCCCCCACCGTTTCCCTCGGAAGGCTGTTCCAAAATTTCACCCCTCTGACGGTTAGAAACCTTCGTCTAATTTCAAGCCTAAACTTCCCCACGGCCAGTTTATATCCATTTGTTCTCGTGTCCACATTAGTACTGAGCTGAAATAATTCCTCTCCCTCCCTGGTATTTATCCCTCTGATATATTTAAAGAGAGCAATCATATCCCCCCTCAGCCTTCTTTTGGTTAGGCTAAACAAACCGAGCTCCTCGAGTCTCCTTTCATAGGAAAGGTTTTCCATTCCTCGGATCATCCTAGTGGCCCTTCTCTGTACCCGTTCCAGTTTGAGTTCATCCTTTTTAAACATAGGAGACCAGAACTGCACACAGTACTCCAAATGAGGTCTCACCAGCGCCTTGTATAACGGAAGCAGCACCTCCTTGTCCCTACTAGAAATACCTCGCCTAATGCATCCCAAGATCGCATTAGCTTTTTTCACAGCCACGTCACATTGCCGACTCATAGTCATCCTGCGATCAACCAGGACTCCGAGGTCCTTCTCCTCCTCCGTCACTTCCAACCTATGCGTCCCCAGCTTATAACTAAAATTCTTGTTAGTCATCCCTAAATGCATCACCTTACACTTCTCACTATTAAATCTCATCCTATTATTATTACTCCAATTTACAAGGTCATCCAAGTCTCCCTGCAGAATATCCCGATCCTTCTCCGAATTGGCAATACCTCCCAACTTTGTGTCATCCGCAAACTTTATCAGCCCAGTCCTACATTCGGTTCCGAGGTCAGTAATAAATAGATTAAATAAAATCGGACCCAAGACCGAACCTTGAGGAACCCCACTGGTGACCTCCCTCCAACCTGACAGTTCACCTTTCAGTACTACCCGCTGCAGTCTACCCTTTAACCAGTTCTTTATCCACCTCTGGATTTTCATATCAATCCCCATTTTTTCCAATTTAACCAATAATTCCTCATGCGGTACAGTATCAAACGCTTTACTAAAATCAAGGTATATTAGATCCACCGCATTTCCTTTATCTAGAAGGTCTGTTACTTTCTCAAAGAAGGAGATCAGGTTGGTTTGGCACGATCTGCCTTTCGTAAACCCATGTTGTAATTTGTCCCAATTGCCATTCACCTCAAGGTCCTTAACTACTTTCTCCTTCAAAATTTTTTCCAAGACCTTGCATACTACAGATGTTAAACTAACAGGCCTGTAGTTACCCGGGTCACTTTTTTTCCCCTTCTTGAAAATAGGAACCACATTAGCTATTTTCCAGTCCAACGGTACCACCCCCGAGTTTACAGATTCATTAAAAATTATCACTAAGGGGCTTGCAATTTCTTGTGCCAGTTCCTTCAATATTCTAGGATGAAGATCATCCGGTCCGCCTGATTTAGTCCCGTTTAGCTGGTCAAGTTTGGCTTCCACCTCTGATGCTGTAATGTCAATCCCCCCTCCTTTATTCCCCTCTGTCCTGCTCCCTCTATTTCTAAGCCCTTCATTAGCCTTATTAAAGACCGATGCAAAATATTCATTTAGATATTGTGCCATGCCTAGATTATCCTTAATCTCCACTCCATCTACATTCTTTAGCGGTCCCACTTCCTCTTTCTTTGTTTTCTTCCTATTTATATGGCTATAAAACCTCTTACTATTGGATTTAATTCCCCTCGCAAGGTCCAACTCTACACGGCTTTTGGCCTTTCTCACTGTATCCCTACATGCTCTGACCTCAATAAGGTAGGTTTCCTTGCTGATCCCTCCCCTCTTCCATTCTTTGTATGCTTTCTGCTTTTTCTTAATCGCCCCTTTGAGACGCCCGCTCATCCAGCTATGTCTAAATCTTCTGCCTACTAACCGTTTTCCCTTTCTCGGGATACAGGCCTCGGACAGCTCGTGCAACTTCAACTTGAAATAATCCCAGGCGTCATCTGCCTTTAGATCCCTAGGTATGTTAGCCCAATGCACTTCCCTAAGTAGTTGCCTTAATTTATTAAAGTTGGCCTTTTTGAAATCGTAAACCTTAGTCACAGTTTTATTTCTGTTAATCCTTCCATTTAGTTTAAACTGAATTAGCTCATGGTCACTCGAGCCAAGGTTGTCCCCTACAACCATTTCCTCAACGAGGTCCTCACTACTCACCAAAACCAAATCTAAAATTGCATCCCCCCTCATCGGTTCTGTTACTGCTTGATGGAGGAATTCATCTGCTAGCACGTCTAGGAACATCTGAGCCCTATTATTGTTACTAGCATTTGTTCCCCAATCTATATCTGGGAAGTTAAAGTCCCCCATGATTACACAGTTCTTATTAGTTTTTACTTCCCTAAAAACATTAAATAGTTCTGTGTCCGCATCCAGGCTAGATCCTGGCGGTCTATAGCACACCCCAAGCACTATCTCAGGGGAGGCTCTAGTAGTTCTTTTACCCAGTGTAATTATTGCCCAGACAGACTCCGTCTTATCCATTCCATCACTTATTATTTCTTTACATTTTACCTCATTATTGACATACAATGCCACTCCTCCTGATTACCTGCCACAGCTCCCGAGGCTTTAAGAACATAATTTTAAGTATAGAGACATAATTCCTTAAATATTATCCATGCATACATTTCAAAATTATTGTGATGACCAGCGGGCTACTGGCTGTTGCTGGAGACTGTCTTCTGGAGTACTAACGTGCATAGAACTGACCCAGGAGAGCCCTGTAAAACCCCCTGCACCTGCTGTGCCAGTTGGCATCAAGAGGTCACTGGGTCACAGCAGCCCCACAGCACTTACTAATGTGCTCCCACATTTCCCCACATCAGCTCTGTGCCTCCCCATCAGTCTTGTGCTCCTCTAGCTGCCCAATCTTCCCCAGCTCCCCCTCACTGCTGAGCCCCTCCCCCAGCCCCACATTTGCCCCTCTGCTCCTTATGCAGAGGTTCTTCATCCCCCCTCCTCAAGCTTCCCCTGCCCCAAGCGCCGCCCCCGCAGCTCCCATTGGCCGGGAACCACAGCCAATGGGAGCTGCGGGGGCGTTGCCTGCAGACAGGGCAGCATGCAGAGCCACTTGGTTGTGCCTCCGCATAGGAGTCGGAGGGGGGCATGCCACAGCTTCTGGGAGCTGCTTAAGGTAAGTGCCGCCTGGAGCCTGCACCCCTGACCCACTCCCCGTCCCCAACCCCCTGCTCCAGCCCTGATCCTCCTCCTGCCCTCAAAACCCCTCAGTGCCAGCACGGAGCAGCCTCCTAAACCCCAAACCCCTCATTCCCAGCACCACCCCAGAGCCCTCACCCCCCCCTGCCCCCCAACCCCCTGCCCCAGCCCAGAGCCCCCTCCCACACCCTGAACCTCTCATTTCTGGCCCCATCCTGGAACTTGCACCCCCAGCTGGAGCCCTCACCCCCTCCCACACCCCAGCCCCCTGCCCCAGCCTGGTGAAAATGAGCGAGTGAGTGAGGGTGGGGAGAGCAAGCAACAGAGGGAGGGGGGATGGAGTGAGCAGGGGCGGGGCCTTGGAGGGGGTGGGGCAGGAGGTGGGGCAAGGTTGTTCGGTTTTGTGCGAGTAGAAAGTTGGCAACCCTAGGGTGGGAGGGAGATGGGGAGAAGCGGAGGCAGGAACCCATCCCCGTTCACAGGAGAGGATAGGGGGAGCCTTCCCCAAGGGGTGGGGCAGTAGGGAAGGCAGCCAATCGGAGGCTGATTTCCCTTTAGACTGATGGGCTGTGCCCCAGATCTGTAAGAGGCTCTGAAACTGTGGGAGTGTTGGCAGGTCTGATGACAACCGCACCCCGTGTTATTGCAGCCCTGGGTGTCCCCCCCAGCTCTGCCAGTGCCCCCAGCCCCCCTGGCTAGTCCATCCCTGGGCCTCTCCTGTGTAAATATGGCCGGTGCCATGGCATTGTACCAGCTGACGAGGTGGTTACCATTAATTGGTGCATATGCAGGGACTGCGCCTCAGCTCTGTGCTTCTCCTTAATGCCCACCCACAGACCCTTCGAGATCATTATCCTGATGACCATCTTTGCCAACTGCGTGGCGTTGGCCGTCTACCTGCCCATGCCGAACGATGATACCAACGCTTCCAACTCCAGCCTGGTAAGAGACAGCCTCGTCCTCGTGTTGTACAAACCCGCCCGGCGCCGCCTCACTCACGGCAAAGCCCCCGAGGCAAACCTTTTTCTTTCACTTGTGTTCCAAACTAACCTTTTAAAAATAGCCGGGGCATCAAGTCGAGGCAGCATGAAGGGGCTGAGCTCCTCGCCCACGAATGTTAGCGCCTGCCTGGCGTTGAAATTTCACCCTCCAAGCCACCAGCACGTGAGCTGCATGATCTCCAGTTATGTAGTCGTGAAATTTGCACCTGAGCCTCTGAGTCCATAAGCAGGAAGGGAAGCTGGGACCCACAACACCAAGATACAGGTCTCTGCTCCCTGTTGCGTTGGGATGGGAGTGGCTGGCCCCACAAGTAAGAAGCTGTTTAGGGGGCTGAAATAATTAGGGGGCTGGGGCACATGACTTATGAGGAGAGGCTGAGGGAACTGGGCTTATTTAGTCTGCAGAAGAGAAGAGTGAGGGGGGATTTGATAGCAGCCTTCAACTACCTGAAGGGGGGTTCCAAAGAGGATGGAGCTCGGTTGTTCTTGATGGTGGCAGATGACAAAACAAGGTACAATGGTCTCACGTTGCAGTGGGGGAGGTCTAGGTTGGATATTAGGAAACACTGTTTCACAAGGAGGGTGGTGAAGCACTGGAATGGGTTACCTAGGGAGGTGGTGGAATCTCCATCCTTGGAGATATTTAAGGCCAGGCTTGACAAAGCCCTGGCTGGGATGATTTAGTTGGGGTTGGTCCTGCTTTGAGCAGTGGGTTGGACTAGATGACCGCCTGAGGTCTCTCCCAACCCAAATCTTCTATGATTCTGTTAATAAAACATCTCTGTTGACTGTTAACAGCACTAAACCACTCCGTTATCCCCTTTGACCCGAGCAGCTACTGAAATTCTGGGGCCCTGCGGGTTGTCCAGTTGAGAGCATAAATTGATGATGGAATCTGAGATTATCTTCAATCTATGCAGTCTTGTGTGTTTGTCCCTTCCTTGTAAAGTCCTGCGTCCCTGAACACAGGAGGCACCAAAGTGGCCTCACTCATAGCACCCATTCAGCCAGCGCCCCACAAGCCCTCTCTAGGCTTTTTCCAGGGGGTTGGGGTGCAGGGGGTGGTGAGGGCTCTGGGGTGGAGCTGGGAATGAGGGGTTTGGGGTTTGCCGGCTCTTTGCTCAGCATCCCTCTCTTTCTTGTCTCTCATTCTGCTCCTCTCTGTCTCTTCCCCCCCCCCCCGACAAACAGCCCCCAGTACAACCCTCTGCCCCCGTGGTGCTAATTTATGGGGGGGGGGGCTATCCCTTAGGTGGGGGCTTGTGAGTAATTCATTTTAAATGAAGGCTGGTGGTGAAGCTTGTAACCAGTCTGTGTGGGCCAGAGGCTCATGTCAAGTTCCTGGTCACGACTCCTATTCTAGCAACCATCTTGTAAGGCTTTCATTTGAACCATTTCCCATATTCGCTTTAGCTCTAGAGCCTTTTCTAGGGGAAAACCCTGCTTGACGGTCTTTTAGATCAGTGGTTCCGCAACTTTTTCCATCCTGCCCCCCCTTACCCATAGTGGAACCTGTCCACATCCCGCCCCTGAGAACTGGAGCTGAGGCCGGGGCCGGAGCTGGGGCTGCAGCCGGGAGCAGAGCCATGGCTGGGGCCCGACCTTCAGCTGGGGCTGGGATTGGAGCCAAAGTGGAGCTGGGGGCAGAGCGGGGCGGGGTGGCATTCCCCCCCCCTGCGCTCTGTGCTGTGCCCCCCCCAAATGTTCCTCTGTGCCCCCCTCAGTTTGGCCACTTAAGAACTGCATAGTTGTCCCTCTGTTTCACACCGTGAGCGCTTAGAATTTCATAGTGACGGTGGGCTCCTAATTCAGATCATCTTGCTCCAGAAAGCCCAGGCCCCTACTTTCAGAGCAAAACGAAAATCTCCATTAGCTGTAAGCAGAGTAGGGGCTTGGGCACACAGTTGAGCAGTTGTGATTGCATCCAGTAGAGGGCAGTGGTCTCACACACACACACACACTTGCTGCACCTGCTGTGTGGATACAAAAGAGCGAAATCCCCGGAGATCTCAATCCAGCTGCTAGAGTCCCATGAACCTTGAAACAAGAAAAGGAATCCACACGCTCCTCTGCCTGCTCAGACCTCCCCGGAGATGATAGAGTGTCAGAGCCAGGGGCATGTGCAGGGGCTGCTATTGTTGCTTTTAAAGTGAATAAATAACTGGTAGCTGACAGTCCTGCAGCCTACCTCGGGGATCTGAGCGGGCAGCTAAGTTATGGCTGGGGGTCCCGTGTAGGTCCCAGAGTTAAGGCCCCGCTGACAGGGTTACAGAGGCCAGCCCTGACGGAGAAAAAGCGGCAAGGTTTATGACTGGGAGCTAAGGAGTCCATAAAGGGAAAGGCTCCTTATCGGAAGTGGCACCTCCACTCGCTCAGCTCCCAGGGAGAGTTATTGCTGCTTTGCAGCCTGTCTCAGGAGCCCTGGGATTCATCAAGCAAGGCCCCGTCACTTGTTTATGGGAGGAGAGGAGCAGTGGATGAGGGGGCCGGAGCTCTGGGGAAAGCTGAGTGTACAAGCCAGGAACTGGTCCTCAGCTCTTTCCTATGTGTTCCCCTGTACGCATTCCTCGCCGAGATCCCCCGTGATCTGCGTAGGGAGCCGTTCGAACAGGCAGCCTTCCAGCCGGGGTCTCCTAGCATCGAGAGGCTGTCTGGGTTGGAAATACTCCCCCTGGGTTCCTGCCTCCTGGGCACCGTTGGAAAAACGTCCGCCACGTGCTCTGGACCTAATGCCTGGTGCGTCCGTTCCTGCACTGGGAGCAGGGGGATTGAAACCCGCTGTGTTCTCAGGCGCCACCCCAGCCCGCAGTGGAACTTAGAGCAATCTCAGGGCTCTGTGGACTTGCATTCTGCTCCTAGTGCCTCCCTATGGGCCCAGGGAAGCAGAGAATAGCTGTAGTGCAGTGCTTTTGGGTCACTCCCCAACATGCTCCACATCCCCCCCATGCCGGGCCCTGGGGAGCTGGGAGCAGAGCCTGTATAGTGAGCCAGCTCTGCCCTGGCTGGCGAGGGAGTCCCCGTTCCCATCGCCCACGGCCCCTTGGCAATGCCAGACCAGGAGCTGCAGTCCGTGCCCCGGAGAGCTGACAGTTTAAGCTGTTAGGTTTGTTCGCAGGCATCCTGGCAAAAGAGAGTGTTGCGGAGGGACATGAAGGAGAAGAGGGAGCTTTGCGGGTGTTTACAGGGAGCTCCACCCCAGCGGGAGAGGAAAGCAGAAAGGGGCTTGTTAGAAAACGTAACAGGAGGGCGATGGAGGCTGCCGTCATGTAGGGTGACCAGATGTCCCGATTTTATAGGGACAGTCCCAATTTTGGGGGGTCTTTTCTTATATATGTAAGCGGGGGAATGGTCCCGCTATTGTGGGGAACTTTCCTGGCTTCTGCACTACCCCGGTGAAGTGGGCTAGCGAAAGGATCTGAGTCCTCGCTCCCACTTCCTTTACCCAGAGGCCTCCCTGCCCTTGAGGACTCCCCTTCCACTCTCCTGTCTGGCAGAGTCCTCGTAAACCCCAACAAGGCTGGGCCCAGGATTCCTGGGGGGCTCGACCCCCAACCCTGCTGTGGTCACCCAGGCCAGGGGCTAGGGTGTCCCCACTCCGGGGTACTCTCTCTGCTCTGGGCACCTCCCTGACCCACTGATCATTTCATACAATTTAAAGCAAATACAAGTTGTTTAATTAACAATTAATTTTAAAAAAGAATAAGGAAAAATGGGAAAGGTTAAAGGAAACACATCACCCTGCTCTGTGGCAGGGAACATCACAAACAGTGTCTCTGGAACGTCAGGGCAGGTCACAGTCTGTTCCTTGTAGGTCCCAGGTCTCCTTCTCAGGCCCGGGCTGTGCTGCAGAGACGCTGCGGGTCGGACACTTGCTCTGGCGGTGGCCACACGCTCTCAGGCTCTAGGTGGCAGGACACTTTTTCCCAGCGTCGCCCCCGCCCTGACAGGGTTACGATCCCCCTTCAGGGGAGGGATAGCTCAGTGGTTTGAGCATTGACCTGCTAAACACAGAGTTGTGAGTTCAATCCTTGAGGGGGCCATTTAGGGAACTAGGGCAAAAATCTGTTTGGGGATTGGTCCTGCTTTGAGCAGGGGGTTGGACTAGATGACCTCCTGAGGTCCCTTCCAACCCTCATATTCTATGACCCAGAACCCATTGCAAGTCTGGCCTGCAGAGCCTCTTGGCTGAGGTCTCCCTGCACTGGGCCTGCTGCCCAGGGTCCTGCTCACCGCACCCAGCTCCACGCTGCTGCTGCTCTGCCTTCAGCTCCCTGGGCTGCCTCTCTGGCTCTGGTTGCTACAGCTCTGCCCCCAGGACAGGTCTGCTTCTGTGACTCTGCTCCCAGCTCTGACCTGCTTTCTGGCCCCTCTGGCTTTTGGGCTGCAGCTCTGCTTCCAGCAGCTTAGCCTGGGCCCCTGCTTTCTCCTTAGCTTGGCCCCACTCTGTCTGACTCAGGCCATTCCAGTTCACACGGAGGACGGGACCCCCCCGGCCTCCTGACTCTCTGATTAGCCTGCCCGCCCTGTCAATCAGGCTGATCTGGAGCATTGGCCTCTCCCCATTGTTCCTGGGGACTGTCAGTCTCAGGCTCCTGATTTGCCATCGACCCTTCCCCTTTTAGTGCTGGGAGCTAGCCAACCAAAACACCCCCACTGAGTGTTAGTAAGGGGGCAACAGTCCCCTTACATATAGGCTCCTATTACCCCCCACCCCGTCCCGATTTTTCACATTTGCTGTCTGGTCACCTACCGTCATGGTCCAGTCGGAGGCAGGAGTCGCCGTCTGGAATCTCGGGAGTGGGTGAGAGGGAGGGTGGGGAGAGGCCCTGGGGCCGTTGCCAATGAAGACAGTTAGCTTACCTACGATGCAGTAGAGACGAGGGAGGCAAAGAGAGGGGCAAGATGGCCCAAATGACGAGCTAGGACAGGGGTGGGCAAACTTTTTGGCCCGAGGGCAACATCGGGGTTGCGAAACTTTATGGAGGGCCGGGTAGGGAAGGCTGTGCCTCCCCAAACAGCCTGGCCCCTGCCCCATCCGCCCCGTCCCACTTCCTGCCCCCTGACTGCCGTCCTCAGAACCCCCGACTCATCCAAGCCCCCCTGCTCCTTGTCCACTGACTGCCCCCTTCCAGGACCCCCCGTCCTAACCACCCCCCCGGTACCCCAACCCCTATCCAACCCCCCTGCTCCCTGTCCCCTGACTGCCCCGACTTCTATCCAACTTCCCCCTCCCCCCAGCCCCCTTACCACGCCGCTCAGAGCGGCAGGAGCTTGCAGCCATGCCACCGTGCTGCCCGGCTGGAGCGGCGGGCCAGAGCGCTGGCAGCGCAGCACGCTGAGGCTGCGGGAGAGGGGGGACAGCGGGGGAGGGGCCGGGGGCTAGCCTCCCGGGCCAGGAGCTTGGGGCCGGGCAGGCCGGTCCCGCAGGCCGATGTGGCCTATGGGCTGTAGTTTGCCCACCTCTGGGCTAGGAGGTGATCTCTGCAGCAGCACTCTGCATGGACGTGAGCAGGGCTGGAGGGCATAGCTGGGAAACGCAGTGGCCCATCTTCTCAACCACTCTGTCCGCTGTGGGCCACTGGCCCCCTACAGCTGGGCTGAGGGGCCCTCTCTTTATCTTGATTCTGTAAAGTCCCTGCAGGTCTCCCCTCCAGGGCCTGCCTTAGCTTTGCATGTGAGACCCCTCCCAGCTCTGGGTGCTGAGGCTCCAGGAAAAGATGCCAGGGCCTGGTTCTCCTCTCGCTCCCCATTCACACCGGCGTAATCCGATTGGTGTCACACCTGATTGACAGTGGGCTGAGTAAGGAGCACAGGACCATGCTGTCCACAGACGCTCCTATCCTATCCCAGCTCTGCCACTGCGCTGCTGGATGCCCTTGGGCAACCTGGGGGTTGCAATGCCATTCACTGACGTGGCCTGCCGCCCCCCTGTACTGACAGATGGCGTTGTGACCTGGCACACAGGGCGTCTGTTGCTGTGCCGTGGAACACAGGGGAGTCCACCAAGAACTTGACCCCTGGCAGCACTGGCTCATACACTGTGTGGGTCAGAAAGTGGGGAGACTTCCCGGCCGAGGGAGACCCAGGGTCCCTGCAGGAGGAGGGGGTGGGATGAGCGGGGACCGGAATTTACACCCCTCCCCAATATCTGAACTGCCGTCACTGCTAGAGGGGCATTTTGAGCTGAGGTGCCTGGCACAGACTGGCAGGTTGGTGTGACTCACACACCCAGGGGGCGTGTTGGCCTGGCAGGAGGGATGCTTACATGTGTACTTGACACGTAGGACGAATGGGTATCAGAGGTGTGAGGGTCTATCCTATCTATGCATGTCTGGATCCTGCAGGTCAGCACTCTGGCTGCCAGATTTAACTGGGCCATGGCCCATGTCTGAGCAATTCCCTGCATACATCCTACCCTGGAAACCCCAATGCCTGCAGTGTCTCCTACCTCCCTGCCTTGTCCCCTGTGTGTTGCCAGCGTGAATGCTGTGGCAGAGGGGATAGTAGTCCACTGGCAGTAGGAGGGGTGGCCTACTGGACAGCTATGAGACAAACATGTGCCACATGGCTAGCCAGTGTTGGTCTATAAGACAGTACTTCCTTGCTACATGGAGTGTATGGGCTGTGGTACAGACCCAAAGAGACTTGTAAAAAGCAGAGCCGGGGAGGGGACTCTGCTCTGCTTAAAAAGACTATAGAGACAAGGCGGGTGAGGGAATATCTTTTATTGGACCAACATCTGTTGGCGAGAGAGACAAGCTTTGGCGCTACACAGAGCTCTTCTTCGGGTCTGGGAAAGGTGCTCTGTACTAAATACAAGGTGGAACAGATGGTTTAGCATAAGTAGTTAACACATTCACCCCACCTAGTCTCGCACATATTCTAAGGGACCATTCAAGGTGAAGTGGCCCGTTACCACCTCTGCAGTCATGGGACAAACAAAGGGGGTTAGTGGGTTACAGATTGTTGTAATAAGCCATAAATCCAGTGTCATAGAATCAAAGACTTTAAGGTCAGAAGGGACCATTATGATCATCTAGTCTGACCTCCTGCACAACGCAGGCCACAGAATCTCACCCACCCACTCCTGTATCAAACCTGTGTCTGAGCCACTGAAGTCCTCAAATCATGGTTTAAAGACTTCAAGATGCAGACAATCTTCCAGCAAGTGACCCATGCCCCACGCTGCAGAGGAAGGCAAAAAAACCCCAGGGCCTCTTATTAAGATGGTGATTTTTGGTGTCTAGCAACGTTATGAATTTAAGCTCCCAGGCCTGGTCTACACTGGGGGGGGGGTGTCGATGTAAGATATGCAACTTCAGCTACAGGAATACCGTAGCTGAAGTCGACATATCTTATTCCAACTTACCCCCCGTCCTCACGGCGCGGGATCGACGGCCGTGGCTCCCCCGTCGACTCCACTACCGCCGCTCACTCCGGTGGAGTTCCGGAATCGACGGGGAGCGCGTTTGGGGATTGATATATCACGTCTTAACAAGACTTAACGTACCCCCAGGCTCGTCTTTTGAAAGCGTCGTGCAGGTTTCCTTTGAGGTCAACAACTGAGAGGCCAGATACGGAGTGGTCGTTTGGTGAAAAGTGTTCGCCCGCAGGTGATTGGGTGTTTTTGTTTTTTATCATTTTACTGTGCAAGTTCATTCGAGAGTGTAGTGATTGTTTGGTTTCACCCACATAGTTGTTGTTGGGCACTTAGTGCACTGGGTGAGGTACACCACTTGTTGTGATAGGCATGTGTAGGACCCATGGATCTTGAAAGGTGTGTTGTGTGGGGTGTTGGTCATCGCAGCAGTGGACCTATGTCTGCAGGTTTTACATCTGTTGTTCTGGCAGTTCTGGTGCCACTTTGAGTCGGTGTGTCCTGGTCTGTGGGGAGCTTGCTTCTGATGATGAGTTTGGAGAGGATGGGGGGTTGTTTGAAGGCCAGAAGAGAGAGTTCAGGAAAGCTCTTTCAGGATGTGGTCCCAATCGAGTATAGGTTGTAACTGTTCGATGATGTCCAATGATATGGGTTCCAGTGTGGGGTCGTTCCTTGATGTGATCTGTTTCTCTGGTGGAGTGCCCTTGTTTGGTGAAGGCAGTTTTAAGTTTGTAGCCCAGACTTCATAGATTTCCACCACACCTTAATCCATTCTATAAGACCATGTTTTCAGTATATATACTTTGGTCCTGCTTTGAGCAGGGGGTTGGACTAGATGACCTCCTGAGGTCCCTTCCAACCCTGATACTCGATGATTCTATGATTCTAACTCCTTACATAATATCAGTACATACATCTCACAATGATATCAATAACCAATGTGACACCGGCTTTCAGTGGAGACCTCTCATGACATTCTTGGGTGAATGAGAAGGTGCATACTGGCCTCAGGGTACACCTGTACCCCTCTGTACCTCCTTGTTGGTTGGCATTAACAGGTTCTCGGGTCACAATATGGAATGGGGCTTCTAGCTATAAAGTGATACCTGGCATGTTCGCTGTCTGTGTGGGGGTGAAAAGGGAGCTACGTGGGCTTTGGTCTGATTTCTTGCACAGCACCTAGAGGCGGGAGATTTCAATCCTGGGTCCCATCCTCTATTAGGGTGAATTCGCTCTTTCAGTTCTGGCATTTTCTAATCTACCAGTCAAATGAATACATAGCAAAATATGTGTGGGCCAAACCTGGCATGCACCCCTATTGATGGCAGCAGGAGATGGGCATCTGTCTTAGAGTCTGGCCCCGAAGAGCATTCAGGGTGTAATTCCAGGTGGGGTCAGGATTTCAGCGGCCCCCAGAGCAAACTGAAAGTGGGGAATCTCCCTGCCCTGTTATTGTGGGGTGTGAATGTAAAAACATCAATATAAATACCCCCCCCCCCATATCTGGCTGGTTCTAAAGTATTTAAATCCTGACCTGGAAGAGGCCCCAGCAACAGGCAGTGATTAGCGTCAGCTGGGGTGATGGACAGGCAGCCGGCACTGCTGTGCCCGGTGCAAAACGCAGCAACTATTCTGGGCCCTGATGGCCGCAGGCAGCTGCGCTGAGTCAGCTGAAGCGCCAGACAGCAAAGCCTCTGGACGAAGGCAGGAGAGGAGGGGGGCAGCATCCTCTCTGCCCAAATGGAGTTTAGAGTTCTCTCCCCTTCCCCTGGTTTGCCAAACCTCAGTTTCCTGCCACGAGTGGCAAGAGGGGCTCACAACACAAAGGGAGCTGGAATTAGGGTGACCAGACAGCAAGTGTGAAAAATCAGGACGGGGGTGGGGGGTAATAGCCACAAATATTGGGACTGTCCCTATAAAATCAGGACACCTGGTCACCCTAGCTCAAACCCATCAAGCACAGCCATGGGCAAAACCAGGGCTCAGTTTGGGTTTCGATGGGAGCGAGGGGCCCCACTGATGGGAAACTGGCTGAAGTGGGGGAAAGGGGCTCTGCTGGGGGGCCTGGCCAGAGTGGAGGTGAGGGGCCCAGATGGGAGAATTGGCCTCAGTGGGGCTGGGGGCAGCTGGGGGGACTGGCCGCAGTGGGGGTGAGGGACCCAGCTGGGGGGACTGGCCAGAGTGGGGGTGTGGGGCTCAGATGTCATATTCAACTGTACTTAATAAAGAGGGACAAGATCACGGTGGAATGGATCAGAGGGGGCCGGGCTCAGGAGGAAGACAGAGGCTACTTCTGGGGGGATTCTGCACCGAAATTTTAAAAATTCTGTGCCAAAATTTTAAAAATTCTGCATATTTTATTTGTCAAAATGACACAATATAATCACTTTAGTTTAAATTATTTTGGTAATTTATTTCAAAATACCTGTCAACAAGTATGTCAACAAAATACAGACAACAGCAAAAAAGATTCTCCCAGGAGTAGAGAATTAAAGAAACCCCTATGATGACCCAGTTCCAGTTGAGGGGTGCTGGAAGGAGTTGTGTGGGGCCCCCCAGAGCCCAGACACCTGCACTCCCATCAGGGCCGGCTCTAGGATTTTTGCCGCCCAAGGCAAAAACAATTTTGGCCACCCCCACCCCGTTTTTTAATTACCCCACCCCCGGCCCCGCCTCAACCCCGCCCCTTCCCTGCCTCCTCCCCCCAGGCTCTCAAGCCTAGGAGGGAGGGGGAGAAGCGGCGCCCGCGCCGCGGCCACTCGGACTCTCCCCCTCCCTCCCAGGTTTGAGAGCCTGGAAGGGAGGGGGAGAAGCGGCACACGAGCGGCAGCAGCAGCGGAGGTGAGCTAGGGTGGCTGGGGCACATTTTTAGGGGCGGCATTCTGGCGCCGGCCATGCCGCCCCTAAAAATGTGCCTCCCCAAGCACCAGCTTGTTTTGCTGGTGCCTAGAGCCGGCCCTGACTCCCATCCCCCCAGAGCTGAGCCACACTGCACCCCCTGGCCCAGACACCAGCACCGCCTCCCCGCAGAGCCCAGCCGCAGGGCACTCCCTGCCCAGAGACCAACACCCCCTCCCCCCAGAGCCCAGTCGCGGGGCAGCCCCCGGCACAGACACCAGCACCCCCAGAGCCTTTACTCCCCCCAGCTTCTTTACTGTCCCACCGGGGGACATGGTGTGGTGCAGCCCTGTCCTTCCTCAGCCAGAGCTGGCTGCGTCTCCAAGGCCCTCTCCGTCCCTGGGAGAATGAGCATCAAAGTGCTCCACTCTGCAGAGTCCAGCGGCCCCTAGTGGCAGTTAGAAATTCTGCAGTGGCAACAGGGAATTCTGCAAAATTTTGCATTGTGTGGCGGCGCAGAATTCCCCCAAGGAGTAAGAGGCTGTGCGTGAGCAGGAGCAGCAGGTGTGGAGGTGACCTGGGAGTTGGCTGTGGAAGGAATGCTAGCTGGGTACAGAGTTATTGGGAGGCTATGGATGCAAATCACATGCAGACCAGCAAGCCACTTAGTGAGAGAGTGGGGGGCTTCTCTCAAAGAGTATTAAACTGGTTTGCTCCGTTTTCCCTCTTAACAACAGGGGATATGTGAATTAGAGATTCTCACCCAATAGCAGTATTGCCAACCTCAAGAGATCAAGAATCATAGAAGATCAGGGTTGGAGGAGACCTCAGGAGGTCATCTAGTCCAACCCCCTGCTCAAAGCAGGACCATGACTCACATCCTCTAAAATCATGTGATTGGCCCCACAATCAGTGAGATTTTTTTTAAAAAATCATCAAACTCTGTTTTTCAATCTGTCTTTTGCCTTTCAAACTCTCCTCTGCTTGTGTGTGTGTGTGTGTGTGTGAGAGAGAGAGAGAGAGAGATAATGTCCGGTTGACAAGTCAACCTTTAATAAACACGTGCCTCTCTCTGGCTGCTTGAATGGAAGCTGCAAGTAGACAGACATACTTCAGGAGAATTCAAAAGGAGAAGATGCAGAAGATGTATTTGGGCTAGTCCTCAGTACCAAGAGATTCATTTCAATATAATAATCGTGCTTCTGGTAATGGTATCTCCTTATGAGGATGGAGCCCCTCAAAAGTATCCATTCCAAAAGGGAGAGCTACCGTAGAGGGAAGGCATCCTCGCTGGTTGGAAAAAGGGGAGGATGTATGGGAAGTTCTTGTACACAGGTATAACCCTAAGTACTCAGTGGAGAGCTCTGTCGTGTGACAAAGTTACAATATGATAGAAAAACCTAATTCACACACATTTAGAAATAGACTGAATAAGGCCTATAACATGGAGCCGGCAAATGAGCAATGAACAGCTGAGAAACACAAAGCATTCTCTCTGTGCAGCACGTTTTCCAACGATTTTTGAATAATGAGGTGAGCTGTAAAGATCTTGACACGTAAGAAGATCTTTACAACAGCAAGCCCCTTTCAGAGCTTTCCTTAGCTCAGTGCAGTAGTTACAGTCATAATCCCTGAATATGATTTTTTTTAAAAAATAATCAATTCAGTCACATTCAAAGCATTTCGACAATAATTTAAACCGTCTTCTGTTGTTGTATAATTTTGATAACTACATACATATGTACATGATCCAGTAATTACAATGAATAATTTGGTTTTTAATTAATAATTGTCCAAATAACGAAAAATAAATCATTTTTTATTTTAAATAGTCTCTTTCGCAGCCTCCCCATCCCCCCATCAGTTCAGGCCCCCCATCAGTCCCCAACTCCTCAATCCAGCCCCCAGAGCCTCACCTCTGCTCCTCCTAGGTTTCCTCACCCCCCTTTCCCAGGCCTGGGGGTTGTAGTGGGGTCCCCTCTCATCTCCCCTTTCCCAGGCTGGGGGGTTAGGGATGGCTCCCTCTGTCCCTTTCCAGGCCAGGTGCTGGAGGGGAAAAGAGCAGAGGTCCTGCCCTGTCCATGTTTTTCACAGGATGGGAGGAGGGAACGGAGCCAGTGCTGGCTCAGCCAGCTTCCAGCAGGACCAAACTTCGCAAGGGGGCTGTAGCTTCTTGCGTCAATGCCAGACAGGCTCCAGACCGCCCTGAAATCCGGTCACCCACTATAAAATCAGAAGCATTGGCAATACTGCAATAAACAAGCTGCACTTTGCTGCATGACTGCTGTGGGGGGTCCCAGGGCTGCTGGGTCGTTCCCCCTCACTAGGCATCGCTGGTCTGTTACCCACCTCACTCCTGGTTCTCTCCTGCCCTTTGTCTCTCATAGGAGAAGATAGAGTACGTCTTCCTGATCATCTTTACCATTGAAGCCACACTCAAGATCATCGCCTATGGGTTTCTACTTCACACGGATGCCTACCTCTGAAACGGCTGGAACGTGCTGGACTTCGCCATTGTCTCTTTGGGGTAAAGGAGAGCTGGTTTGGCGGGGTGGGCAGAAGGTTTCTTAGAAAATGTCCTGTTTGTTCTTGGGGCGGGTTGTGAGACCACGGTAGGGAGAGCGTGATCAGGCCCGACACCTGGAGTTGGAGCCAAAGCTCACTGAAGCTGGTGGGAGCGTTTCTAGTGACTCCCCTTGGCGGAGGCTCACTTGCCTTTTCCAACACGGCGCCCCTCTGCCTGAGATGACTCCCCTGAGCTCACCCGCACGCCCTCTCCACTTTTAAGTCCTCCTTCGAGACCTACAGGTTCTGCACATGGGCTGGCTTTAAATCAGAGCTGGGAGAATAACCGATCTTTCGATTCACTGGCCATGCCGAAAAACAGAAAAAAAGCCGCACTGAACCGGTCTGAGATGAGGTTATGGTTTAGCTGTGCTGGCAGGGGCTCTGGTGTGAACTTCCCCGGTCCGGCCTGTACAGGGTGAGATTGACTTTCCTTGCTTGGATTTTTTTTTTTTACTGTCTCCTTCCCCCCTTTCCCTCCCCCTTCATGTTCCTTCTCTCGCCCCCCTCCTCCCCTTTCCCCTCTCTTCCCTGTCCCACTCCCTTCCTCACCCGCTCTGGCAGGCTGGTCACAGTGGTTGTGGAGCAGATCAACGTGATGCAGGGCATACTGCCGTCGGGGAAGGGCGGCTTTGACGTCAAAGCCCTGCGAGCCTTCCGCGTGCTGAGACCCCTGCGCCTGGTGTCCGGAGTGCCAAGTGGGTGAAAGCTGCCCGGACGGCAGGCGGCTCGCTGGCGGGAGGCTAGGGTCACAGCAGCTGCAGTAGGCTTCCCCTTCTCACGGGTCTGTGGCCAGCCCCCAGCTGGGCCTCAGCGGAATTCCAACCGATCAGCAAAGTCTAGATCAGGGGTGGCCAACCTGAGCCTGAGAAGGAGCCAGTAGTGACCAGTGTACATTGCCAAAGAGCCACAGTAATACGTCAGCAGCCCCCAATCAGCTCCCTCCCCCCCCGCATCCCAGAGCCTCCCACCCTCCGACAGCCCCGCCGATCAGCACCTCCCCCTTCCTCCCCGCACCTCCCGATCAGCTGTTTCGTGGCGTGCAGGAGGTTTTGGGGGCAGGGCCGGCTCCAGGGTTTTGGCCGCCCCAAGCAGCCAAACAACAACAAAAAAAAGCCGCGATCGCGATCTGCGGCGGCAATTTGGCGGGAGGTCCTTCGCTCCGAGCCGGAGTGAGGGATCGTCTGCCGAATTGCCGCCGAATAGCTGGACGTGCCGCCCCTCTCCGGAGTGGCCGCCCCAAGCACCTGCTTGACAAGCTGGTGCCTGGAGCTGGCCCTGTCTGGGGGGGAGGGGGAAGAGCGAGGGCACGGCAGGCTCAGGGGAGGGGGCAGGAAGGGGTGAAGTGGGGGCAGGGCCTATGGCAGAGCCAGGGGTTGAGCAGTGAGCACCCCCCGGCACATTGGAAAGTTGGCGCCTGTAGCTCCAGCCCCGGAGTCGGTGCCTATACAAGGAGCTGCATGTTAACTTCTGAAGAGCCGCATGTGGCTCCGGAGCCACAGGTTGGCCACCCCTGATCTAGATAGTCCCAGTGCTAGTGCCCCTCGTGGAGACATAACCCACCAAGACCCAGCATGCGCCAATCCCACCATAGCCTGTTGTGAAAGGAGCTGGTGGGGGTCACCCCAGTGTCTAGGAGCCAGATGCCCCCATCCTGAGACCATCTCCCAAGGAGATGGACTGCAGGGACTCAGCCTTCCCCGATCCCTCTGGGGCAGTGTGAGGGGGCCTGGAGCTGCTGCTGCCAGTAATGGGATTGAGAGATTTCAGTCACCACGGCTTTCCTTCTCACACACCCCCCTCCTGGGACATGTAGGGACACATGCTGGGGAGGAAGGATGGCCTAGTGGTTGACACCAGTGAGAGCTGGGCCCAGGTCCCTCCCTCTCTTCCCTGCCATGTGCTGCGGTGGCGAAGCGGTTCAATGTGTCTGTGAGACGCCGTGCTGCCAGTTAGGAGGGGAGGGGGTGTGACCTGTTACCCTTCTCTCTCTCTCTCTCGGCTGCAGGCCTGCAGGTGGTTCTGAACTCCATCATCAAGGCCATGGTGCCCCTGCTCCACATCGCCCTGCTGGTCCTCTTCATGATCATCATCTACGCCATCGTCGGGCAGGAGCTGTTCAAGGGAAAGTTGCACAAGACCTGCTACTACATCGGGACAGGTCTGGAACGTGGGCGACCCTCCCACCAGCCGGGGGGCCATGCCATAACCCTCCCAGCCACACCATATCGCCATATAACCATATGACGTGGCTGGGAGGTGTATGCCATATCTGAGGGCATTGTATGACTACATGGCATGGCGGGGAGGTGTATGGCATGGCTGGGAGGTGTATGGCATGGTTGGGGGCATTATAAGGCTATATGGCATGACTGAGAGGTGTATGGCATATCTGGGGGCGTTATATGGCTGTATGGCATGGCTGGGAAGTGTATGGCATGGTTGGGGGCATTATAAGGCTATATGGTGTGGCTGGGAGGGTTATGGCATGGCTGGGGGCGTTATATGGCTATATGGTATGGCTGGGAGGGTTATGGCATGGCTGGGGGCATTATATGGCTATATGGCATGGCTGGGAGGTGTATGGCATGGCTGGGGGCGTTATATGGCTATATGGCATGGCTGGGAGGGTTATGGCATGGCTGGGGGCATTATATGGCTATATGGCATGGCTGAGAGAGTTATGGCATGGCTGGGGGCGTTATATGGCTATATGGTGTGGCTAGGAGGTATATTGCACTGCACCAGAGCCCTCCTCTGGGTGGGGCCGGGGGCTAAGGCACAAGCAGCAGCAGGAGTGTAGTTGTCCTTCTCCTCTGCTCAGCCTGACTTCTGTGCTTCGGTTTCACCCTCAGATATCATTGCCAAAGGGGAAATGGAGAAGCCATCCCCGTGCACCACCACCGGCCACGGGTATCACTGCACCCTCAACGGCACTGAGTGCAGGAGTGGGTGGCCAGGGCCCAACAACGGTATCACCCATTTTGATAATTTTGGCTTCGCCATGCTGACCGTGTACCAGTGCATCACCATGGAGGGATGGACGGAAGTTCTCTACTGGGTAGGTGCAGGCCTGAGCCCGCTGGCTGCGAGGGAGGAGACGCCGGCACGCTCTTTGAACAAGAACATGGTACTAAGCGGGTTGGGCTGGCCAGGCTTCCCAAAGGGTGGGAATCCTTCCAGGGCAGCGAGCCCCGCAGACTCTGCAGCTACTGGATGATGTATCCACTGAGCAATGAGCTCCCAGGGAGAAGGTGGCACCCGCCAGTGCAGCAGAGTGTTTGAACCCTGCCTAGCCAAGAGAGTCCCTGTCCAAGTACCGCTGAGACTCTCAAACGAACCCCACCCTTGCCTTAAAAGACAGGAGCCTGGTGGGAGCGAGTCCTCGGACGGCTCCTCAGCTCTGGAGCTCAGGTATAAGCGACCATAAACTTGCCCTCCAAGCCACGAAGAATGGTAGGGGAGGAAGGATGGTGTGACGGCTCAGGGACAGGCTGGGAATTGCAGAGCTGAGTTCCAGTCCCGCCTCTGCCTCTGGAAAGCGCTTGGTGTGTTACCCTTCTGGGTATCCTTTGTTCCCAGGAGTGTGGGCTGAGGGCAGCTTGAGACACAGGTTGCTGGGCCAGTGTCTGATATTGTATCTGGTGGCTTTTAATAATAACACCACCTAGCTCTTATACAGTGCTTTTCACCATTAGATCTTAAAGCATTTCACCGTCGTTAACCCCCCCTGCCCCACACCCACCCCACACCCCCGGGAGGCAGGCAGGACAGTGCTATTATCCCCATTGCACAGATGGGGAGCTGAGGCCCAGAGGCTAAGTGACTTGCTCAAGGTCACACGAGGAGTCTGTGGCAGAGTAGGGAGTTGGGTCTTCAAAGCCTTAAACTAGTGCCCTAACCACTGGGTTCCTGAGAGGAAGGCTGGTCAATGAGTAGGGACAAGTCTGAAACCTGGGAGACCCAGGTTCAATTCCCTGCTCTGCCACAGACTCCCATTGTGACCGTGGGCAAGTCTGTTAGTCGTTCTGTCTCAGTTCCCCATGCGTAAAGACTGTGAGATGCTCAGCTACTCCAGTAATGGGCTTACCTGAGCCCGGTGGATTTGGTTCTCCCCCTGGATCTTCATCTGCCTCTGTCCTGCTCAGGTGAACGACGCCATCGGGAACGAGTGGCCCTGGATCTATTTCGTCAGCCTCATTCTGCTGGGCTCTTTCTTCGTTCTCAACCTGGTGCTGGGCGTGCTCAGCGGGTAAGGCGTGTGGGCTGCATGGTGCCGCTCTCCTTTCTCTCTGTCCCAGCAGGGGTCTGCCCCGAGGGAGGGGCCGGGCCGGGCCCTTATTGAGTTTGGGGATATGAACAGAAAGTCTGAAGGGGGTTTTTAACCTTTTTCTTCCCTTTTCTTCTTCCCTTCTTCCTTGGTACCTTGGCTACCAAGTCTATCAAGCCTTGTCTTCCCTTTTCTCTTGGAGAACTCTTTGGATGACTCAGGAATGTGGAGCAGGGGCGCTCTCAGCCCTTAATTGAAGGGACAGGATGGCAGAATTCTTAACACAGAGAGCTTTTCTCCCCAGCCTTAACAAAACCAGACAATGAACACATTGTAATTACTCAGTTGTATTGTGGTAGCACCTAGCAGCCCCCATCCTGGCCCAGGACCCCATGGTGCTAGGTGCTGTGCAAACACAGAACAAAAAGACAGTCCCTGCCCCAATAGCAGTTTTAAATAGTCCCTGTAAAATTCCCTTCCCTTCTCAGTTAACCAGGTGTCACTTCCTTGGTCCCTGCAGTGTCACAATCTTACTAATCCTCGAGTCTTCCAGCGTAGCCAAGACATGAATTAAAGCAAACGGGTAAAATACCACTGAAAACAAACCCAGCCGTCCTTTCCAGGCCTGCTTTATCCCTCAGAAGGGAGCAAAAAAAGGCCAAGCCCGATGTTTTTCCCCCTTGACAGGTCACCTTTATTATGGAGAGTGTGGGAAAGTGGGCACAGCTGGTAATCTCTCTGTACCCTCCAGCTGTGTGAGCTTCCCCTTTAGCTCTGACACTCTGTTATGATTTCCTCAAGGCTTTCCAGTATCGGATACTCCTGTGTGCCTCAACAGCAGCAGTGGGGACAGTCATTAGTGCTTCTAATGTTAACCTGCCCTCTTTACAATCTAGCTGTAGTAGTTGGTTCTGTGGTGTCCTGTGGCAAGGAGTTCCACAGGATGATAAAAAAATGAGGAATAAGGAAGCATTTCCTGTTATTAGGTCTGTATTCCTCCCCCTCTCCCCGCAATTTTGTATTATATAACAAAGGTAAAAGGCAGGACTGATCCATTCTCAGTCTTCAGTTGAGTTAAAGGAGTAATTCCACCAGCTGGCAGCAGTAGTAGGCTCTTGTCCTCTCTGGGGACTAGCCACTAGAATAGGACGTGGCACACACTTGATGAGTGTGTCCCATGAGCAAGGTCTGGATTGAAGCTGCCCGCAGAGCCCCCTCTCCATTGGCCTCATGCCAACCGTCTGGGTTTGTTCCAGGGAGTTCACCAAGGAGCGTGAGAAGGCCAAGTCACGGGGCACGTTCCAGAAGCTGCGGGAGAAGCAGCAGCTGGAGGAGGATCTGAAGGGCTACATGGACTGGATCACCCATGCCGAAGTCATGGACAGCCACCGGGCCAGGGGAGAAGGTACCATCCTCACCTGGGCAAAGCCAGGCAGGACACGCCCAGGCCTGGCTTCCCTCTCGCTTCTGGAGAATGGTTAAATCCTCCACTGGGGTGGGGAGCGGGGTTGTCTGTGGGATGAGCGGGGTGGGAGGCCGGGGAAAGGTGTGCACTTGCTCCTAGTTTACTCATTGAGGGAGGCTGCCCCTCCCTTGACATTATCCAGGTTCAAGGATTAGAAGCTGCTTCAGACCCTCCAGAGATGAAGAGTTTTTGGAGAGGAAAGACAGTCTTATGGCATAGGACAGGCCAAGGCCTTGGGAAGCCCGTCGGCTGTTCCTGGCTCTGCCACTGACTTACTGGGTGACCTCGGGCAAGTCACTTCACCAATCCGTGCCTCCGTTTCCCCATGTGTAGTGGGATGTACTAACACTTGCCCATTTTGGGCTGAAATTAGTCACATTTGCTAAGGGCTTTTGAGAACCTGAAGTGGAAGTTGCTATAGAAGAGAGTTATTGGCCCCCTTCCCCATTACCTCCCTGGGATGCTGTTATGTGCTTGGATATAATCCCTTGGCTCTTTGTTTACTCTGTGGGGCATTTTACACAGCTGTGGAGCTATATGTAATGATCACAATTCTGAACGCCATCACTGGTCCCCTGCGCACTCTTTAAGGGGCAGTGTCCTCTCCAGAGCATGCCACCGGTTACACTCCCGTGGTGTCTAGTATCGCTCCATTTCTTCGCACATTACGATGCCAAAAAAAACCTCCTTCCCAAACTTGTTCTCTTGAGCGCGGACGTGTCTCTTGAGGAGGTTTGTGTCTCTTCGGGAGTTATTAGATGGGAACCCTTCCTTTGCAGATGTGCTTCTCAGGGTATAGCTACGCTGCAATCACTTTCATCTAGCCAGCTCGGTCACCAGAGCGGGTGAAGCCGCAATAGCCCCGTGAGTGATTATGCGCCGATTTCACCGCTCCAGTATCGGAGCTAGCGAGATTAAAGTTCGCTCTGGTGCATCTGCACAAGCTGCGATCACACCTCCGATTGCAGTGTGGACATACCCTTAGAGTTCCCCTTCCCTCCCTGGTGGGAATCCATTGCCGACGTCCCCATGTGTCTGTTGAGGGGGTCCCCAGCTCACTGAAGATCTCTCTCTTTCATAGGGATGCTGCCATCAGAGGAAGGGGGTTCAGAGACCGAGAGCCTGTATGAAATTGAGGGCATGAACAAATGGATTCTCTTCTTGTGAGTACACACACACACACACACACACACACACACACACACACACACACACACACACACACACACACACACACACACACACACACACACAGAGTCTCTCTCTCCTGCCTGATCCTGACTCTCCTGCTCTTGGAATCAATCCTGTTGTAAGAGCCCCTATCGGAAGAGCTGGTAGTTTTGTTGGGGGGGGGGGGGGGATACACCATGTTCAGTGCAGCCCACGCAAAGGTGGATTTTGCTATGTCCGGCTCTGGAAAAAGGCTAGTTCAGGTGGTATCCCGCCTCTTCTTTTGGGGGACCATGCGTCAAGCTCCTCTCCACTATCCCTCCTCCTACCCAGCACACCCCAGGGCTCCGGGAACTGCATGAGTGGTGTCAGAAAATCCAAGGTCATTCCGACCGATGAACAGGTGAGGCCAGCGCACTCTTTAAGGGGCAGTGTCCTCTCCAGAGCATGCACAGGACCGGCCGCCATGCGGAAGGGAAGGCATCTCATGGATCCTGCGCTGGGCGAGCAGCCTGGACACCTGGGTTCTATTCCTTGGGCAAGTGCCTTAGTTTCACCATCTGTAAAATGGGGATAAATGAAGCACACTTCCCCAGGGCTTTGAAACAAGTTGTTCATTAACACACCAGCGTCTCCTTTGTTACCCTGGTGCATCCCCATTTGGCGTCGTGGTGATTGAATGGGGACTTTGACCCCGTGCTGGTAATAGTTTGGGATGGAGGAAAGGTTGTAGAGAGGAGCAAAGCGGTATCCCTGCCTGCAGAACCCCTCTCCTATGCGTTTGCTTGGGTCCCTAGGAGCTGGTGGGCAGGGCGCTTTGCAATGACTCTGCCCTCTGGGGCTGGGTGCTGTGGGGGCAGGGAGCCCTGAAGTCACCCCTCTTGGCCCATCTCTCTAGCCGGCAGTGGAGGCGATGGAACCGCCTGTTCCGCAGGAAGTGCCGCGAGGTGGTGAAGTCCAAGTTTTTCTATTGGCTGGTGATCCTGCTCATCTCGCTGAACACCCTGTCAATCGCCTCCGAGCATCACTGGCAGCCCGAGTGGCTGACCCGTGTGCAAGGTGAGCAGGGCGGCCCGGGGCTGGGGATCCGCTGCCGGTTCAGTGCATCCACGGGCGTGCGTGCGCACACGCCTGCCCACACGTGAACACCCACATAGACACCCACACACACCAACGCACATACGTGCATGCGCCTGCGCACCACACACACACGCAAAAGTGCACGCACACCCCCGTGCCTGTGTGCACATGTAGTTTTCTCCCGGTCTTGTGTTTCCCCTCCTGCGCACAGACCCACCTCTTGCTGGGGTGGGGAAGGGAGCGTTCTGCTGCTGCTGCTCAGGGCTAGGAGCTGGGCAGGTAAATGTGAGTCAGGCTCCTCTTCCTCCCTGCTGCGCTGCCCCAGGATCGTAGGCTGGGGGAGAAGGAGGCAGCAGGGGGTGTAGTGAGAGGGCGGAGGAGGATGTGGTCTCATGAGCAGCTGCTAGTGGCCATCGGGGGATCTGCCGCCTCAGTACAGAGCGCTGACCGGCTGGGTTCGCTGCTTGCAGACAGCGCCAACTGGGTGCTGCTGGCGCTCTTTGCGGCCGAGATGCTGCTGAAGATGTACGCGCTGGGCCTGCGCCAGTACTTCATGTCCCTCTTCAACCGCTTCGACTGCTTCGTGGTGTGCGTCGGCATCCTGGAGATTATCCTGGTGGAGATCAACGTCATGTCACCCCTGGGCATCTCCGTCCTGCGGTGCATTCGCCTGCTGAGGATCTTCAAGATAACCAGGTGGGGGCACCTCTCCCCAGGGCCTGGGGTCAGGCAGTACAGGCAGGGGGGCTTGCACTGGGAGGCTGGGCTGTCCTTACCCCTTCTGAGGCCTCAGGCATGACTACAACTATGAGCTGCCAGAGGCTGAGGAAGGGGAACTGGTGAGTTCTCTGGCCTCTGTGTGGCCAGGGTCAGGATACCTAGTGTCTGTTTACAACTCTGGGAGGGGAGTGGGGTCTAGTGGTTATAGCAAGGGCTTAGGAGTCAGGACTCCTGGGTTCTATCCCAGCCACAGAAGGGGGGTGGGGTCTAGTGGTTAGAGCAGGGAGGCTGGGAGTCAGGACTCCTGGGTTCTGTTTCCAGCTCTGGGAGGGGAGTGGGGTCTAGTGGGTCAAAGCAGGGGGCGGGGAGCCAGGACTCCTGGGTTCTCTCCCTGGCTCTGGGAGGGGAGGGGAGGGGAGGGGGGTCTAGTGGATCAAAGCAGGGGGCGGGGAGCCAGGACTCCTGGGTTCTCTCCCTGGCTCTGGGAGGGGAGGGGGGTCTAGTGGATCAGAGCAGGGGAGGTGGGGGGCTGGGACACAGAACTCTGGGGCTCTAATCTGACACTGACTCACCGCTATCAGCCCCCAGCTGATCAGGCTGTCCTGTGCGTGGTGGGGCAAACCACACTCTGAGTAGTTACCTGCGGCCCTGCTGGAAGGAGGGCGTGGAGAGTGCAGGGTCTGAGCCCTCCTGCCACGAGACAAACCAGCAGCTCAGCCTGTCCTTTGGGACCCAGTGAGGCTCCTCCCAGCTACCCGGAGCAGGAGCAGGAGCCCGCTCTGCCAGAGGGGTCCCGGAGACACAACAGAGCTGGGAGCTGAGAATGCCACCGGATTCATGAACCTCACTTCCCTAGGTTGGGATATTTGGTGGCAATAATGAAAATGGGGGGAAGCTGGGCATGGGGTTCACCTGGCTCCCCAGATCTATCTAGATAGGTACTTATCTGCCGTCATCACCATAACATCAGAGCAACGGATTCCTCCTCACGCCCCCTGTGCGGCAGGGCAGCATCCTTATTCCTGTTTCATGCATGGGGAACGGAGGCACGGAGGGGCTAAGTGCCAGGCCCATGGTTGCACAAGACATCTGTGGCGAAGCCAGGAACTGAGTACTAGGATGTGTTTCCTAATGGAGAGCACACTTGAATGGGAATCAGGAGACCTGGCTTCTACTCCCAGCTCTGCCACTGGCCTGCTAGGGGACCTGGGGCAAGTCATGTCCCTGCCCAGTGCCTCAGTTTCCCCACTTGTGAGATGGGGACAAGGAATCTGGCCTCCTTTGCAAAGCACTTTGAGATCTACTGATGAAAAACTCCACAGAAGAGCTAGGCATTATTCTTATCATCTCCTGTCTAACACCTGGTCCCATGACCACACGGGAGACATTTGGCCAAGCGGAGATGAGATGATGGAGTGTCCCCCTCGAACTGAGCAGGGCATTCCCCTCATCACCCTGCCCCCCATTTCTGCTTGTGCGCCCCAGCGGCGCCCCTCGACGTAAGCAGCCTGTGTGCCTCTCCTCACGCTAGGTACTGGACCTCTCTGAGCAACCTGGTGGCATCCCTGCTAAACTCGGTCCGCTCCATCGCCTCCCTGCTCCTCCTCCTCTTCCTCTTCATCATCATCTTCTCCCTGCTGGGGATGCAGCTCTTCGGCGGGAAGTTCGACTTTGAAGACATGGAGGTGCGGCGCAGCACCTTCGATAACTTCCCCCAGGCGCTCATCAGTGTCTTCCAGGTACGGGGCATGGGGTGCAGAGGGCATCAATCCCGCTGGTCTAACGCATAGAGGAGGGGCTGAAGTCAGGATACCTGGGCTCTGGGGGACAGTGTGACTTAGTGGTTAGAGCAGGGAACAAGCAGTCAGGACTCCTGGGTTCTGTTCTTTCTGGTCCAGTGGAATGGTTCTACCTGACCTGTTCTTTCACTCACCCCGTCTCCCAGATCCTGACCGGAGAAGACTGGAATTCAATCATGTACAATGGGATCGTGGCTTATAAAGGGCCCTCCTTCCCCGGTGTGCTGGTATGCATTTACTTCATCATCCTCCTTGTCTGCGGGAACTGTATCCTCTTTCTAGTCAGTTGGGGAGTAACAGCTGGGCGTTTTCTTGTCTTATCCAGCACAGTCACATCTAGGTTCAAGTACACATCGGGGAAGGGCTATGGGGCTGGGTATGGTATGTTCAGACATCATAGTACCAGGAGTGAGGGAAATGGTGAAACAGGAGTGGGGGTTAAAAGGGATGAAAAAATCAGTTGGGTAGCTCTCTTGGTCTCATGGCTTTGGATCCCACTGAACACCAACAGAGATTCACTGGTGACAGCCAAGAGGCAGCTGTCATGGGTACACAGAGGGCTCGTTGCTGAACCTGGGGTTCTCTCCAGCTGCCTGCGTACATTGCTTAGTGTCACCACACAGGCTCTCGCTAAGCCTGGGCCATGGAAGGGACTCATTCCTTACATATGAGCATGCTCCCTAAGCTCCTTAGCCCCACCCCCTCTCAGATATCCTGCTCAATGTCTTCCTGGCCATCGCTGTGGACAATCTGGCCGAGGCCGAGAGCCTGACGTTGGCCCAGAAAGCCAAAGCCGAGGAGAAGAAGCGGAGGAAAATGTCCAGGTCGGTGCTGCTCTCTGCTGCTTAAAAGCGGGAACCCCCAAGGGCCCAGGGCTTGCAAATCAGTGTGAGCTGCTGGTCTTGGGCATCATCTCAGCAGCATTCATTGCGTCTCTGCCATGGCCTCACTCCTCACCTCTCCTTTTCGGTTCCCCCGTCCAGAAGTTACCCAGAGAAATCTGAGGAGGAACAGCTCCTGCTGGCCAAGAAGCTGGACAGAAAGCCAAGGCTGAAGGAATCCCCACCACAGCCAAGGTCAGTGCCGCGACCCCTCTGAGCTCGTCTGAACAAATGTCTAGGGGAACTTTCCCCGGCAGTTGAGGAGTACGGTACCGAGCAGTAATGTCTTCCCATTATTTGTCCTGTCGTGCATGAAAGGTGGATGGCCATGGGGGGAGGGAGGGAGATTTCCCCAGGGCCCACCGAATGACTGGGGACAAAATCCTGAGCTTCAGCAGACGCATCTCCAGAGACTTGTAGCAAGACATCCATTCTGTATGCCCTGTAGGCCCGGATCATTCCTCTGACGAGCGAGCCTGCTTTTCCTGCCCCCCCCCAAAACGCGTGGCGGGGGGACGGGGAGTGGGACTCAGTGGGTACAGGCCCAGGATCAAAGGTCCTGTATCAAAGGACTGTCTCGGTGGAGTTTCCACTCAAGATCTTTCTACACACACGTGTTCACAGACACACACACATGTAGGGCCCATCAGAGGCCCTTGTCCAACTGGCCAGTGATCCTGGCTCCCCTGCCTCGTGTTGTTTATTATTAATTATTTCTATTATGGTAGCGCCTAGGAGCAGTGGCAGATTAGTCACTGGGCCCGGGGCCCCAGCCAACTGGGGGGCCCCCGGAAAAAATCTGCCGGCGGCAGCGAAAGCCTGGAGCTGCGGCCGCCGGGCGGGTGAGGCTGGAAAGCCCCCACGCACTGACCCTGTTCCGTGGCAGAAGTGTTGGGCAGGGGAAGCCCCCTCCACAGCAGCCAGACCCTGGTCCCACAGAGAAGCACGGGGGTGGCGGGGGAAGCCTCAGCATCCAGATCCTGGGACTGAAGGAGCTCTCACACCCTGCCGTGGCACGGGACAGAGCTTCTTGGTCTTGGGGCGCAGTGGGGGGGGCAGAAAGGAGCAAAAGGGGTTGTGGGGCTGCAGTGGGGGGGCAGAATGAGGAGGACCCTGGGTGGAACAGGGGCGGGCCCCAGGGGAAGGGGCAGAAAGGGGTGGGGCTGTGGGTGGGGCCACAGGCGGAAGGGGTGGGGAGGGGCCCCCCACTTGCTCTGGCCCAAGGCCCCAGGGAACCTTAATCCGCCTCTGCCTAGGAGCCTCCATCGTGGGTCAGAGCCCCATTGTGCCAGGCACTGTACAAACACAGAACAAACAGATGGCTCCTGCCCCAATGGGAGATCGGGGGAGCTCTCCCTGCCTCTCGCCTGCAGCATTGTCCCGCTGGCCTGGGGAAGGCTGGCACGCAGAGCCCTGGCAGTGCCATGGGTGGTGTTTCTGGGATGCTCAGCTAGTCGCCTCTCTCTCTCCTTCTCAGTTAAAAGTGGACGAGTTTGAATCAAACGTGAATGAGATCAAAAACCCCTACCCTTCTGCTGACTTCCCAGGTAAGGCTCTGGCTTGATCCTTGCCTCCAGCCGGAGAGATTGAGGGAGCGATGGAAAGGGTTGGGGTGGCTTGCAGAGAGAAATCCCATTGGAGGGCTCTGGTCCCAAGAGTGCAGCTCAGCTAGTGGCTTATTACGATGCAGAAAGCCACATGGTTTGTTTCCAGCAGACGCCGAGCTGGAATAAACTCTGTGCAGTTCTCTGCAGCACTTGGTCTGTGTATGAGGGTAGGGGCGTGATCAGGGAGTTCTACGTCTCTCTGGGGAGGATACCAGACTCTGCACATGCCTCTTCCATTGCTTGTGGGGTGTTACTTGCCTCACTGACGGGTGAGTCCTGCTGGCCACTAGGGAGCGCACTAGGAGACATAAAATGGGGGATCCCCACACACACACTGAGAACAATGGGAGCTGGGTTTGGCCAGGAGGATTTGAAGTCAGGACGTCGGGGGATACCCCAGGGTTTTGTCCTATGGGTCTCTAATGGCAAGCAGCATCTTGCTCCACAGCGGGAGTGTGAGTACCCCCAGGGGCTGTGGGGTGCGAGGGGAGCCACAGCCCTTCATCTAACTGTGGTGGCCACAATCTCTCTGCCCAGCATAAAAGGAAACATGGCCAGATGTCAGGTTCCTGATCCCTGCATGGAGGGTCAGAGCTGTTCTGCTGACTCATCCTGCAGTTGGACCACGGGGGTCTCATCATCCCCAACTCCGGATGGTTAAGGAAACAATCCCTCATTGGCTGCCCAGGATGGGGAGGGGCCAAGTGATCCTTCTCTACCTCTAAGTTTCAGCTTCTGCTAAGTTTTTTTTTTTTTTTTTTTGGCTGCTGCTAAGTGAATGACCCCAACATGCGAGCTCAAAGTGACTGACTATGTTTCCCTCCCTCTGGCTGCTCCACAGGTGACGATGAGGAAGATGAGCCCGAAATCCCCCTGAGCCCTCGGCCACGCCCCCTGGCAGAGCTGCAGCTCAAGGAGAAAGCAGTACCCATGCCCAAAGCCAGTGCCTTCTTCATCTTCAGCCCAACCAACAAGTAGGTGCTGCTTCTCCTCCCATCTGTCAGAAACCCAGCAGTGATCAGCGAGGATAGAACCTGGAACCTCCCGACTGAGCTATAAAGTAACACCTTTAACTATAATGGGCTGTTACAGCCTCTGGAGCCAGCTGTGCCCACAAGCTGTCCCAGGGTAGAAGCATGCCGGGCACACAGAATGAGGGGTGCCACCCCCGAGATTCACGCAGGGATCTCCCCAGCTGCACCAGTCCCCAAGCTCTAACCTGGGCTGTCACTCAGCCCCTTGGAGCTGACAATGCTTTGACTGCCTGCCTCCCCTCTCTCCCTTCCCCAGGATCCGAGTGCTGTGCCACCGAATCGTCAACGCCACCTGGTTCACCAACTTCATCCTGCTCAGCAGCGTCTCCCTGGCGGCTGAGGATCCCATCCGGCCTGTGTCCTTCAGGAACAAGGTTCCCAGGATGGGCTGTTGGGGAAAGCAGTTTGAGCCACCAGAAACGTGCAGCTTCAGGGGAGCTGCTTGCCAGGCTATTGCCTTGTGCCCAAGGAGAGTTTAGTGCAGGGGATGAGGAATCAGGAGTCCTTGGTTCTTTTCCTGGCTCTGGAAGGGAAACCTGTTCCAGGGCTGCAGCAGGGGATTCTGGGTTCTCATTCCTGGCCTGGCACTAACTTTACTTTGTGGCCCTGGGCAAGTCACTTCCTCTCTGTGCCTCACCATCCCAGTCTGTAGCAGAGGGATGATAAAGCTGCCCTGTGAGGTTACATTCGTTCCCCGCTGGGATCTGCTCGGCCCCTGTGGTGCAGGGAGCGGTAGGGATGCCCGCAGAGCAGTCCATTGCCCTGTGAAGCACTCGGAGACCCCACAAGTGTGGATGGAGTTATTCATCAGAACTCCACGGCTGGAGGTGGGCCATTGAGCAGGGTGCAGAGGTGGCACCGAGCATTCGTGCTCTCAGGCGCTCGGCTGGCTGGTTCTTGCTCACGTGCTCAGGGTCCAACCGATCACCATATTTGGGGTCAGGAAGGAGTTTCCCCCCAGGTCACACCGGCTGGCATCTTGGGGCTGGCTGGTTTTGCCTTCCTCTGGGGCACAGATCACTTGCAAGGACCCGCTGGGTATGTCTCAATAAAACAAATCCCTGCCATTGCAGGGGCCTGAGCCATTGGTGGGCCCCTCGATCACTGGACTGCTGGCTCAGGTTTCCGTGGAAACCTCAGCAGCGTGGGGCACACAGCTGAGGTAAAATGGGACTGCTCTAAAAAACTGGAATCAGGACTCCTGGCTTCTGCCCCTACCACTGCCACTAACTGCCTGTGTGATCACTGGCAAGTCACTTAACATCACTCTGTGCCTCAGATTCCCCACCTTTAAATGGTCTTGGATTGTAATACTGTGAATGTACAGAGCCTTTCATCTGAGGACCCCAAAGCACTGTCACTAACCTCGTTTTACACATAGGGAAACTGAGGCCCAGAGAGGGGAAATTACTTGCCCAAGGTCACCCAGCTAGATGCTTACAGAGCTGGGAAAAGAACCCAGGAATCCTGACACCTTAGGCCATGGTCCTTTCCCAGAACCAGGAATTGAACCCAGGAGTCCTGACCCTAAATCGCCAGCATTAACCACTAGAACACTGACTGGCGAGGCCACATCTGGAGTACTGTGTCCAGTTTTGGGCCCCCCACTACAAAAAGGATGTGGACAAATTGGAGAGAGTCCAGCGGAGGGCAATGAAAATGATCGGGGGGTTGGGGCACATGACTTACGAGGAGAGGCTGAGGGAACTGGGCTTATTTAGTCTGCAGAAGAGAAGAGTGAGAGGGGATTTGATAGCAGCCTTCAACTACCTGAACAGGGGTTCCAAAGAGGATGAAGCTCGGCTGTTCTCAGTGGTGGCAGATGACAGAACAAGGAGTAATGGTCTCAAGTTGCAGTGGGAGAGGTCTAGGTTGGATATTAGGAAAACCTATTTCACTAGGAGGGTGGTGAAGCACTGGAATGGGTTCCCTAGGGAGGTGGTGGAATCTCCATCCTTAGTGGTTTTTAAGTTCCGGCTCGACACAGCCCTGTCTGGGATGATTTAGTTGGGGTTGTTCCTGCTCTGAGCAGGGGGTTGGAATTGATGACCTCCTGAGGTCCCTTCCAACCCTAATCTTCTATGATTCTATGAACACTCTCCCCTCCCAAAGATGGGAACAGTAGCTAGGAATCCTGGCTCCCGGGCTCTAACCCTTGGACTGCTGTGCTCTGCCAAGGATAATCCTTTCCTGACTGCTGTGGGGGCTGGGAGGCTTAATTCATTAGTGTCGTAAAGATGCTGGCGTGAAAGAAGCAGTCACAGTGCAAAGCATGTATGTATTATTGTTGTATTTATTATTAGCACCAGGTGTGCAGTTTCCATTCAGCGGGCAGTGTGCCGTCTGTCTGCCAAAGCTCCCGGTTGTAGGACGTTCAAATAATATCTGGTCTCCTGAGTTACCAAAACCTCTGCCTGATTTTTATCTTCAGGTTCTGGGATATTTTGACATCGTCTTCACCTCCGTGTTCACAGTTGAAATAGTCCTGAAGGTGAGTCACACCCCATCTTTCTGGAGACGGTGCATAATGGGGTGATGCCGTGAGGGGAGCTGCTGATCGGGGCAGAGCAGAGGCAGGCGTCAGCAGTGGCTGCAGTGAATGGGGAATCTTTGATTGAGGCTGCTGCACACAGACAGACACTGGGGTTTCGCTGGCCAGCCTGTGCCACTTACTGTTACCACTAGGACGGCCACCTCCGTACAGCTGGTCAGAACATTTTCCTCAAACGTTTTTCGTTAGTTTCTCCAAAACTGAAATTTGTCATGAAATTGTGTTGATTCTGACAAAAATTCCTGCCAAAAAAAAGAGGTTTGGAAATGTTCAAAATGTTGTTTAGAATTTGATGTCCTTTCTTTTTTCATGTTTACATTATTTCATACCATGGCAGGAGTAACAGCGCATAATAGGTTTCCATCAATACGAACTAGCAACTGCCATTAATGTACGCCCATAATATGCCCTATTACTGTGACATGTCATAATATAATAGAAATTAGGGCTGTCAATTAATCGCAGTTAACTCATGCGATTAAATAAAAAAATCACGATTAGTCGCAGTTTTAATTGCACTGTTAATCGATAGAATGCCACTTGAAATTTGTTAAATATTTGTGGATGTTTTTCTACATTTTCAAATATATTGATTTCAATTACAACACAGAATACAAAGTGTACAGTGCTCACTTTATATTATTGTTGATTACAGATATTTGCACTGTAAAAATGATAAATAAAAGAAATAGTATTTTTGAGTTCACCTCATACAAGTACTGGAGTGCAATCTCTTTATTGTGAAAATGCAACTTACAAATGTAGATTTTTTTGGTTCCATAATTGCATTCAAAAACAAAACAATGCAAAACTTTAGATCAGGGGTGGCCAACCTGTGGCTCCGGAGCCACATGCGGCTCTTCAGAGGTTAATATGCGGCTCCTTGTATAGGCACCAACTCCGGGGCTGGAGCTACAGGCGCCAACTTTCCAATGTGCCCGGGGGGTGCTCACTGCTCTACCCCTGGCTCTGCCACAGGCCCTGGTCCCACTCCACCCCTTCCCGTGCCCTTCCCTGAGCCTGCCGTGCCCTCGTTCCTCCCCCCCCCCCCCAGAGCCTCCTGCACGCCACAAAACAGCTGATTGGGAGGTGCGGGGAGGGAGGGGGAGGCGCTGATCGGCGGGGCTGCTGGTGGGCGGGAGGTGGGGGGGGAGCTGATGGGGGGCTGCTGACATATTACTGTGGCTCTTTGGCAATGTACATTGGTAAATTCTGGCTCCTTCTCAGGCTCAGGTTGGCCACCCTTGCTTTAGAGCAGTGGCTCTCAAACCTTTTTTACTGGTGACCCCTTTCACATAGGAAGCTTCTGAGTGTGACCCCCATTATAAATTAAGAACACTTTTTAATATATTTAACACCATTATAAATGCTGGAGGCAAAGCGGGGTTTGGGATGGAGGTTGACAGCTCACAACCCCCCATGTAATAACCTTGTGACCCCCTGAGAGGTCCCAAACCCCAGTTTGAGAACCCCTGCTTTAGAGCCTACAAGTCCACTCAATCCTACTTCTTGTTCAGCCAATCACTAAGACAAAAAAGGTTTCAAAGTAGCAGCCGTGTTAGTCTGTATCCGCAAAAAGAACAGGAGTACTTGTGGCACCTTAGAGACTAACAAATTTATTTCAGCATAAGCTTTCGTGGGCTACAGCTCACTTCTTCGGCTGCATAGAATGGAACACACAGACAGAAGATATTTATACATACAGAGAACATGAAAAGGTGGAAGTACGCATACCAACTGTAAGAGGCCAATCGATTGAGATGAGCTATCAGCAGCAGAAGAAAAAAAACCTTTGAAGTGATAATCGAGATGACCCATAGAAGGTGTGAGGAGAACTTAACATGGGGAAAAAAAATTCAATTAGTGTAATGACCCAACCATTCCCAGTCTCTAAAGTTTGTTTACATTGATGGGAGATACTGCTGCCTGCTTCTTATTTACAATGTCACCAGAAAGTGAGAACAGGCGTTCACATGGCACTTTTGTAGCTGGCATTACAAAGTATTTATGTGCCAGATATGCTAAATATTCGTATGCCCCTTCATGCTTCGGCCACCATTCCAGAGGACAGGCTTCCATGCTGATGACGCTCGTTAAAAAAATAATGCATTAATAAAATTTGTGACTGAACTCCTTGGGGGAGAACTGTATGTCTCTGGCTCTGTTTTACCCGCATTCTGCCATATATCATGTTATAGCAGTCTCAGATGATGACCCAGCACATGTTGTTCATTTTAAGAACACTTTTGCTGCAGATTTGACAAAATGCAAAGAAGGTACCATGTGAGATTTCTAAAGATAGCTACAGCACTCAACCCAAGGTTTAAGAATCTGAAGTGCCTTCCAAAATCTGAGAGGGACAAGGTGTGGCACATGCTTTCGGAAGTCTTAAAAGTGCAATATTCTGATGCAAAAACTACAGAACCCGAACCACCAAAAAAGAAAATCAACCTTCTGCTAGTGGCATCTGACTCAGATTATGAAAATGAACATGCATCGGTCCGCACTGCTTTGGATTGTTATCAATCAGAACCCGTCATCAGCACGGACGCATGTCCTCTGGAATGGTGGATGAAGCATGAAGGGACATATGAATCTTTAGCGCATCTGGCATGTAAATAACTAGTGACGCCGGCTACAACAGTGCCATGAGAACACCTGTTCTCACTTTCAGGTGATATTGTAAATAAGAAGCGGGCAGCATTATCTCCTGCAAATGTAAACAAACTTGTTTGTCTGAGCGATTGGCTGAACAAGAAATAGGACTGAGTGGACTTGTAGGCTCTAAAGTTTTACATTGTTTTATGTTTGAATGCAGTTATTTTTTGTACATAATTCTACATTTTTAAGTTCAACTTTCATGATAAAGAGATTGCACTACAGTACTTGTATTGGGTGAATTGAAAAATACTATTTCATTTGTTTTTTACAGTGCAAGTATTTGTAATCAAAAATAAATATAAAGTGAGCGCTGTACACTTTGTATTCTGTGTTGTAATTGAAATCAATATATTTGAAAATGTAGAAAACATCCAAAAATATTTAAACAAATGGTATTCTATTGTTTAACAGCAAGATTAATCAATATTATTTTTTTTAATCGCGATTAATTTTTTTAATCGCTTGACAGCCCTAGTAGAAATATTATTTTAATATCGTTTATTTTAAAACTTATTAAGGGCAGCTGCCACTTAGCATGGATTGAAACAGCTTCGCTTTTCTTTTAGATCAAAATGTCTCCTGTTTGTGTTGTAATGAAATAGTTTGACACTGGAGTTACAATGCAAACAGCAGATGTTTTGACCTAGAAGAGAAGAGAAGATGTTTCAATCAGTGCTAAGTAGCAGCTGCCCTTAACTGTTTTAAAAATGCACAGATTAATCCATTCCAAGGCCAGAAGGGACCATTACGATCATCTGGTTTGACCTACTATGTGACACAGACCATAGAACCTAGAGAATGCCTTTAGAAAAACATCCCCTCTTGATTTAAAAATTGTCAGTGGTGGAGTCTCCACCACGTCCCTGGGTAAATTGCTCCAATGATTAATTACCTTCACTGTAAACAATTTACACCTTCTTTCCAGTCTGAATTTGTCTAGTTTCAACTTCCAGCCATGGGACTATATTATGCCTTTCTCTGCTAGACTGAAGCACCCGTTATTAAATATTTAAAATAAAATCAATAGAATAATTAAACGATTATGTCATTTTACGACACCAGTAGTAGTAGTGTATGCCACAGGCATGTCATTAAATAATAGAAAAATAAAAATATTAAACAAACAATAAAAAGAAAGAAAATAAAAGAAAATAAAACAAAACAAAATTTCAGTGTTCCAGAACCAACATTTTTCAAAACTTCCATTTCATGCGATATTTTGAAAATAGTTTTTTTGTTCCAATCGGGACCAAAACCAAATGATGATGTGTCGAAATTTCCCCCGAAACAGAAATGCCGAGTTTTGACCAGCTCCGCTCCTGAGTCCTGCCCTAGACGGAGCAGTCAGAGAAGGCCCTGCGGGCCGTGCTCTACTGTGGCCGGTTGGGCGCCCAGGGAAGCATTTGTTTAGTGGCTGTCAGCCCAGTTCCTAGGCCACAGGTGTCTGCGTGAGAAAAGCACCGTCACAATTGGCAGCTGGGCCAAGAACGGGCTGTGGAGAATGAACTCCCTGGAGAGACTCCTGTGGGGTGGGGCTGAGGCTCGCTGGCTCGGTGGTACATGATAAGCTTCCTTTACTGTGCCTATTCTGTGGAACTAGAGAGGACTTAAGTGTCCAGGGCTCCAATCTGGCTTCTTTCATGAGCAGCAGTCACTAAAAAGAAAGAGGATCAGAGGTGATCTGCCCCGTTCCCATTAACTCCCCTCTGCTCCCCTTCAGATGACCGCATACGGTGCATTCCTTCACAAGGGGTCCTTCTGCCGGAACTACTTCAACATCCTGGATCTGCTGGTGGTTGCTGTCTCCCTCATCTCCATGGGAATTGAGTAAGCACCCGTTGTAGCAACAGGTCTGCCTGTTCAGCAGAGGATAGGGCCATCTGCTGTGCTGTCATCTACGTTGGCAATAGAGACGTAGGATGGGATAGGCCATTGGTCTGTCTAGCCTAGTATCTCACCTCCAGCAATGACCAGTAACTGATGCTGCAGATGGTAAGGATGCACCTGGGCAGATGCAGGGCTGTAGATGAAGGGTGGGGAGTAATTCCCTCCTGATCCCTGTGACAATCAGCCTGTGCCAAGAAGCATGTGAGTTGGTTGATTCCCCTTGCATTAGCATTCATACACTATTCAGTGCCACTAAGTCATCCAGCCACGCTGTTGGGAGTAAGGAAATAAACAACCCCTGAGAATGGGGAGGAGAGGCTATGCCATGAATTGGATACACAAGGATTTTGTGGGCAGGCACCCACTTCAATCTGGAATTGCCTTCCTCCTCCCCCAAGTTCCTTCAGGACTCCTGGGTTCTGTTCCTCACAGTGGGTGGGAATGTGGCCTAGGGGCTAGGGCTCAGGACAGGGATGTCAGCGATCCTGGGGGCTAGGCCCAACTCTGCTACTGATGTACTGTGCAGCCGCCTGCCCCTTACAGGAATGGTGGGAAGCGCCTGGAAGTGCTGCCCTTGGGGAGCTCTGTCAAACTGGATTGCAATTCCCTCCTAGAACACATGACAGCCTGGCCCCGCCAGAGCATGCTCCCGGCCTGTCCTCCTGCCCCTGCCGCTCTGCACCCCCCGGCCTGCCCCCTGCAGCACACCGCCAGCCTGCCCCCCAGCGCGCCCCCTCCCGCTCCGCACCCCCCAGCCTGCCCCCTGCAGCACACCGCCAGCCGGCCCCCCCAGCATGCCCCTTCCTGCTCTGTACCTCCCGGCCTGCCCCCCAAGCATGCCCCACAGACTACCCCCTCCTGCCCCTGCCACTCCACACCCCCCAGCCTGTCCCCTGCAGCACACCGCCAGCCTGCCCCCCAGCCTGCCCCCTCCTGCCCCTGCTGCTCTGCAACCCCCGGCCTGCCCTCCAAGCATGTCCCCCAGCCTGCCCCCTCCAGCATGCCCCGTCCTCCCCTGTCTGTCCCCCCAGTCTGTCCCCTCCTGTCCCTGGCAGGTACAGCTCCCCTGCCCATGTTGGAGGGGCACAGGTGTTGGCTCTCCCCCGATGCATCGCTGCAGGCCGGTTTGGCTCCTGACGGCGTGTGAGGAGCTGATTTGTCTGGCCAGACCCCAAGCTGGCTGAGTCACCCCGTCTCCCCCCGCCCTCCCCAGGTCCAGCGCCATCTCCGTGGTGAAAATCCTGAGGGTGCTGAGAGTCCTGTGGCCACTGCGGGCCATTAACAGAGCGAAGGGGCTGAAGGTGAGAGCAAGGCGGGGACAAGGGCCCTCCATAGGGGGTGGACACGGCCCCCCTCAGATCTGCCACAGGAATCCAGGGCCTGCCAGATCATGGGCCATCTGAGCAGGATCCCAGGACTGCACGTCCCAGGGCTCAGGCCACCTGATTTCACTCTCACCCGGCTGTTTTGTTAGGTGTCTGTGGGCAGCTGGGAGGCAACCCACTGGTTTTGTACTAGGTCCCCTGGCTGCATCTGGAACAGCCGTTTCCCCTGCACACCAGTGTGGTGCTGGGTCCCCCGTCCGTGTCTGGGATGGCCGCTTCCCCTGGTGTGGTGCTGGGTCCCCCATCCGTGTCTGGGACGGCCGCGTCCCCGGCACACCGGTGTGGTGCTGTGTCCCCCGTCCGTGTCTGGGATGGCCCCTTCCCCTGCACACGGGCACGGCCGATACCCACAGCAGGTCGTGGTGCTGCAGGCCTGGCCCATCTCTGCATTGGCCTCTCTCTCTCTCTAGCACGTAGTCCAGTGCGTGTTCGTGGCCATCAAGACCATCGGCAACATTGTGATTGTTACCACCCTGCTGCAGTTCATGTTCGCCTGCATCGGGGTGCAGCTCTTCAAGGTGAGAGCCCCTCCCGGCCAGAACCCAGTGCTGGTATCCCCCAACCCTCCCTGTCCTGGGGAGAGCTGGGGTGGAGCTGAGCTCAGGGAAGTGCCAGGAAGTGGCTCCCCTTCGTTTCTTTTAAGAGAGGGGATTCTCCCATGTCAGAAATTCAGAGGGAGGCCGAGGACCATCCCCGGCCATCCCCTTGGGGTACCAGCACGCTGCAAGCAGAACAGGGCAGTGTATGCATAATCTGTGCCCAAGCAAGGCAGCCCCATGGCCCAGTGGGAGTCAGCCAATTTGGGGGTCTCTTCACAGCTTTCGTGCTGACCAGCCAGGTAGCCTTGGGCCAGTCCCTTCCCCACCTGTGACTCGGTTTCCCCCGCCCGCTCCAGCTCCCCACCGTGTTGCAGGATCACAGGTGTTTCCTCCTGACCACCCGTGGCACTGCAGGCAGGTCTGCGCTTGCGCTGTTGTGCGAATGGATGAGGTTGACGTGACTCTTTGGCTAGAAGTGCTATGGGTTGCTGCAGCAGTGGTCTGGCCTTCGGGCCCTGCAGGGCTCCTAGGGGTTGTTGGTGCTGCTGACTGCGCAGGGAGAGTTGAGGGCTGGCACATCTGGCTGGGCTCTAACCACCTCTAAGGAAAGGCCCAGCTGGGGTAGGGCCCAGACGCTCACGGCCGGCACTAACCAGCCCCCTTTCAGGCTGGAATGGGCTGTGGAGACGCTGCCCCCTGGGTCAGGGCCAAGCCGTGGGGTCATGTCAGGATGTACTGCAGTTGCCAGCAGCCGCCCTTGTCCTTGCTCCCCAGGTCTATCAGTCAGGCCCCCTGCAGTTCACAGTACAATCCCTGATTCTTCTGCTCTCTGCTTAAACCTAGGGGAAGTTTAGCAGCTGTACAGATCCGGCCAAGATGACAGAAGAGGAATGCAGGTAGGCGCCCCCTGTCGTCACTGCATGTACATCGCAGCCAGAGCGCAGTGACTGGGGGTGTCATTGCCTGAGGTGGGACTGGTGGGGAAGGTGAGGAACCAGTCCTGGTCTCTTGTGCTCACAGCCTGTTCCCGGGAGTCTGCTGAGCAGAGGAGCCCAGGCGTGGGTCTCTATGCAGAGCAAAGCCTGCAGCACAGGGCAGTTTGCTCTAGGGGGCAGAGAGCCGAGGGGAGTGTTGAATGGCCAGGACCAAGGAGGAGTTGGGCTCGTAAGCCAGAGGAAGGCCAGGCCAACGGTTAAGGCACTAGCAGGGTGGCCAGGTGTCCGGGTTTTGACCGGAACGCCTGGTCGAAAAGGGACCCTGGTGGCTCCGGTCAGCACCACTGACCAGGCCATTAAAAGTCCGGTCAGCGGCACAGCAGGGATAAGTCAGCCGCGGCTTCTGGAAGCAGGAGCATGTCCCCCCTTTGGCTCCTATGTGTAGGGGCAGCCAGGGGGCTCCGTACGCTGTCCCCGCCCCAAGTGCCAGCTCTGCAGCTCCCATTGGCCAGAAACTACAGCCAATGGAAGCTGCAGGGGGGGTGCCTGCGGACAGGGCAGCGCGCAGAGCCACCTGGCGGCGCCTCCGCATAGGAGCCAGAGGGAGGACAAGCCACTGCTTCCGGGAGCTGCTTGAGGTAACCGCCGCCCAGAACCTGCACCCCTGACCCCCTCCCACGCCCCAACCCCCTACCCCAGCCCTGATCCCCCTCACGCCCTTGGCTCGGAGCACCCTCCCACACCCCAAACCCCTCATCCCCAGCCCCACCCCAGAGTCTGTACCTCCACCCCCCAACCCCCTGCCCCAGCCCGGAGCCCTCTCACGCACCCTGAACCCCTCATTTCTGGCCCCACTCCGGAACACACACCCCCAGCCCAGAGCCCGTACCCCCTCCCACCCCCCAGTCCCCTGCCTCAGCCCGGAACCCCCTCCCATACTCCGAACCCCTCGGCTCCATCCCCCAGCCCGGAGCCCCTCCTATACCTCAAACCCCTCATTTTTGGCCCCACCCCAGAACCCGCATCCCCAGCCGGAGCCCTCACCCCCTCACGCATCCCAACCCCCTGCCCCAGCCTGGTGGAAATGAGGGAGTGAGTAAGGGTGGGGAGAGCGAGTGACAGAGGGAGTGAGCGGGGAGCGGGGCCTGGGAGGCAGGGCAGGGCTGTTCAGTTTTGTGTGAGTAGAAAGTTGGCAACCCTAAGCCTGGGACTGTCTTGTGTTTTATGGAACGACCTGGAAAAGCTCTTTCAGGCCTTCTTCACTCATCATTAAAAGCAGGAGCAGAAGATGGCAGCCCCCAGGCATGGGTGGTGGGTATAAGAGGCCAGAGGGGGCTAAGCCTCCCCAAACAGACGGCCTGCCGCCTTTGGAGCCCACCGCTGCCAAAAGGGTGGGCAGCCCGGCTGTGGTCCTGCCCGCACTCCACTTGAGCTCCCGCTCCCACTCGTCCTCTTCCTGTCCCCAGTCTGCTTGCAGGGGAGCCTTGCGGGAGGGGGTGAAGAGACACACGCATGCAAGAGCTGTACCCGCGCGAGTGGGTGCACAACGATTTCCACTTCGACAACGTCCTCTCAGCCATGATGTCGCTCTTCACCATCTCCACCTTCGAGGGCTGGCCGCAGTGAGTCCGCCGGGGGGAGCACGCAGCATGGGGGCCGGGCACTGGGTCCGGCTGCATGGGGGGAGATCCCAGCACCCCACTGACGCTGCTGCCTGGCTGGGGAATGCCATGTGAGGGGACTTCTCCCGAAGATGGAGAGAGGGGTCAGACCCCCCCACCCCCGATCAGGGGCACAGAGGTGCCAGTGCAGTCAAAGGGGAAGCAGCTGTCTGGGATGTCCTGACCTCTCTGCCTTAGCTCAGCTGGACTGAGCCGCCCCCCCATGCAGCCTGGTAAACTGCATGCTCTCTACTCGCCACCCCCCCAGGCTGCTGTACAAGGCCATTGACACCCACACCGAGGACATGGGCCCCATCTACAACTACCGGGTGGAGATCGCCACCTTCTTCATCATCTACATCATCCTCATCGCCTTCTTCATGATGAACATCTTCGTCGGCTTTGTCATCATCACCTTCCAGGAGCAGGGCGAGAGCGAATACAAGAACTGCGAGCTGGACAAGAATCAGGTACTCCCCGTGGAATCCCCCCCATGGAACCTCCCCCACCCTGCAGAGACCTCCCTCCGACCCCCCAGTCTCCTCCCACCCCAGCCCCCATGACGTGGGTAACTCCCGGTTCCAGGGATGCCCAGGCTCTGGGTGCGAGGAGCCAGTTGTACCAGAGCTAGGTGCCAGGGTCTGGACGTGGCTAAGCGTGCGGGATGAGTGCCAGCCGGACGAGAGCCGGGGTGCCCTAGCTGGGTGTGAACTAGGCAAGACCAAGGTGCAGGGGACCCCAGGCAGGAGAGGCCGGGAGCCCAGGCACGAGGGTGTGTCCAAGCTGCAGAGTTGAAAGACGAGACCCCCTGTTCTTCTGTGCCTCTCTCTGTCTGCTCTCTGACACCTTCACCGACACATCCAGGCTTGGCCACCACACTGGGAGCCCAGGATGGTTCCCATAAGCCAGGCTGCACAGACCACTAACTTAGGGTTACCATATTTCCACAATCAAAAAAGAGGACACTGGGGGGGGGGGGGGGGGAGTCCCGCTCTAGCCCCGCCCTGCCCCCATCCACTCCAACCCACTTCCCACCCCCTGACTGCCCCCCTCAGAACTCCCAACCCCCCCCCCCGGTCCTTGTCCCCTGACTGCCCCCTCCTGAGAACCCCCCACCCTAACTGCCCCCCTAGGACCCTACCTGTCCCCTGACTGCCCAGACCCATATCCACATCCCCACCCCATATTCACACCCCCGCCCCCAGACAGACCCCTGGGACTCCCATGCCCTATCCAACTGCTCCCCGCCCCCTGACAGGACCCCCAGAACTCCCGACCCATCCAACCCCCTCTGCTCCCTGGCTGCCTTGACCCCTCTCCACACCCCTGCCCCCCTGACAGCCCCCCCAGAACCCCCAACCCATCTAACCCCCCCTGCTCCCTGTCCCTGACTGTTCTAACCCCTCTCCACACCCCTGCCCCCCTGACAGCCCCCCCAGAACCCCCGACCCATCCAGCCCTCCCCCTGACTGCCCCCCTTCTCCAACTCCCCGGCCCCCTTACCGTGCCGCTCGGCTTAGAGCAGGTGTCTGGCTCCGCCCCGCCCGAGCGGCGTGCTGAGGCTATGGAGGAGGGGGGAAGCGGGGGAGGGGCTCTGGCCACTGCGTCGCCGGGCGGCGTGCTAAGGCTGCAGGGGATGTGGGGAGCTGGGAAGGGGCTTTGACTGCCGAGGCCCCAATGCGAGCGGCGCTCGGCCGCCCTGTCAGCCGCTTTTCACTCTTTAAATAGCCGACCGGGGGAAATCCCGGACATTTTTAGATTATTAGAAATCCCCCCCGGACGGCTATTTAAAGAGCGAAAAGCCGGACATGTCCGAGGAAACCTGGACGTATGGTAACCCTACACTAACTAGTTGTGACGGAGCGAGACTCACCACCATGGCGCCTCCTGCTGGCCGTTCTGGAATTAGCTCAAATCCTTCCACAGGGCGGCCTCCTCCGGTGGTGTCTCGCTCGCCGTTACTCCCGCTTTGCTGTCTCCAACACTCTGTGACCCGCGTTGCTCCCCGGCGTCCTCTTCTCTCCGCTGTCTCCCACCCCTTTCGGGGGGACTGGCAGTCTATAGTCCAGCCACTCGCCTCAGTGGCCTGCTGCAGTCACCAGTCTAGTCCCTTGCTCCAGGGGCAAACTGCAGTCTGTGTGGGCCACTTCCCTCAGGGCAAGTGGGGGGCAGCCCTAGCATGTTGTCTGCCCTTCCTCCGGGGCCTCAGTCTGGCAGCGGTCAGCCAGAAGCTCCTTCTGCTCTGCTACCCTGCCCAGCACTGCTCTGCTCTGCTCTAGCCACGGTGCTCCTAGGCACCCAGTCCTTCTCCCTAGCAGGCCAGGGAGAGACTGCCTTTTGCTCTGTTGAGCAGCCCTTTATATATGGCTTCTGCTGGCCCTGATTGGCCGCTGCAACAAGCCTCCTGATTGGCTCGCCTCTCTAATGGGAGGGTTCTGCGCAGGCTCCCTCTGGCCTGCTTTAATCCTTCCTCCCTGTGTGGGGCAGCCGCCCCACCACACTAGCGTATTGGCTATGTGGGAGCAGCACAGTATCGACCCTTTGAGCTGCAGTGGGGGCCTGCCCCAAGTCAGTAGGGTGACCAGACTTTCCCGATATTTAACTCTCTGTCCTGTGTCCCGACCGATGTATGATGGACATGAATCCTGCATGACAGTCGTGGCGGGAACTAGCACCACTGGGAATGCCGGAGGTCCTTCATGTGGTGTGGCTCGGGCCCAGCTGCGAGGCCAGTGTGCAACGGTGGGAGCATTTTCTGCACCTTCTTAAAGGGAGCAGCAGGTCCCACTCCCGAGGGGGCTCCTCACCCCATTTGTCCCAATATTGTAGGGCTGCCAGGCCTCCGGTTGGTGCAGAGCTGGTAGGCTCCCTACCCAGATGGCTAGTGGTAAAATCTCCCTCTGGGTCCTAGGTGCAGGGACGGCCAGGGGGGCTCTGCGCACTGCCCCGCCATGAGCACCGGCTCCGCAGCTCCCATTGGCTGGGGACCGCGGCCAATGGGAGATGCTGTGGCGGCACCTGTGGGCGAGGCAGTGCACAGAGCCACCTAACCGCCCCTCTGCCTAGAAGCCAGAGGGAGATGTTGCCACTTCTGGGGAGCTGCCTGATGTAAGCGCCGCCCGGAGCCCGCACCTCTGCCCCAGCCCTGAGCCCCCTCCCGCACCCAAATTCTCTCCCGGAGTCAGCACCCCGAACCCCCTTCCTGCGCCCCAACCCCCTGCACCAGCCCTGTGACCCCCTCTTGCGGCGGGGGCCAGAGCAAGGCCGTGCGTCCCTGACCTGCGGCTTGCAGAGGGGGCCGGAACCGGAGCCATGTGTCCCCGACCCGTGGCTTGCAGAGGGGGCCGGAGCTGGGGCCATGCACCCCCCTCGCAGCTTCCTAGGGTTGTGCACTCCCCTCCCCCATGCCTCCGGTGTGCCCCCCCATGTGTCCTGATATTTTACTCTTGAGATCTGGTCACCCTACAGGTCAGTGACTGGCGGTGGCCTGCCAACAAGGGGTGGCGGTGGGCTGGGGAGCCCCCTCGGGAGTGGGACCTGCTGCTCCCTTTAAGAAGGTGCAGAAAATGCTCCCACCGTTGCACACTGGCCTCGCAGCTGGGCCCCAGCCACACCCCATGAGGGACCTCCGGCATTCCCAGTGGTGCTAGTCCCCGCCACGACTGTCATGCAGGATTCATACTGCCCCCGTGCCCTCTCCCCCGCCCAAGGAAAGCTAGAATATGGCCCTATATGGCCCATTCCTGCCTGGGAGTGCAAGGGGCTCCGGCTTCCCACTCAGACTAATAACTGGTTAGAACTGGGTCCAGGGAGGGCAAAGTCCAGGAATGAGCCGAGGGTCAGAAGCCAAATGCCAGAGCCGAAGGCGTGGTAAGCCATGGGCAGAGCTGGGGATCGAAGCCAGAAATTTGAAGCTGGAAGGGAGCAGGGACTGGAACAAGGGCAAGTGATGCTGCAGGCAAGGTACCCGGTAAGCAGCTGCTGATCTGCGGTGGGGGCCGGGCTTAGAACCGTCAGGGGCTGTGACCTCTCTGTCAGTTCCAAGGTAGTGCAGATAGGCTCACTGATTGCTTTGCAGCGAAGTTAGTCAGGGACTAGGCCAGCGGCTGGGCCTAGCTGGTCTGATACCTGACAGCACCCCGCTTCTTTTAGGGTTGCCTCCCTGGAGCCCTTGGGCTGGGTTTCTTGGGGAGCCTGCAGGAGGTCCAGGGCATGGACGTGTTCCAGGGATTCCCACAAATGCTCTTCTGGGCCGCATCCCTCCCCATCACTCAGCTATTGGAGTCGCCCCCGGACTTGGCGGGAGTCCCGAATCCGCTGGCCCATGCGTTCCTCTTGGCCCAGCCCAGTTATTGGCAGAGGGGGAGGAGTAGCATGGGGTGGGAAGGGATTCTCGGTGAAAGGTTGCAGGAAGGAGATGTGGAACAAGGGGTGGACCTTGAGGGATTCTGGCAGCTGCAATCAAAAGGTTACCGGGTCAAGTTTTTCTGTGATCACAAATGGCCCTATGGACTTGTGGTCCAGCTTCACAGATGGATGGGTGGATCTCAGATCCTGAGCACCTGGGGTTGTTATGAGTCTCGTGCCCAATGTGCAAGAACAGAGGGAGTTAACCCAGGCGACCTGGGCCAGAAGGGGCCGAGAGCAGAACGCCCAAGCGATTGCTGGTAACCGTGCACCAGGGCAGCCTGGAGTCAGAGAGGGGCAGAAATGTTTCATCACAACAATTCTCCTGTGGAAAATGCTGATGCTGTTGAAAACGTTCCCTTCTGATGAAATATCATTTGGAACCCCCTCCCGCAATGAAGCGTTTGGCTAGCGTCAGCCATTCAGCCATTTTCTGAATGGAATGTTTGGGGGGGGGTTGGTTTGATTTTTCATTTCGAACCAAACCACAGATTTAAGCTGACGAAGGTCGAAGGCGGCGGGAAACATTCCCGTTTTCTCAGAGCAAAACATTTAGATCGGCTCCAAACACAACTTTTGTTTCATGGGAACTTTCTAATTTTTATGTTTTCAGAACAGGGAAAAAAATGTTCAAAATCACAGGATTTCCTGCGCAGTGAGAAATCGGGTCTGGCCTGGCTCTGCAGGGGAGAGGGGCAGGGAGCGGAGCTGGAGGTTTTATAGCTGGGAGTGTTTCATAATTGCCCACGGTGCCACCTCTGCTCCACGGGCGTCAACGCTTGACCTTTTTCCTCCTGTTGCCCCAGCGCCAGTGTGTCCAGTACGCGCTGAAAGCCCGCCCTCTGAGACGCTACATCCCCAAGAACCCCTATCAGTACCAGACCTGGTATGTGGTGACCTCCTACTACTTCGAGTACCTCATGTTCTTCCTGATCATGCTGAACACCATCTGCCTGGGCATGCAGGTGAGGAGGGAGCAAAGCTAACGACCTCGCTGTTGGGTGGCAACCTTTGATCACTGTCCATGGGACCTGGGGGTGGGGTGTCCGAGACCACCCTGCTCTTGATAGCAGACTAGCAAGCCATCAAAGTGAGACTCAGGCTGGCCCACTGGTCGGGTGCCCCTGGATATCTGGGTTTGGATCTTGGCTTGGAATACTTCAGGCAGTTCAGCATCACTGCTCCAGGGAGGCCCCTCCTATGTAAAAGCCGCGGGTGCTATAGGTGAGGAGGGAGGGACGGTGGCACAGCTGTGTGTGAGTGTGGAGATGCCCCGGGCTGCGGATCAGGAGTCAGGAACATCTACAGAGCTGTGGGGCAGGACCCAGGGCTGGAACAGGGAGGGGGCTAGGTGGCAGGACTATTGGCAGAGCTGTGTGTGGAATGGGGGAAAGCATCACAACTTCTGCTCACATTCCAACCCCGCCAGAGCTCTAGCTTTGTATGTTGGTCTCAGACTCTCACATCTGGCCCAGAATCTGAGAGCCCAGCCTCATACCTGCTCCCCATAGCCCAGTGGGCTAACCTGTGCCTCTTCCTGGCTCCCCAGCACTACAACCAGTCAGCTGAGATGAACCACCTCTCGGACAACTTGAACGTGGCCTTCACCATCCTCTTCACCCTGGAGATGTTCCTCAAGCTCATGGCCTTCAAAGCCAAGGTGAGTGTGGGGTGAAAGTCTGGGGGGCATGAGTCTGGAGAGGGGTGCTGTGGGGGTGCATAACGTGACCAGGATGTGGGCAGCCGTGCCCAGTGGTTGGAGCAGGAGTCAGAGCCCAGGGTCAGAACCGAGTTACCTGAGCTGAGACAAGGCAGGAGCTGTCCCAGCCATGGACAAATGCTTTGAGTAGCCACTGGACTGCTGCTACTGCTGCTGCTGGGCTTAAGAGCTTGTCTGCTGGCTCTCCCCACCCCTCAAGCGCGGTATCCACAGGCAGCCTGCTGCAGGCCAGCTGTGCTCGTTGGGTTGCCTGGAGACTGGCTCCGCTGCAGACCCCGATTCCTGACTGGCAGGTGCGAGTCCGGAAGGGGGCCCAGGGGGTGTGAATCTGGAGGAGGGCAGGGGCTCACCCCAAGCAGTGGGCATGGCATTTTCTCCCCATGCGGCGTCCCGGGAACACAATCCCCTCGGAGCCTGGGGCCCCGGAGAGACCTGCCCACGCCCAGTCACTCATGTGGACAGTGCCACTGAAGTCACCTGGGCAAGGGCTGCAGGCTGACCTGGCAGCTCCTGAGGGGAAGAGCAGGGCCAATCCAGGCCACAAGGGGGAGCCCTTCCTCCAGCTACCTGTTCGCCCAACACCCCCACCCCCACTCCGCTGCTCTCACTGTCCTGGGTGTCTCTCCAATGGGGGTGGGAGGCTAGTGGTCCTCCCTGGAGCTCTCCGGACCCCCCATCAAACCAGGCTTGCGTGTGAGCGGCCCTGGGAGAGCCCCTGAACCTCCCCCCACCACAGCCACTGAGCCACGTGAGAGGCGAGGCAGAGCCCCCCGGCCCGCCCCGCAGGCCTGTCCCCAATGCCACTGAGAGACGGCCATCACCTCCGTGGTCCCTGTCGATGTGCCCGGAGGGGAATCCCTCCCCTGCCCGACCTCACGAGCGATTCAGCCACGTGAGCCGCTGCTCCATGGGCTGCCTTGGCATCCAATGGTCGCTTTTCCCTGAACCCCACCAATGCCAGCCCTCGGGGGTAGAGAACCCCAAATGTGGATGGTCCTCTGGGAACCAAGCCCCCTCCAGGTCATCCCTCTGAGCGTAAGGGATAATCACAGGTTGTCTTGCTGCCACTTGGTTCAAACAGATCCATGCCCACCGGGCACTTACCTAGTACAAGAACAGCCTCCTCCAGCCTCCCCCTGCCTTCCCTATACGCCTGTAGCCCCAGGCAGCCAGCGTGGGGCATGCCGCAAGAGCCGCTGCTTGCGACCCATACACAGTGATGTGGGCCGGGGCAGGTGCACTGCAGGGAATGTTTCCCAGTGCAGCTCCTTGGCCACACACCTCCCCTGTACTTGCGAGCCGTGTCTTCCCCGCCATCCCAGCCCTGACTCGAGCTCCCTTGATGGACAATCACACTGTTGCTGGGCCTGTTGGGGGCTAGGAGCGTTCGTTCCCTGGCGTGCCGAGGACTCGCCCAGAATAAGCATCGGCACCAATCAGCTGGGAAGGTCTGACCCCAAGAGCTCAGTGGGTGCTGGGTGCCAGCGGATAAGAGTAGACATGGAAGGAAATCTAAATCCAAGCTCTGCAGTGCTCTCTCCATCTCGAGGCATGGGGGGCAGGCTGGCCATGCTGGCTGTGTTCTGTGTGGGCGAACGGAGACCCTCCCTCTGGCGCGGTGAGCGGGGCAGCGGTTTGCAAGGGAGAAAGCGCGCTGCGCTCAGGAACGGCAGGTCTCCTCCGCAGGGAGTTTATAACCCCCCTGTCTGACCCTCAGCTTCTTCCTTTCCTTTCCCCCTGTTCGGCCCCCCCAGTCATTCCCACCTCATTACTCTCTCCAATCTCAGGGCTATTTCAGCGACCCCTGGAACGTCTTTGATTTCCTCATCATCATCGGTAGCATCATTGACGTCATCCTGAGCGAGATCGATGTAAGTGCCGCGATGGGCAGAGGGAACGTGTCCGAGAGCACGGGCAGGACAGTGATGTCATGGCAGTGACAGCCTTGGCAGGCTGCCAGCGTCCCACTGTCACATGGGAGGCCCGGGTTCCTGCAGGACTGCGTGGGACACCGGTCCGGCTGGCAGAGCAACCTAGGCCGGGCAGAAGGAGAATGGGGCAGGGGCATGGGCACACGGGTTAACCTTCTCCTTGCTGTTTAAGAGACAGCGCTGACGGGATCTCTCCTCAGCCATTACACAGCCATGGTGGACCCCCCCTAGCCTCAGTGGCCCTCGCCCCACCCCTCCTCCTGAATCTGCCTGGAGAGGTACCCTGTGGAAACTGCCCTTGTCCTGGGACAGAACCAGAACCTCAAGCTGACTCCGCAGTGACATATGCCAGTACTCCCCAGAGGCTGCACCCATGCCGTGCCCTGCCCGTGTTCTTTAAACTCATGCCCAGATGGCTAGTAATCAGCTCATTGGCCTGAGATCACCATAGAGATGGCTGAAAGGGTTCCCCTTGCCTCATGGTCCCTATAAGAAGTTTCTGCCCTGCGCTCTGTGAGGGTCAGGCACCGTTTCAATCTGCTGCATGTGCTTGGAGTGTGTCAGTGTGTATGACGATTGCCACATATACCCGGTGCCTACTCTGTATATGTGTGCCTGTATATCCAATATACACCGGAGTATATTCGGTATATACCGTCTACATGATACCACACGTGTACGCTGCAGTGTGTATGTACTGAGCAGCCTGCATACAGAAGCATTGTCAGAGAGGCGTGCACGGTGCATTGCTGGGAGCTGTGTACCTCGTTGCTAGCACGTGGCATGGAAACCGGCTCCATACACACATCGGGTGTGCGGTGCGTACAATCGACCCAGCTGTAGTCGGAGAAGTAGCTTCTGAAGTGAGCACTCCAGTGGGGTTAGCACATCCTCGCTAATAAAAAAGCCCATCCAGTTGTCACTGCAGAGAGTCCCCGCTCTTTGTGCTGTCCCAGAGTAGCATTGATCCGTTCCCCCGCATCTGAGAGCGAACCATCGGCAAGGAGATCCGGCCCGGAGGAGATGAAATGTCATCCTCTCCTGTTCTCGGGCACAGCTTCCCAGCCCCAATGCACACCAGTCCTGCATGGTGGATTGCCATCCCTACAGCCCAGAGGAGCCCTCTGGCTGGCTCCGTTCTCCTGGGGCAACTGCACTGGCTGAGCGAGCTGCCGAACTCCAGAGAGCAGGACTCCTCAGAGCCGCCCCCGCACCAGGTATTGGGTCATTGGCTCCATTCCCATGTCACCACCAGCTAACAGCAACCAAAAGCCCTCCTAAGCAGGACTGCCACCCCAGCTTTAGTGACCGGCACTGTGTCAGCCCCTCTGCTTTTTCACCATTCCCAGCCAGCACAAAGGACAAACCCCTTAGGGAGCTTGCAGAGGTCCCCAAATTGCCTGCTCATTTGGGCAGTTGCCAGCTGCTGTCAGGAGTTCCAGGCAGAGCAGCAGCTACCAGCCTCTTTCCCCAAGCGCCGAGTTGCCATCGAGCGGCTCTGTGCCCACGGAGTGCTCTCTGTCTGCCCGGGGGGCCTTGAAACACGTTCTGGGCTGCTGTGTCCTTCCCAGCAGTTCTCAGACATGAGGGCACCTGGGCTCCAGATCCCATTGTTGCTTGGGAAGGGATCCACTGGAGCTCTGGCTTCCCACTGGAAAGAGCTTGGCATTCAGTGGGTATCGAGAAACACTAACGGGTTGGGCACGCTGCCCAAATCACCCCACATCCCCTCCTCCAACAAGAGACCTCGGGGCTGGTTTTTTGGTCTCCTTCCAGAGGGTTCACTTGGCCACCCCACGATCCCCCCACCCCTCATTTCCCCCTTGACATCGCTCCCAGGCACGCACCTTGACAGCCCCCCTCTTGGCCACTGTCAAAGCTCCAGGGGTAAGGGGAGACCCTGCCTGGCCACCAGGAGCTAAGGGACCCAGAGTTCTAGGGACCGTGCTGGAGGTTTTGGTTAGGGGGAACTAGGCTTAGTGAAGCCGGGCATGTAGCTGGAGAGCATCAACCCCACCCGGTAAGTACTCCTCTCTGCCCGCCGTTGGCAGCTGGGGTTTCTGGGTCATTGCAAGTGGTCATTGCCCATCAGGGTATGTGTTTGCACCTGTCTCACCTGGAGTCTGTAGCCTTGTCTGCTCTGGAGACTGAGCGATTGCTTAGGGCCCCGAGCAGCTGATGGGGGCTCCCTACTGGCTTTTTCAGTATGTGCTGTGTGGGGGCCCCTCAAAATGTTCCTGCTTAGCCCAATGGGCTAGCACTGCCTCTGGCTCTGGAATGCTGCTTCCTGCCCAAGCGCACAGACCCCGGGAGCACCGTGGTTTAGGGAAACAGTACCCTCACAAAACTCTGCCAACTGGGTCCCAGCGGCGCCACTGGGACGGGTTCACCAGTAACAAAGCCGTCCCTGGCAGTTGTTTTCTCCCAGAAAAATGTTAACGCTGGTTTGCTATGTCTATCCTCTCTTGCTTTCTCTCTGCTTCCTTTCTCTCTCCTGTTTCTGTGTACGGCTGTTCACTGACTCGTGCAAGATGGGGAGGAGAAGGCCTTGCTATTTGAAGCCCTTTCCTGAGTCACTCAGGTCCCGATCCAGCAAAACATTGAAGCACATGCAAGTGGTCCCAATGGGACTTAAAGTTAAGCACTGTTGCTGGATCATGCCTTGTGACCGTGATCCAAAGCCCACTAAGTCAATACACTCGTTGACATCACTGCACGGTGGGTAAGGCCTTATGAGTGAAATTCACTCCTGCACACAGGGCCAGAACAAGGGCTAGACACCACTTAGGCCTGGTGTGACGCTGTAAGTGGTGCTTGTAGCTGTATTCCGGGCATAGGGGAGAATTGCTTTCTATCCGCGGACCATTTTTGCGGATCGAATGTGGATACAAATTTTGTATCCGCGCAGGGCTCTAGGAATAGCTACTCTCTAGGAATTAACGAATTCAGCACACTTGGGTGAGAGGGTTTTGTGTGTGGACGCGAGCCGGGGTCAGGGCAACACCCGAGAAAGAGCCTGCATTAACTTGATAGTGAAGATGAACCCGAAGTGACTTAGGAGCTGAAGTCTCATTTCAAAAGTGGCTCAGACACCTGGGAGCGTAAGACCTGCTCTGCACTTGAAAATGTAACTGTTGTGTATGTTGGCAACAGGCATGAATTTTTGACCAATATGTAGCTATAACAATGCCAATATAAAGCTGCTATGTACTTGTATTCCCGTTCCCATATGGGAATAGCTATCCCTGTATAAAGCACCTTCTACACCAGTATAATTGCGTCCACACCAAGGCAGGTTGTATTGCTCTAACTACCCCGGAACAGTTCAAGCAGAACAACTTTCTAGTGTAGACAAGGCCTATGTCTCATTGAACGTCACTGGGGGCTTAGGCCTTTAAGTTGCTCTGGTACTTTTGCAGATGTTTCCCCTAGTGCCTATCTTTAGGTTCCCAAGTCAGAACATTTCTCTTCCAGTCTTACCCAGCTTGATATTTCCTTCAAACTGCCCTAGGGGTTGGGCCTGGATTCAGATCTGCCTTGTTCTGTGTGTTAGATTTTGGGCCATCCTACCCTGTCTTCTTTCTGTCTCTCTCTCTCTCTCTCTGTTTCCCGTCTTTCCCTTCCCTCCAAGGATCTGTGTCTCTGTCTGGCTCTCTCTGGAACCCAGCCGCCTGTTTCTCTTTCTCTCTCTGTCTCTCTTTTGTTTCCTGCCTCTCTGACAGTTTCTCTTGCTGACTCTCTTGTTCTCTCGACAGACGTTTCTTGCTTCCAGTGGCGGACTGTACTGCCTAAGCGGAGGCTGTAATGGCATTGTAAATATCAGCTGCATGTGCTTGCAGTGGGTCTCCTTATTTTTCTTCCTCTAGTTGTTTCTCTGCTGCACTCGGCTGCTGTGTTTGCGTGGATTGCATGGTGTGAATCCAGGGAGCTGCTCTGCAATGCACAGGGTGACTCTCCCATAGCGGAGCGGGGGTAGGAGCTAAAGACACCAATGGTCTGGGAGCAAACACACCCAACCTCTAGGAGATCTTCTTACCTCACATTGAAATGTGATCTCCATCCATCTGTCTATCCATCCACCCCTCCCTATCCCACCCCGACCCATCCATCCATATTACACTTTTCTTCTATCCATCCATCCTTCGTCCATGAAATACAGCAAAACTCAACCAGAGACAGAACCATCTAACTAAGGTTCCATCCAGCTGTTGTACAGACAGGACAGTCGCTCTATCTGTTCATTGTATCATCTAACGCAACGTTCGTTTGTAGAAGGTCTCTCCCCCCAGCTGTATGCGCACAGCTTCTTACAATGTGATTTGATGCAATTGCAGGGATACGTTTCTCGAACCTCCCTTTCTCTGCGGAAGGTTAGTTTCCCTCCTGGCCTGACATTGCCCTGGGCTCTGGGTTCCCTCAGTCCCTGTTCGGCTGTGTATGGTACAGTGCCTGTGCTGGTGTCGGTGGTAATTGATCCCCTGGTGATGGACAAAAGTCAGGAGTCCCAGAAGCAATGTTCCCTCTAATTTTTCCCACCCATGTGCGGAATGAAGTTTGTTATGTGCACCAATATGGAGGTGACGTGTGACACATCACCTCCATATTGGTGAACATAACAAAATTCATGTGGTGGGGGTGGGGTTGAGGGGCTCGGAGTGTGGAAGGGGGCAGAGGGTTGGGGTGCAGGGGTGTGCGGGCTCCAGCTGGGAGTGTGGGCTCTGGGGTGGGGCCGGGGATGAGGGGCTTAGGGCTGGGGCAGAGGGTTGAGTGTAGGGGGTGAAGGTTCGGGCTGTGGGTGTAGCCTGATTTGGGGTGTGTTAGTAGTGTTAATTTAATGTATCCACTTAATTTAATTTTATTTAAATACATTTTTAATTAATTAATAAGTTTAATAATTTTACTAATTATTATTGTGGATATTAATTAGTATGGGTTTTGGCTCGCCAAGTTGTTTGATCAGAAGATAAAGTTCGTCCTGAATCAGGCTTCACAGAGTTTATAAAAGGAACTTCGGGGGTATGACAGGAAGTTTACACTGAGACAGATATAGTCATAAAGACCTTTTTATTAAAATCAATGAAGATAGTAAGCAAATGGTAAAACAGTTAGAATTACAGAGTTACAAATATCACAGTTCTTTAAGATATAGATATAGATATATGAATATAAGATTATAAGCTGCACAGTTGATTTAATACTCACACCCTGTTTTGATAACCCGGTGTTGGGAGATGTGATACCACGCCTATGGCAATTTCCGTTTTCACACCTCTGGCAGAGGAAGCTAATGCAGAGCTGTTTACTCTCTTTTAATTTAACTCTAAGCTGTACTAAAATAAAATATAAGGGAGCTCAAATCCCTATTTAACTTACAATTTGAAAAGAAATAGAAATATGGCCTATTAATAGTTAATAGCCGTGGTCGATGGGTAGCATCAATACGTAGTTGAGGCAATGAAGAGTAGACAGGAGCAGATAGGTGGGTAGATTGCCTGCCTAATGGTGAGCTGCTTCTCCTTTTTATAGGGCATTAGTCGGAAATCCTTCCTCTTATGCCCAAATTTCATTCTTCCCCCACGGAAATGTTAGGGTACACTTACCCCATAGGCTAGTATGTATGTGCGTATGGATGACAGGTATGTACGCATTTGTGGTGTATCTGTTAGAATTGTGGGCAAACCCCCCCTTTTTTACCCTTTATTGCTATTGGTTCAGGTAAAGGTCTCTAGACATCTGCGTGGGTGTTTTGTCTAATTTTACTTTTCTGTGCTCCTAAGTCACGTGGGCCCTTTAACACCTCCCCCCCCCCCACAGTGAAGCTCTACATAGCCGCTTTCCTAGCCGCCTCAGACACTCTCCCCGTGCTCCACCCCAACAGCCGAGATCAGCTGAGACAGTCCCTGGCAGCCCCCAGCTTTGAATGCCGGGGGGACAAGAGTCTGGGGATCCTTAGTGCTGGGCAGGGGCCCTGACTGCAGTTTCCTTCCCCTCTTTGGTACAATGGGGCCCAGGGCTATTAGGCATTTGCCCAGGTGCTGGCTAGTTTTCTTTGGGCTCGGGGCAGTGCCGAGTTCTTTGGAGCTGGCGGTGCGTCACTGAGTCAGGTGTTTCGAGCGGCTGCACACACCCCTAGGGGAGATGGCAGGCAGTGTTTATGAATTGAGACAGAAAGAAAAGGGGAAAGAGAAGGCGAGAGAGAGAAAGGAAGGGAGGAGAAGGCAAGCGAGAAGCACGTTTTCCAGCTGAGATGTGACGTGCGATCAAAGCTCAGTGAAGCGGAATAGCACAGGGAGGCAATTTCCGACAGCCGGCGATGCAGAGGAGAAGGCTCTCGCGCCAGCAGTCATGAAGGAAGTCGGCGGTGGACAGATGGAGGGGAACAGATAGAAACAAACTCCATCAGTTTGGCTGGAACAAGTGGGGGTGTTTTAAAGCAGAAGGCGGTACCCAGAGACCTGGAAGGGCTTTTGCTGCTGGTGCTGATACTGCTCTGGGTGGACAGCAGCACGCTGGAACGTGAGGAGAGGCCAGAGATGGAGGCTGGGATGCGATTTGGGGCCGAGATGGAGCTGGGGCAGGGATCACAACAGGCTGATTTTTCAGACCAGGAGCCCTTTGGAGAGCAGAATTTGGGACACTTCACTAAACCCCTCGGGATAAACCCACTCTGTCCTTTGCAGAGCTCCCCCCATACGAGCCAGCCCCATGGCTATCAAGAGGGGCAGCTGGGGTTTCAGTGTGGCAACCTGGAGCGGCTGGAGATGACCTGCTGTTTTTGCTGGACTGCTGCCTCTGGCACTGGCACCACTGTGGTGTTAAAGCCTGGTGACCAAATGTCACTATCCCCATTGGGCAGCTGGGGAAACTGAGGCACGGAGCGGGTCAGTGATTTGCCCAAGGTCACCCAGCAAGTTGCTGGTGGAGTCGGGATTAGAACCCAGGACTCGTGGCTCCCCACATCGAGCATTAGGCCACAGCTGCCTTGTGGGGAGTGGGATCTTGTACTATGATCATCTGATCTCATGCCCATGGCCTGTGCCTGGCACACCCCCTCTGTCCATACAGGCAGGTCAGGTCTCTGCTCCCCCCTCTGCCCCACGCCGCCCAGTGAGTCAGTGTGCCAGCCACAGCAGCTCCTGGCTGCTCCCCAGCGAACGCTACCGAACAAGACGGTGCAATGAGACAAGACAACGCTGACGTGGGCGTGGCGGGGGCTTTTCCCCACAAGCTGTGATCCTGGCTGATCAGCACTATGGAGTGTTTGCTCAGCTTGTTCCAAAAGTTATTGGGAGCCTTTGCTCCGACGCAGACACCTGGGGCTCCTGGTGGGGAAGGCAGCATGTGAGCTACAGGGAAGATGGGGTTAGGGCTCTAGCTAAGGAGACGGAAGGTCCAGGTTCAATTCCCTGCCCCAGGCTCCCTGGGGAAATCACGCTGGGCCTCAGATCCCCATCAGAACCTAGCCCTGCCTTACCGCCCGGCGGGTGCGAAGACTGGGATCTGTGAATTGCTTCGAGATCTGCTGACACGAAGAGCTAGGAGGTGTTATTACTGCAGGTCCCATGCCCAGCAGCGTTTGGCTACTCGAGCGGGTGTCGTGCTGTCAGTTGTGTGTCTGTGGCCCCTGTCGCGGAGCGGAGAGTTCCCACTCTTGCCAAGAGCTTTTCTCTCCTGATAGCCTCCTTTGCTGCACCTCCCCCTCGGGAGGGCTCCGATCCCCACTTCCCTCCAGACAGGGAGGGACTCGCGGGGACTTAGGGCAGCAATATCGTCTTTCGAAGGTCTCCCCCACCCTAACCTACCCTATTCCTTCCTTCCCTTCCTCCCACCCCACCCTGGTCGGCCCCGCTCTATGACCCCAAACCAAACATGCCCAGCCAGCTCAAACCCTTTGCCCCCTGCCGTAGACCTGCTGCAGCCAGGAGGCTCTCGGGCCCAGTGTGGTGGCAACCAGAGCCCCAGGTGAAGCAGGAGGGACCGGATTCCATCATGTAACCCTTGCCGGTGGAGCTGAGCATGGGGGAGGGAGGCTCTCTTCTGGATCACCCTCGCTGGAATGTACTGACTTGGTAGCACTCCTCCACCCTCACTACAGCATGCAGCTCCCCTGAGCCGGCCCAGCGAGTGGGCTTACTCTAACACACATAACACCCAACTGCAGGAGAGCCCTGAGCCGGGCTGCAGATCCGAGAGATCCCTGGGCTGTAGTGGTGAACAGTGGGGGAAATGCCACCAGTTCCGCACAGCAGTGGCTCCTCCCTGTGGCCAAGCAGCCCCGAAGAGCTCAGCAGGTCTCCTGGGCCTGCTCCCTCCCTCCCCTCCCTGGGGCTTCTGTTCCCACTGAGCAGCTAAGGGGCGTGCTTTGCCTGCAGGATTCTGCAGACAATACCCGCGTCTCCATCACCTTCTTCCGACGTTTCTGGGTGATGAGGTTGGTGAAGCTGTTGAGCCGGGGGGAAGGAGTCAGGACCCTGCTCTGGACCTTCATCAAGTCCTTCCAGGTGCATATGGACCAATCCCCAGTGTGGCTGGGCAACTGGCTTTGAAGATGGGACCTTCAGCCCCAAAGCACAGGCCTCTACTGCTCAAGAGCTCCATTAGCCGGTAGCAGCAGCAGGCTGTTAACCTCGATATGGACTGGTCACTAGCTGGCACGCACTTGACATGTATGTTACCCAAGCATCTAGGAGTTCAGGAGGAGCCACGAAGGGCTTCCCAGATGCTCATTCATACTGGTGTCAGCATGTCTCAGAGCCTCAGCTGGCCCCATATTCCCCAGACCAGATCAGTAAGATCGCCAGCTCCCTTGGACAGGAACTTCCAGGACTGGAGGGGCGCTGAGGGTGCTCTCCAGCACCTCAGTCGTAGGCACCTCTTTGTGCTGAGATTGTGCATGTCCCTTTCTCCCTGCCCCCCCCCCCCCCCCCAGTGCTTTTCCTAGCTGCAGGGGCAGGGAGCTCCCTGTGCAGGCTGTGGAGTGAGTGACAGCAGCAGGAATGCTGGAGAACGGGTGTTTTTAGTGGCAACTTCCAGCCCCAGCCAGCAGCAGACAGCCTCACTCTCCGGCCAGCTGCCCCGCTGGAACCCTGGCTGGCACCAGAGCTTGGTAGCTCCAGCCCGGAGAACTCCTACTCCTAAAGCAGGCGGGATCCACAGCGGGGATAGGCTGCTCCCTCTCAGCTCCACTCCCACATGAGCCCTGGACCCTTTGTCTCACAGGCCCTGCCCTACGTGGCATTGCTGATCGTGATGCTGTTCTTCATCTACGTACGCTGTGATCGGGCTGCAGGTAAGGAGGTGGGGACAGCGCTGGGGCCCCGGCTGGCAGGGCGTGGGAGAGCCAGGATCCAGGGAGCAGGGGTCACCCCTCGGGCACTCCTGCCGCACGACAGATACAACCCCACTGTCTTTCCACCAGGGGGGTCTCAGAGTGCTCTGCAGTCACTAGTGAATCAAGCCCCAGCAGCCTCCCTGCCAGGGGGAGGCCACTGTTATTATCCCCATTCCGCTGATGGGGAAACTGAGGCACAGAGCTGTCAAACTCCCCCGGCTTCACACAGCAAGTCAGTCGCAGAGCTGGGAACACACCTTGGGCCCCTGACTCCCAGCGCTGTGCCCAGTCCACAAGGTCATCCTGCCAGGCCAGCCCTTTCCCTGTGGTGCCAGGCTATTGGCTGGAAAGGAGCCAGCGGGAGCAGTGGTGAGGCCAGGAGCGGGAGCACGTGGGGTGGAGGGTAGCAATGAATGCCTATGGCAGGGCGTTCCTCTGCAGGGCAGCTGGGACCTGAGCATGTCATTCACAGATGTTTGGGAAAAATCGCCCTGGTGGATGGAACCCAAATCAACCGGAACAACAACTTCCAGACCTTCCCACAAGCCATCCTGCTGCTCTTCAGGTCTGTGTAGGCTCCACCCCTTCCTCATCCCACCTCATCCCTTCCCATTCCATCCCCTGGGGGTGCCCGGTACAGCCAGCCTGGGGGCATTTGTAATGCAGAGCCACTGCTGGGGGAAGCCAGCCTGACTTCCTCGAGGAGCAAAGACCCCAGGCTAGTCCCTCACTCCCACGGGTCATTAAAGGGCCCCTCATATGTGCCATGAGGTTGCACTGGATCACAATGCACCAGTCCATGGTGGTGCAACACAAGGGCCTGGGTCTCCCTACACGGAAGCAACAATGAGGTGTAACCATCCTGGCACTGTCATCCTGGCCATCCCCAGGAGCTGGACCCAGCACCTCCAGAGCTGAACATGGAGCTTGTGCTGCGGGGCTACGATCCAGAGCCTCAAAGATATTTCGGCATCACACGCGGCCCCTGAAATCGGTGGCATCGAAATACCTTTGAGGATCTGGGCGTAAGTTCCGCAGCTGGCACGGGCTCGTCCTAGCCGCTGGGGACCTGGCACAGAGGGGGAAGTATGGCTCGCTGACCAGCTGGTTACAGTTGCAACAGGTTCCAGGGAAAATACACTGTGGGTTCAGGTTGTGGCCTGAATGTGCCTTGGGGCCCACACTGGGCTCCCCAGAACTCGCCCAAAGAAGACACATGAGCCCTGTTGGGGATGCCCACAGAGCCCCAGCCCATCAGTGGTGCCTGACTCACAAGTCAGAGGTCAGCTGGGCTTGGTGCTGAACGCAAGGCCAAGCTGGAGCAGAGCGGGTCGGAAAGTTTTAGTTTTTCACCACCCAAAGACGCTGTTGGGCTGAAATTGCAAAGTTTCTTGGGAACGTGTTGATTTCAACACCAGTTCTGATGGCAACGTTTCCAAATGATTTGAATCAAAACTTTAAAAATGTTTAATTCCTCGTCAGCTTAGGTTAGGTTTGTTTCCACGTTGTGGAAATGAAGTGGTGTGTTCTCCATGCAGTAGCTCTACTAGACAGGCTGTGAAACGCTCTCCGGCTTGGATTGGCTGCCCATCGTGTATCGATGTAAGGACCAAATTGTCCCTAACATTCGATGTTTCAGAAATGAAATACTTTTGACTGGAGCCCTGACTTCCACTCCTCTGTTCTAACTGCTAGACGTCACTCTTCTCCCAGATCCAGGGATTGAATCCAGGAGTCCTGACTCAGTCCCCTGTTTTACCTGCTGCATCGTACTCCCCTCCCCGAGCGGGGGCTAGGACCCAGGAGTCCGGACGCCTAGTCCCCTGCCCATCCACAGCTGGGACTAGCACCCAATAATATTGATTCTCGGCCCCTGCTGTAACCACTAGCTCCTGCTCCCTTCCAGCTAATCTCATCCCATACTTCCTGGGCAGGGTAGCCCTTCCCTGCAGAGCCTAGCTGGCATTCTCCCTTTCTCCCTAGGTGTGCGACAGGCGAGGCCTGGCAGGAGATCCTGCTGGCCTGCAGCTACGGGAAAAAGTGTGACCCCGAGTCTGACTGGACCCCAGGGGAGGAGTACACCTGTGGCACAGGTTTCGCCTACTTCTACTTCATCAGCTTCTCCATGCTCTGCGCCTTCCTGGTACGGCTCCTGATTCCGGATCCCCTGGTGTTTAGCTCCCGGTCCCTTCATTGTCCTTAACAGGAGAAGGGTGAAAGTGGAGGCCATAGGATTGTGCCAGCCGGGGACCAACCAGAGAGCGAATGCCAAGGCTTTCTCCCATGAGGTCTCCCGTGGCACCCCAGGTCCGGGGCAGTCCAGAGCAGTCCAGACAGGGTCCAAAGGGTTCAGGGTGTTCTGCAATGTGCAGCTGCCACCCCCCTTCCTGCGAGGCTGAGGGTATAGCACGCTTCATTCGCCAGTGGCAGAAGGAAGGCTGGGAAGAAAAACACCAGTGCTGCTCCAGAACTCAGTCACCAGGAGGCGCTGTCCTCCACCCTCCAGAGCCCACCCCCTGGCAAGCCACTGAGCTACCCACAGTCACGCTGGAGGGGTTGACATGAATGGGCTGCCATGCGGATTGAGGACAAATGTCAGCATCCATCTTGCAGGGGCGAGGGGAGGATTCGCCTGTGGTTGTCACAGGTTTTACTGGCTGGGTATGAAATATTTCCAGGGAGCTAAGGTCTGTTCCCTGCCCAACGGTAGCTGCAGACTCTGCTGGCTTCAGGAAACCCTCTCTGCTTGGCCCTCACTCAGCCCCTGCATGAGGGGATCCATCCACTGACCCTTTTCACCCTCTTTTTTCAGCCTGGGATCCTGTGGGGCACATGGGTCCTGGGTTGGGTCTTGCTCTGGTGAGAGCGAGGCATGTAAAAACGACCCTCTAGTGTGTTCTCCATGCAGTAGTTCTACTAGACAGGCTGTGAAACGCTCTCCAGCTTGGATTGGCTGCCTATCGCGTATCGATGTAAGGACCAAATTCTCCCTAATCCACACAGCAGGCCTGGTCCCTGCACGATGGGTCCCCCAGGGAGAAGACAGAGAATGTCTGAACGAGGATATCGGGGCGGAGATCTAGCAGGCAGGTTGGAGAGGAGAATTTTGTACAAAGTGTGTAATTTGTCAGAGGAGACCAACCAGTAGCAGTTTAGAGCACAGGGAAGATAGCAGGGCACCAGGCCGTGCGCTGTCATTTTATATACGTCCTTCACATTTGGAGACCTCATGTCCTGCCCTCTCTGGTGCATTGTGGGACAGACGCTCAGCTGACTTCAATGGGAGCTGCTTTGTGCCAGCTGAGGATCTGGCTCCGCATCTGGTCCCCTTCACGTACGCTCCTCTCTTGCCAGATTATCAACCTCTGTGGCGCTGTCAGCATGGACAACTTTGACTACCTCACGCGGGACTGGTCCATCCTGGGTCCTCACCATCTGGACGAATTCAAAAGAATCTGGGCAGAATACGACCCGGAAGCCAAGTGAGTGAGCACTGGTCTGTGGCTGGCCTGGGTCTGAGTGGCAGCCAGGGAGGCCAGCGGATTATTTCCTTAAAAGGCTGAGAGAAGTTAGCACAGCTGGAAGGTGCTGGATTGGCAGCCTGTGGGACTGAAGTCCCCTGTTTATCCACAGCTCAGCCATAGCACGGGTAGCGTCAATACCAAGGACTGTGGCAGATTCGCCAGTGCTGGCAATTTTTAAATCAAGCCTGTACGTTTTTCAAGATGTGCATTAGTTCAAAAGGAATTATTTGGGGCAAGTTCTCTGGCCGGTATTATACAGGAGCGTTGACCGGTTCTATTCCCCGCTACCCAGAACGCACAGGGTCACAGACAGGCCCTTGAGCTTGAAAAAGAATGTCATTTCTTCACTGCTTCAGTGAGTGATCAGGCCACCGAAACAGGGCCAAACAGGCGCACCCCCAGGTTCAGGTACTCGCCTCGAATACATTGTTACAAAGTTATTCATTATATACGGTATAAACACTTTCCTGCCTAGCCGAGATTAGCTGGCTAAGTCAGTTGTTTACCTGATGAGGTTGCTGACCAAGATGTTCACTTGATTGAACTGCTGACCCAGTTGTTAAGCTGATCAGGTTGCTGGCTCATCTTTTCGCCCAGCTGTTCTCCCTCCCTGCCAGACCATGTCCCAACACCAAAAATATACATGCTACATGTTACATATCCTACAAGGAGGTCAGACTGGATGAGCACAGTAGGCTCTTTTGGCTTATGGCTCTAAAGCCCTGCTGAGATGATCATCCGAGGTGCTAGTTATAACAGTGGCTTTCTGAGACCTGTTAAGAACTGGCCTGAGACACACCAACTCATTTAACGCAGGCCCCCAAACTGCCCCCAGCTGGATTCTAGACTTGGGAGCTTCCAGTCCCCAGTGACATAATATTGAAGCATCCAGTCCCCAGTGACATAATATGTCAGCACTGTAGTGTCATTCTACAATGGCCTGCAATATGAAACCCCATCAGTTCCAAAATTATCTGTCTACCTACATACTTCTCTGCCCCCCATCTCTGTAGTGCCTGGGGGCCTTGCCTACATTAATGAATTTACCCTCGCACCAGTCTGTGCAGCACAGAAGTGTCCATGTTGAAGATGGAGTGTAGCAGTGAGGGACTCACCCCTGCGGCGCCTCCTGCTGGTTGTCCTTGGGAATTAGCTCTGCCAGCCTTGGAGCGCCCTCTGCAGGCTGGTGATCCGCCTTGCCACTGGCCCCGTGTCCCTCCCAGGACCCCAGTGCCCCTTTCTCTGGGTGCTGCCCCCTGGCAGTACCCCACAGTTCTGGGTCTCCCCCTCCCAGGGGAACCCCCACCCACTATCCCCACTTCGCCTCAGTCTTGGCTACTGCCCAGTCTCCGTCTAGCCCCCGTTCACTGGGGCAGACTGCAGTATCAGCCACTCATCACAGGCAAAGGGGTTCGGACCTGCTGCCTCTGCCTACCCACGGGCTGCCCCCTGCAACCCAGTACCTAATAGGCCTTACCAGGCCTGCAGCCTGGGGCTTTCCTAGGCCGGAGCCTCCCTGGCTCCCTTGGCCTTTCCCCAGCTCTGCTCCACTCCAGATATCTTGTTAACCTCCCTGCAGCCAGGCCTTTCTCTCTCTGAATGCAGAAAGAGACTCCTGAGCTCCTGGCTCCCAGCCTCTTATACAGGCCAGCTGTGGCCTGATTGGGGTGTGGCTCAGCTACGGCCACTTCCCCAATCAGCCCGGCTTTTAGAGCTCCAGCCCTCTCCAGGGCTGCTTTTACCCCTGCAGCCCTCCTTCAGGGCTGATTTCAAGCCCTTCAGGGCAGGAGCGGGTGTCCACCCCGCTACATGGAGAAACTGAAGTACAGACAGACTTAAAGCCCAGATTTTTCAAGGTTTTTGGCATTGCTGCACTGAGTTTTGCAATGCCTAATTGATTTAGGAGCCTAAGGTTCATTTTCAAAAGAGATTTAGGCCGTAAAGAGCCAAAAATCCCATTGCCAGCATCTATATCCCTTTGGAAACGAGCCTTTGGCTCCTGAATCAGTTCGGTGTTGCATCACTCAGCGGAGCAACGTCTGATACCGTTAAAATCTGGGCCTAAGTGACTTCCCCAAGGTCACACAGGCAGTCAGTGGCTGAGCCACAGATCGGACCTTGAGCTCCTGCCTCCCAAGCCAATTAACTCCCCATCCCCAGCCAGGTTTGCAATTCTACCACTGGAGCAGATGGGTAAAGCACAGCTGTCTCTTGACTCCTGCAGGGGAAGAATCAAACATCTGGATGTGGTGACCCTGCTGAGACGCATCCAGCCTCCCCTGGGCTTTGGGAAGTTCTGTCCGCACCACGTGGCTTGCAAGGTAACAACCCCTTTGCAAAGGGTAAGGTTCCATGATTGACATGCTGGACGGCTCTATCCCAGTCCCGGCCCCCTCCCTCCAGCACACCCTGCAGCCTCTGGGTTCCCCAGCTCCCACCGAAAGGGGCTGGGGAGAAATCCAGGGTTGGTTTTGTGTATCCTCATGATCTGATATCAAGTGTTTAATGGAGAAGGAGGCTTTTGGGGGGAGCGAGACAATTTAAACGGGCGGAGGCTGACACACTTCAGGTTTCCTGAATTATAATCCCCCATGGTACCGTCAGTCCAATACAAGGCAGAGGCCCCCAGCTCTGAGAAGACCCCCAAACTCTTGGTCAGACACAAATCTCAGCTAGAGATGGGTCCAAGCTGCACGGCTCAGCTCTAGTGTCCCCATGTTCAGGTCTGGGGTTGGGGACCAGGCCTTTCTTCAGCTTCGGTGGGTCCCATTGTAGCTGCATGAAAGCTCTTATGGTGGGAGTCCAAACTCCTCAGCGGGGAACGTGTCCCGTTGTCCGCAGGGGGCAGCTCTCCAAAAGCCGGGGGCTGCAGAGGGAGCAGGGAGAGTGGGCGGCACTTCTTCCTGCACCCGCTCATTCTCCACAGAGCATGGGAGACATTTCTGACTCATGCCATCAAAGCGTTAACAAAGCCACCCAGTTCCTGGGTCAGAGTTCAAGGCAGTTTTGCCATTTTAAACCAGCTGTGGATTCTGGAGCACTGGGTGAAATGGCATGTTATCAAAAGGCCATGCGGTCTTATCCCAGAATCCTTTGGGTTGGACGGGCTCTCTAGTGGATCTTCTAGTGCACCCCGCTGCCTTTGTGGTTGAATGGATTTCACTGATCCCATCCCTGATAGAAGGATGTCTTGGTCCTGCTTTGAGCAGGGGGTGGGACTAGATGGCCTCCTGAGGTCCCTTCCAACCCTGATATTCTATGATTCTATGTCTTCCCAATTCCCTCACCTTCGACATCTCCACTGGTGAGGCCACACCTGCCATATGCAGCCTGCCGAATAACCCAACCCGTCTGAGTTATAACCTTTAACCTGACTGTTCCCATGCAGCCTATGCCTCCGTGGTCTGTCTTTGCTGACTGGTGAGCTGTGCTCTGGAGAGCGTCCTTTGCACAAGTGCCGTGCAATAGAGACGGATCTCCGTTGTCATGAATATAAAGGGGACTCTCTCTAAGGGGGCTGCTGGACACAGATGGACCAGGAGGGTCTCTCTGGTTCCCTAGCTCTCAGACTGTGCTGCCATTGTCACGGCGCAGCATCTCCCTTAGGCCTGGCCTGAGCGGTCCTGCCGGGGTCTGCTGCCGGCCCTGTGCGTGGGAAGTGTGCTCCGGGCTGGGGGTGAACGCAGTTGTCATTTGTTGTGCAGCGCCTGGTGTGCATGAACATGCCTCTGAACAGCGATGGCACCGTCACCTTCAACGCCACTCTCTTCGCTCTGGTGCGGACAGCCCTCAAGATCAAGACGGAAGGTGAGGGACACGCTCTGTCTGCTTTGGTGCCCTGCCCTGCCAGCATAGCGCTGGCTGGTGCATCTATAGAGACCGCCTCCAGAATGCTTCCCTAGCCCCACCCATGCAGGGGTCCCTCCCCAGCCATCAGCGTGAGACGTGAGTAATATCGGCTACCCTGGTGCATTTCATCTGGGCACCGAGGGCCAGATCCTTTGCTGCTGCAAATCAGCATGACTTGACTTCAAAGGAGAGACGCCTGTTTACACCTGCTGGGAACTTGGCCCCTTATAATTTAGCCTCACATCGCCCATGTGAGGTAGGTGAGGGTTGTGTAGGGATCCTTTTACCCATCCACAGAATGCTGCCTTCTTCTTTGAGGAGTGTCCCTGGCGGTGCTCCACCCCGAGCACCTTTGATTGGAGATGTTCACTAGCAGTGCCTGTTCGTCCCATGCATGCACTCCAGACATCCCCGGGCTCCGTATTGAGGGTATATAGAGCTGCCCAGGCAAATTGCCCTCGATTCCTTCTCAACTACCCGCTGGCCTGAGACAGAGCGTCAAGCTTGCCCGCTTCCGCTTTGCTCTAGCTTAGCCTCGAGTTCCTAGTTCAAGGTTTAGTTTAGTTTACTTGCCTCTCTCCTTTATTTTATAATTGTCCCTCTTCGGTTAATTTGGGGAGGTTCTGCTTAATAGCCCCTTTTTTCCTCCTCCCCCTTTCTGAGGGGTTTGCCTTGGGGATTGTCATCAACCTGGTGTGCCGGGCTTCCTGGGATGCAAGCGCTGCCTTTCCCGCTGGGAATCGACCCTGGTCAGCGACGGACATTCCCAGTGTATCCGCTGTCTGGGACACGCCTCCAATTCCAGCCAACTCCAAGATCTGCTCAGCTTTTCAAAGCAGATCTAAAAACTCCTGGAGATTCAGCTTAGGATCCTCATGATGGAGCTCGCCGTCCAACCAGCTCAGGGTCCAGGCCCAAGAGACCCCCTGTACAGCCGCAGCCAAGTGAGCACAGTGCCCCTCAATCGCCGTACCCCGCTCGCCTCGGACTTTGCGGGTAGGAAGACAGAGCGCACTGCTAAAATTCCCAAGCGGAGTTCCGGCTCTCCTCCTGGACGGCCCACTTCAAACGACCCTCAGTCACCGTCAAGATTGACCGTTTCAGAGACCTCCTGTCCCAGGTGTCAGGAATGAGGGCCTGCAGCTGAGCCTGGGACTAGCTAGTCTCCAGGCATAGCAAGCCCAGATGGGCTGCAGCAGGACCGCCTGACTGGCTGAAGGGAACCAGCCAGTGTGCTTGTAAGCCCAGCAGCAGCAGCAGGTCACTGGCTGCTCAATGCTTTGCCCACAGCTGCAGTCACCCCAGACCTATCTTGCTCCAGCCTTGTTCTGCCCACTCCCAGCCCTGCCCCAGCCTGATTCCTGTTTAAACCCAGTTTACTCTGGCTCTGGACTCTGACTCCTTCTTCCTGACTCCGGTTCTGCCCCTTGGCTCCGGACTAAAGCTCTGATCCTTGGTTCTGGTTCCCAGTCCCTCCTTGCTCTGGCTCCAACTAGTAGGCTGGGCTGCCCCAGTCCTGACACCGGGAAGGGCACCGCTGAGGCTCCATCCTGCTATAGAAACGACCCTAAACGCTCTGCCTCTAAAAAGTCTGTAGCATAAACAGACTTTTCAATACCACCTCCGGTGCCTAAACATGTGACCCTGACAGCAACATCGGTTCCTCCGAGCTCAGCATCTTCAGTATCAGCGCTATTGACTAGACAGATACCACCAGAACAATCCACATCCTCGGTACTGACACTGGTCGCGTCAGAGCCCCATCCAGTCCAGGTTCACCCAGTACCACAGAAGTTTTAGATTCTCCAAAGACTTGTTGGAGTCTGATGAGCCAGAATGGGTACCACATGGGTATCGGTAGTGAAATCTGCAGGGCCTCTGAGACCTTACTTTCCTCCGGTACCCCCGGGTTCTCCTGTACCACCTGTCCCAGGTGGAGAACCATCCTCGCCTCCAATGTCTGCTCCTCCTCTGGACTGTGCTGAGGACTCCACTTCAGATTCTCAGCTATCTGTGCAGGGATCCCCTAGGTACCACCATAGCAGCATCTCTCCTGATACCTTTGTGACGGGCTGGACCCCCTGGGATGTCACCTGCTGTGCTGGGATTTCACTGAGTCAGACCATTCTGCCAGCCTGGGCCCCCCTTTACCTGGTCTTGCTGGGCTCGGCTCCCCCGTCTTTTCCAGCCCAGCACACAGGCAGGGCCACACCCATCTGCACAGAGAGACAGAGATCCGCTCTGGGAAGGCTCAGCTTAAGGAGCTTGCCACAGCACCCAGATGTCCACCCTCCCTTGGAGTACAAACCCGAAATTATATGAGATTCGCCTCTTCTCTCAGTGTGGAGGAGGGTGTGCACATCTTCCCCCCCCCCCGTTAGAAATCACATCGACTGGGTTCTATTGTAAACCAGAAATAAATGTATTAACTAGAACAGGTGTATTTTAAGTAGTTAAGGAGGTAGCAGACAGAACAAAGCATATCTGCCCCAAGTGTTTTCTCCAAAGTCCTGGCAATAGTAGCTGTGCACAGGTGGGGAATAATCATCTTTCCTACCACGACAACTGGCTGTTCAAGGACCATTGTATGTCAAAGTCTTCTCTGCAATACAGAAGCCATCTGTAATGTCCACTTTGACTCCAGTTCAACAGATAAACTTCACAGGAGCATCTCTGAATGCCCTAAGATCCAGAGCTTACCTTCCTTCCGACAGATTTCTGATACTGATGAGTCTTAGTGCCAAGATTCAAATAACCCCCTGACAACAGCAAGAAATTGCCTCCAACTGCTGGCTCATATGGCAGCTTGTACTTTCATAACACAACATGCCAGGTTACATCTTGCTGCTTCCAGGGTTGGCTCAGAATAGTCTATCACCCGAACAAACAAACAGTCAAGACAATCTGGTGTCTGGCCCTCATCACGTGCTACACTCGCTCAAGTGAAGGACCTGTCCAAAGTCCGTGCAGGAGTACCTATCGCCCAGCCGCCTCCTACCATCGCCATAACTTTGGATGCCTCACTTGTGGGATGGGGAGTGCAGCTAATGGGACACACTGTCCAAGGGAAATGGTTGTCTCAAGAGTCTCTCCTGCACATCAACCTCCTAGAATTAGGAGCAGTCAGGAATGCCTGAATCCACTTCACTCCCTTAAGCAAGGGCCAATCCATGAAGGTCATGACAGACAATGTAACCTGCATGTTCCACGTAAATCTCAGGGAGGGGCGAGATCCCCTTCTCTTTGTGCTGAAGCAATAAAGCTATGGAATTGGTGTCAAGCCCCAGTCACATCCTCACAGCCGCTTACCTTCCGGGCATGCAGAGCACCATGGCCAATGATCTGAGCAGACATTTCTCCCACGATTACGAGTGGGAACTGGACCCTCAGATCCTCAAACAGAGATTCCTGACCTGGGGTTTACAGAAGCAGACATCTTTGCAATTACCGCCAACAGAAAGTGCAAGAAATTCTGCTTGAGAGGAGGACTGGGCCATCAGTCGTTGGGAGACACCTTTCTCATTCCTTGGGCCTACTCCATACATCTCTGACACCGTTGATTCAGAGGGTGTTGAACAAGATCAAACGAGACAAAGCCAGAGTCAGTCTAGTTGCACCAGCTGAGCTGAGGCAGGTCTGGTACCCTTCCATGACTCACTTCACTTCCTGTCCAGCATTGCAGCTTCCAGCCATGTCCTATGTGCTGTCCCAGGACTCCAGTCGGACTCTCCATCCCAACCTGGCCATCTGCTGACTCCGAGCTTGGTTCCTCAGTGGTTTTTGGGGATAGAGGTTTCCTGTTCGACAGAGAACCAACAGGTCCTATTAGAAACATCAGAAAGATCTCTATTAGAAATACCTTCAGAAATTGACCTTGTTCCTTCTTCCCTCTCCCCTGTTTTTGGTTATCTATTGGATTTAAAGTATTCAGCTCTTTCTGTGAGTTCCGTCAGAGTTCATTCATCAGCTACGACAGCCTTACGTTCCCCTGTGCAGGGATTCATTCAGGCTTTGCTCATCCCATGACAGCAAAATTCATCAAGGAATTGGTTAACCTTTTCCCGCAGAGCCTGCTCCCGTATGGGATTTGAACTGTCTCATGAAATCTCCCTTTGAGCTGCTCACTAAGTGCTCTCTGGTGCACTTACCTACGAAAGTGGCATTCTTAGAGGCAGCATTGGGGAATTAGGAGCATTGGGGAATTAGCACTGGGGAATTAGGAGCATTGATGGCTGATTTCCCGCCCCCCTTCCCTGTTTTCTTCAAGGATAACGTTTTGTTAGGCCCACATCCCAAGTTCATACCTAAAATATCCTCTGATTTGCTCATTAACCAAGTTATCCACCTTCCTGTGTTTCCCCCAGAACCACGCCAGACTAGAGAGGAAGCTGCCCTCCACAGCTTGGATGTTAGAGGGGCGGTAGCTTCTATTTGGACAGAACCAAGCCATTTAGACAGTCTCCCAGACTGTTCATCTCAGTTGTGGACAGATCCAAAGGATCCACAGTCTCCCCCCAGAGACTTTCAAAGTGGGTTCCCAGTTACATTCGTGCTCGTTACCAGGCTGCTAATGGTCAGCCCCCTTCGAGAAGAATAGCCCATTCTCCAGCCTGCCTCCATGGCACTCTTAAAAATGCAGCCATTGCTGAAATTTGCAGAGTGACAACCGAGGCCTCGGTGCACACTTTTCCCGAACGCTGCGCCCTGGTACACGCCTCTAGGTCAGAGGCAGCTCCACTGTTCCCTCCTCCTTCAGGGGCTACTGCAGTGGAGCACCCATTGGGACACTCCTTGTAGAAGAAGGAGCGGTTACTCACCTTGTGCAGTAGCTGGAGGTCTTCAAGATGTGTGTTGTTATGGGTGCTCCACTACCCACTCTCCTTCCCCTCTGCTTTGGAGTTCTGTCTCACGGGACTTCAGGGTCAAGAAGGAACTGAGGGCAGTTCACTTGCGCAGCCCTGTTTATCCCCGGTACAGGGTAGGAGGCTGCTGGGAGGGCATGCATGGGCCGAATGGGAACGGCTACCAAAAATATCCAGTCAGAGGCGCATGGGGCACATGCGCACCTGAAGTGGAGCACCTATAGGGACACACCTCTCGAAGACCTCCAGTTACTGCACAAGGTGAGTAACCTCTCCTTCTCTGGGGGGGATACAGCAGCCGTCGGAGCGCAGGAAGCGACACCACCCAGCAGGTAAAGACAGGAAGGTGAACCGCAATTCCATCTATTTCAAATGGCAGAGGGAAATTCGGGAGGTGGGATTGAGATGGAAGTAGGGTTGCCAACTGTCTAATCCCACAAACCCAAACACCCTTGCCCTGCCTCTTCCTGAGGCCCCGCCTCTTCTTTGAGGTGCCCCCCTCTCACTCCATCCCCCCTTCCTCCGTTGCTCGCTCTCTTCCACCCTCACTCACTTTCACTGGGCTGGGGCAGGGGGTTGGGGTGTGGGAGGTGGTGCAGGCTTTGGGCTGGGGCTGAGGGGTTCAGAGTGTGGAAGGGGGCTGTGGGCTGAGCCTGGGGCAGGAGGTTGGGGTGCAGAAGGGGGTGCGGGCTCTGGAAGGGAGTTTGCATTTGGGAGGGGGCCCAGGGCTGGGGCAGGAGGTTGGGATGCAGGCTCCAGCCGGGCGGCACTTACCTCGGGCCACTCCCGAAAGTACCCGGCATGTCCGGCTCCTAGACTGCTCCGCGTGCTGCCCCTGCCTGCAGGCACCTCCCCCGCAGCTCCCATTGGCTGCAATTCCCAGCCAATGGGAGCTGCAGAGTCGGCACTCAGGGTGGGGGGAAGCGTGTAGAGACCCTCCCTGGCTGCCTCTCTGCCTAGAAGCTAGAGGGTCTTACCAGCTGCCTTTGGGAGCGGCGCAGAGCCAGGGCAGGTAGGGAGCCTACCTTAGCCCCGCTGCGCTGCCAGACTTTTAGTAGCCTAAAATCTCCCGGATTGGCGTCAGTAGCCTCTGGGAGATCGAGCCCGATTCCAGGAGACTCCCGGCCAATCCGGGAGGGTTGGCAACCCTAGATGGAAGCTGGGAAGGCCGTCAGGGTCAGCACTTGTAAAAAGGTGCCCTTGCATTTTTAATGGCCATAAATGGCCAAGGCAACAGTTTCGTATCTCAAAAACCAATAGCCTCGTCCACATGGTGACCCCTAACAGCCCTCTCTTAGGGCACTGACTACTTCCCATGTTACCAAAGCTGTTTCCTGTAGCATCCACAGCCAGGCCAGACTGTTCCCTGTTTAGCATGTTAAAGCCCAAGCTCACAGCCCAAGATAGCCATCACAGCATGCTGAGTGAGCCCCCTCCCTAGGCTCACCCCTCCCATTTTTCTAGGCTTGTCCCAGTTTCAACAAGGCCAGGGCGTGTCATCCCATCCTGCCGCCTCCCACTCTTCAGGCACCATGCCAGGACAGAGCCACAAAGTCAGGATGACAAGAGACAGTGGTTTTTTTCCCGAATGAACCTAACGCAAGTGGTGGGAACACAGACGCAGCTGCGAGGGGAACCCCGAGTGCTCTAGAAAACACGGATGGGCCTTCACGCGGGTGACCGCTGACAGGATGGATTTCACCCACTGCATCTTGGCTTTCCCTTTAGCCATTGGCTGTGTGCGGTGTTCCCTCGGGGCGGAACGAATGGATCGGTGGTTTGTTTCCCCACAGGTAACTTTGAGCAGGCCAACGAGGAGCTGAGGGCCATTATCAAGAAGATCTGGAAGAGAACTAGCATGAAACTCCTGGACCAGGTCATTCCACCAATTGGAGGTGCGTCTTTGCCATGCTCCCTGGCTTATTTCTCCCTGGCACCCTCTGCCTGCCCCCTCCGCTGCCCCACACCACTCGGACGGGGGCTGGGTATAGCCACTGGGCAGTGTTAATGGCCTCACTTGGCTTTCTCCCCTCCAGAGGATGAGGTGACCGTGGGCAAGTTCTACGCGACCTTCCTCATCCAGGATCACTTTAGGAAGTTCATGAAGCGCCAGGAGGAGTATTATGGGTATCGGCCCAAAAAGAACGCCATTGCTATCCAGGTCAGTGCAAACAGGTCTGGGGATCCCAGCCGCTCCTCTTGCCTGGATAAAGCAGCCAGCTTGTCCCTCCTGCACAAGGGCAGGGCAGGGCTCAGGGGGCAGAATTGCCTAGTGGATAGAGACCCGGGCTCGGCCACCAGCGCCGCTGGGCAAGTCATTTCCCCTCTCTGTTCCTCAGTTCCCCCAGCTGTAAAATTGGGATAGGGACACTGACCTCTGTGGTAAAGCACATTGGGATCTCCTCGTGAAAAGTGCTTCACAAGAGCTAGGTGGTGGTGTTGTTATATGCTGGGCAAGGTGGGAAGCAGGCCTAAGTATTTGAAGGTGTCGGTACGACACCTGGCCGAGGAATTCTCGAGGATGGCTGGAGAGGAAGCACTGGGACGGAGCTGAACAAAGGGAAATGGAGACAGGGGAACAGTCTGTGGGTGGAAGCTCTGTCCCTTAGAACACTGGAAATGGGGCTGCACAAAGGGTACGTTGCATGGGCAAGCCCGTGGATGACCCCAAACAGGTCTCAGTGTGTAAGTGAGGGGACCTCATGTTAAGAGGAACAGTCCTGAAACGGAGGAGGCTAGCCCGGCCTAAGGGAGCGCTTGGAGGCTGCCTCCTCGGGGCCTGGCAGTTGGTCTCTGCTGCACACAGCTTGGACTGGGGCCTTGACTGAGGTCTGGGCTTTCAAGGGCTTCCCATGATGGAATCTCAGAGCTGGTGCCCTCACACCACCCTTCCTGCAGCCCTGCTCCTTCCACAAGAGCCCAGGCTCAGTCTCTACTGAGGCAGCGCGCTCTAGAGGAGTAAGCACAGTGGTGAGCAGCAGGACTCCTGGGTTCTTTTCCCGCTCTGCCACTGACTCGTGTAGCCATGGGCAAGTCACTTCCCTCCTGTCTGCCTTGGTTTCTCCACCCATGAAATGGGGACAAAGAGGCAGGGACAAGGGGAAGGTCTGAGGCTCGTGTCGCTCCCTGCCCCCCGTTCTGGCTGATGGAACGAACAGCCCCACGCAAGAGTTTCAAACTGGAGTCCAGTCTCCCTGCATCAGAGGTCCTGGGGGGCATGTCCCAAGCACAGAGGACTCCTCCCCTGGGGAGATGGGGGCATTTCTCTTGTCCAACCTGGAATGGAGCCATGTCTCGGGCTTCCCATGGCCTCCCTGCGGGGTGTAGGATCATCTTTCCCTGGGTATTAAATCCAATTCCAACATGTGCAAGGTGAGATGTGCCAGCCCCCATGGCCCTGCGAGAGGGGCAGAGATGCCGCTGCCCTAGAGAGTCACCCCCCACCCCACGGCTCAGCCCGTTTACCCTCCTCCAGCCCCATTGTGTGAAGTCCCCCTTTCCTCCACACCCAGTGCACAGAGCTAGCGCCGTGGGAGAGGCTGCTGAACCAGCAGGCACCAGAGCGCCCCCTTTGGGAAGTAGGCAGGGCAGCCTGGGCTCGGTGAAGGCAGTTGCGGGGCCAGGGCTGAGGGTTCGGGGAAGGAAGCTGGAGCTGCCAGGCCACCGGACTTTGCTGAGCCTCCTTCTCCCCTTGCCCGGTGAGGAAAAGCTCACCCTGCCACCAGCAGCCCCGTGAGCGACCTCCCCATCTCTGTCCATCCCACCAGGCTGGTCTGAGAAGCATCGAAGAGGAAGCCGCGCCCGAGATACACCGAGCGATCTCTGGGGACCTGACCGCCGAGGAGGAGCTGGAGAGGGCCATGATGGAGCACAGTGGGAGGTACCACCCTCTAACCCCACACATACCAGCCCCACTGTCTGTGTCCCATGCAGAGCCTAGCACACTGAGAGGTGACTGCTGCAGACAGGGTAGGGGCCAGCCAGCAGGTGCCAGGGGTGAGTGATGATGCCCGAGATCATAGTCATATTGTCATGGCCGCTTGGTGCCAAACGCTTGGGCAGGACCCAGCTCTGTGTGAGCACGTGAGTTGGCTGGGGGGCACAAAGCCACTAGCACGGGAGATGCCACAGTCCGTGGAGATGGGCCTGATCACAGAGGAGAGTGTCAGTCACAGGAAACCACGTCACCGACTGGCTAGGTGGGTCCTGGGTCACCGTCTCCTCTGTTCCCAGGCGTTAGGGTGGGCAAAGTTTTTGGCCCGAGGGCCACATCTGGGTATAGAATTGTATGGCAGGCCCTGAATGCTCACGAAATTGGGGTTGGGGTGCGGGACGAGGTGAGGGCTCTGGCTGGGGGTGCGGGCTCTGGGGTGGGGCCAGAAATGAGGAGTTCAGGATGTGGGAGGGGGCTCCGGGCTGGGTCGGGGGGGTAGGGTGCAGGGGGTGTTGAGAGCTCCGGCTGGGGGTGCGGGCTCTGGGGTGGGGCTGGGAATGAGGGGTTTGGGGTGTAGGAGGGTGCTCTGGGCTGGGACCGAGGGGTTCGGAGCGTGGAAGGGGTATCAGGGCTGGGGCAGTGGGTTGGGGCATGGAGGGGGGGCTTAGGGGTGCAGGCTCCAGGCGGCACTTACCTCAAGCAGCTCCCAGAAGCAGCGACATGTCCCCCCTCTGGCTCCTATGTGGAGGCACGACCAGCCCCACCTGCAGGCGCCGCCCCTGCAGCTCCCATTGGCCGTGGTTCCCGACCAATGGGAGCTGCAGGGGCAGTGCTTGGGGCAGAAGCAGTGTGCAGAGCGGAGTCCCCTGGCTGCCCCTACGCATAGGAGCGGGGACATGCTGCTGCTTCCAGGAGCCGCGTGGAGCGGCCCCTGACCCTGCTCCCTGGCTGGAGCGGGGCAAGCCCCAGACCCCGCTCCCCAGCAGGAACTTGAGGGCCGGATTAAAGCGGCTGGTGGGCCAGATCCGGCCTGCAGGCCATAGTCTGCCCACCCCTGTGTTAGGTGGAGCTGTGGGCTGGTGACCTGAGCTCAGGGATCTCTGGGTTCTAATCCCAGCACTGGTGTTATCTCCCTGGCTGTCCCTTCCCCTCCCCTGTACAATGGGGATAATGGTACTGACCCCCTCCCTCCCCCCCCCCCCCCCCCCCGGACTGCAGAGCGGGATATTAACCAGTTAACGTGATGGAAGAGTGCTCGTTCCTGGGATGGACTGGCTAGTGTGTATTGGCACCTCTGCCAGGTGCACAACTATGTGCACAGACCGAACACTGCTGACAGAGATTCCCTCTGCAATCACTATGCTGGGAGCTTCCAATTGGCTGTGGTGTAATGATAACCATGGCAACCCAGGTTGCCAGCAGTCTGTGACAGTGTCCTGCCCAGTCTCACTCCTCAGGGAATCCCTCACATTCAGAGCTGCCTGTGAGTATGGGAGGGTTTATCTGGTAGGAGAGGCAGTGCTGCCTAGTGGATGGGCTGGGACTGGGCTGCAACTCAGGAGACCTGGGTTCTATTCCCAGCTCTGCCATGGACCTACTGGGTAACCTAAGGCAACTCACTTCCCTGCTCTGTGCCTCAGTTTCCCCCACTGTGAAGTGAGGAGCTGACCCCCCTATTTATAAAGTGCTTTGAGAACAGCTCTGTAAGAACTGGGACTGTTATTACTGCTGCCCTGCTGTGCATGATCTTAAATTCAGCCATCATGACTGGCCTTTGCTGGCTCACCATGGGTCCAAACCCATCCGGACCGTCGGGCAGCATGTGCCTCGGGCAGCATGTGCCACAGGCAGGGAAGCCTCGAGAAGCACCACTGTCAAGGCCCGCTCTGACCTCTCCCCTCTTGGTTCCAGAGGACGGGTGGCTTGTTCGGTCATGTTGACTCCTTCATGGAGCGGAACAGCCCCCTGCAGCCCCACGTGACCAGCCAGAGACCCCTGCAGTTCACCGAAGTGGGGAGTGAAGACTTGGACTCCCCTGTCTTCCTCGATGACTTCCCCCCGGACAGGAACACCAACACCAACAACAGCAACACAGCCACACGGTAATGCTCGGCGGTCGGAGACAGCCCCCCAGGGCGTGTGGCAGTGGGGGCCACAAGGCAATGTGCAGTCTGTATAAACGGCGCAGTCTCCATAAGAGAGGAACCCGACTGCACGGCTGCTGTGACTTGGGGAGCAGGGGGAAGCTCGGCGCTCGGGGACTATGAGCCCGGGTGCAGCCGTGGGTGCTTGTGCGTGCGTGCACATGTGAGTGTGCACCCGTGCATATGTTTACTCTTGTGTGGGTCGGGCCAGACACTGGCCACCTTACTCCCCTTTAACCATGGGAGGGTGCAGTTTCTGCCTTCAGGTCTCAGGCAAAACCAGATGCCTGCATTGCCCAGGTCTCATTTACAGAGCATGGCACATGCCTCCCCATGGCCAGGCAGCTTCACCCCTTCACCAGTGGTTCTCAACCTATTTATCATTGTGGCCCACAAAGTGTTACCTGGGCCACAGGCTAAGAACCACAGGGCCCCCCATCTAATCCCCCCACAAACCCCTATGCTCAGTGCCCTCCGCCCACAGACCCCTCCACAGAGTGGGGGCAGAAGCGGAGAATTGGATGTGGGGTGTGGGGCAGGGACCCCAACCTGGACACTGCTGTGCGGGGACCCCTAACCCCAACCCCCACTGTGTGGGGCTGGGGGGCAGCCAGGACCCTGACTCCAGACCCTACCAGGACCCCACTGTACAGGGCCCAGCAGCAGCCGTCTGCCTGGACCCTGCCACGAGGTAGCTAGTTGCCTGGTCCCAGGGCCCGCCTTGCGGCCTCTATCACACAGCTGAGCGGGCCGCAGCTGTGTACTAATTGGGCCGCATGCGGCCCGCCTAGGGTGACCAGACAGCAAGTGTGAAAAATCGGGACGGAGGGTGGGGGGTAATAGGAGCCTATATAAGAAAGAGACCCAAAAATCGGGACTGTCCCTATAAAATCGGGACATCTGGTCACCCTACGCGGGCCACGGGTTGAGAACCGCTGTTCTACACTGTGCTTCCCATAGGGCACACGCGGGGTTAAGGAGAATACAGCGCCTCTTAAAAAAAGTGGGAGCACAGTCAGGGCCGGCTCCAGGGTTTTGGCCGCCCCAAGCAGCCAAACAAAAACAAAAACAAAAAAAGCCGCGATCGCAATCGCGATTGCAATCTGCGGTGGCAATTCGGCGGGAGGTCCTTGGCTCCGAGCAGGAGTGAGGGACCGTCCACCGAATTGCCGCCGAATAGCTGGACGTGCCGCCCCTCTCCGAAGTGGCCGCCCCAAGCACCTGCTTGGTAAGCTGGTGCCTGGAGCTGGCCCTGAGCACAGTGCCTTTGAAAGCGACTATCCCAGTACAGCCGGCGCAGATCCTGTTTACACCAGCAGATGTCAGACTAATCCCAGCAACAGGCACGGTGCAGCTGCCAGGCTGTTTTACCCCAGAGGAAGATGTGGCCCCAGATTATTGGTGGGGCACTTTAGAGTCTCGAACAGAGCAGAGAGCGATTTAGAGCAGCAGCGAGCAGAGCTGCTCTGACACCGGGGGCGGCTCAGCCCCACTTCGAATCGGGCCGCGTGATTTCAGGCGCCCAGGCTAAAGCTCTGGTCACTGAGACTAGTTCTGTGCGCAGATGTACAGCTTTTGTGAAGCCCCGGACAGCTGTAGGTGTAATGAATGGCGCCTGCTGGCAGACTGCCCCTCCAAGGCTGCCCCTGTGACTGTTATCCATATGGACGCTGCAAGGACCTTGGGCTGGCCCCAGGGCTGGCATAAGCAGCGTGACTCCTTTGGCCTGAACCCAGTTGTGCCCATCTGCATGTGGCTTTCGGTTTCCCAAACACTTCTTCGCTCCCTCTGGCCCTGGCGGTGATGTTATGTAGTTAGACAGCTCCAGAGAGTGCAGAAAAGACACAGCCACCGCCCAGAGCGCTTGTAATTGAAGCATGACATGCCCCTGGCAGGGTCATCAGCAGGGGTTGGTTGAGGAGGCGAACCTCGGATCTGAACGCATCAGCTGCTACTGCTTTAAGGCCTGTAGCTCAGCAGCAGCAGACCCAGGAATATCTTCGCATGGTCCAGCCAGCAGGGGGCGATAGACTGCAGCGTTGTGCTAGCCCGGGGCCCGGACACCTGGACAAAACAACACAGGAGGGACAGAAACAGGAGGGCGGCGAAATGGGGGGACAAGGGTTACCCCACAAACATAACTAGGTTGCCCTCATGAGTCCTTCCGCTATCCATCCTGGTGGGTGCTCCACCGTAGGATGTGTGCGCCCTGGACTGGAGCCTGCGACGTCGTGCTGGTGGGCCTGCGCCGGCTCCGAGCGACGGGATACAGGGAGGCGAGAGCCCACCGCCATTCAGTTCCTTCTCAGCCGCCTGTGGCTCGAGACCGAGTTTTCGGCGGGTAGCTGTGTTCTGCTTCCCGCCTTTCTCTCACCTTGGGACTTTTCTCGTGTATTTTCGTTTCTCATTTGTTTTCCTGCCCTATATTTTATTTTCATTTGTATTTCATCTGGCACGTTTCTGTGCTCTGGGAGAGGGGGTTCCCCATCTACTCCTGCACCTTTCTTTGTGCCGATCAATCTGTCGTGCCTAACACCCCAAGGGCTAAGCCCTTCCAGACTTGCCACAGGTCTTTTCCCCACAGTGACGGACATTGGAGTTACCTACGGTGTTTGGGGAACTCCCCCATCCCCTCAAAGTGTGTGATCTGTCTGGGGTTTGGGGGCAGGCCCCAAAATGACAGGGAGACGAGACTAGCAGTCCTGTTAATGGGACATGCTCTAGCTCTGGAGAGGTCCGCTTCCCCCCAGGCATTAGCACTGGCTCCTTCAGGCATCAGCCCAGCCTCAGCTGGGACCACGGAGACAAAGCCTTTGAAGAGGAGAAAGCACTCCTTCCCATCCAGAGACAGGGAGAAAAGGGGTAGGTCACCTCATAAGACCCACTCTCAGGAGCCCTCGTGTCCATTAAGGGTTACCGTAGAGGCTCCGACTGAGTCCGGTATCGAGGTGTCGGTACCATGTACCTGATCCTCCGTGGCACCATGATCCGCATGGGGCTACCGCACATCCCTTGGCATCGGCTTCTGACCCCAGCTCTGAAGTGATACAGGACCCTGCATCCGCCTCAGTACTGCAGCAGTCTCCATCTCAAGGTCCACATTTTCACCTCTGGCTGTCAGCGGCTGTCAGTGCCCTCCAGCTCCTTCCAGGTTTCAGTTATCTGAAGATCTCATCATTTCAGATGAGCCTGACGCCATTGCTATGGGATCCGTCAGAGCCTCCTCACCGGTACAGCCCAGGCACCTGCAGGCCAAAACCCACCCAAGCCTCCAGCAGTCAGCATCCGCCACATTACCTGAGCCATCAAGTAGCCTCTCAGGTCTCGGTACAGGAATCCTTCCTGGTGCCATACCATCCGGCTGCCAAGGGTCCCTGTACCAAGGAGGACCCTAGAGAACCCGCCAGGTCTCACAGACCCAGAGACGATAACTGTCATTGGGGACACTCTCCCTGTTCCTCCCCCCCATCAATAGGAGTCCTGGGGGCCATTTTGGTGACCAGTTCCACAGGATGCCAAGAAGAGATTACAGGCACCCACTGGTCCCATGCCATCCAGGGCAAGCAGCTGTCTCTCTCCCAGTACCATGCACGTCTTCGGTACCGGACAATACACAGCAGGAGTCAGAGCCTCCACCTGAGGAGGTCTCACCTCCTTCAGCTGAGTCCTCTTCATCTGTGGCCGAGGCGGTAACGCCACCCCAGCCCTCCTCTGCTGATGAGTTCGAAACATTCCAGGAACTCATGAAGAGGCTGGCAGACTCTCTCCAAATCCCGCTAGAGGAAGTCCAGGAGTCATAACATTCTTTGGTGAATATCAATCCCCAAGGAAAGATTGCTCCCCCCGTTAATGAGGCATTGCTATCCCCAGCACAATTCCTCCCACCTGAGAGAGATCTGATAAGAAGTACTACATCCCACCAAAGGGGAGGGAGCACTTCTTTTCCCACCCTCGCACTAATTCCTTAGCAGCCAATGAAAGGAGCCGTCAGACTCGATCTAGACCCTCTCCAATAGACAATGAATCCAGGAGACTGGACGTATGGGGCAGAAAGCAACTCACCAGCTGCTCTTCAATTCCGTAGTGGCAATTTCGGGCCTGGGTGGTGAAATGGGACTTTACCACATACTCAGAACGTACACACTTCATTGAACATCTGCCACAAGACCAAAGAGACCGGTTTCAGTCCAGTGTTGTGGAGGTCCCATCCTTCCTCCTCCTGGGGCCAATCAAGCTGGTTCCAACAGCATCCATCAGGAAAGGATTCTATTCCAACTACTTCCTAGTTCCCGCGAGAGACGGAGGCGGGAGGCCGATTCTTGACCTCAGAAACTTGAGCAACTAAGTTCTAGCACAACAGTTCAGCATGGTGACACTCGCTCCCATTCTCCCATTGTTGGATCCAGGACACGGGCTCGTCGCCCACGACCTACAGGACGCCCATCACCACAAGTGTTTGCTTTGCTTTGTAATTGGACCACGATCAACATCAAGTTCTCCCCTCCGGACTCTCCACGGTGCCGAGGGTGTTTACGAAGTTCCTCTTGGCAGTAGTAGCTGGTCTCTGTCAATGGGGGATCTTGGTATTCCCATATTTGGACACCTGGTTGATCAGGGGTTGATCACTCCAAGAGGTCCAACCAGCCATGGCCAAGGCGTTAACTAGGACTTCGCATCAATCACAAAAAATTGATACTAACTCCAATGTAAAGGATAAACTGCATAGGAGCCACTCGAGCCCACAACAGCAAGAGCCTATCTATTCTGGGAGACATCTTCCACCCTACCTGGCCTAATCTTGGTGCTACAGTTCAGCCCATAAACAATCATGAGGGCTCGTCTTCCACTCTTGGGACATACATCCTCCTGCACGTTCATGACTTCCTATGTGAGACTCCATCTCAGATGTCTCCAGGATGTGGTTTAGAACAGTAAATATCCCAGACAGACACCACCTGTCCAAAGGGGTCACAGTGCCTCAGAAGGTGTTGGATTCCCTTACATGACAGAAAGACCCACATAGGGTCGGTGTGGGAACCCCATTCTTGCATCGCACACCATCAAAGATCCTCATGACAGATACGTCCTCTCTGAACCCCAGGGCCTGGCTCCCGAATGGTTCTCTCGACCATGGAGTTAACTCATTTGGCTGCAGTTCAGTCAGTTCGTTTGGCAGATGGCCCAGTACCGGCAAGACTTATCTCCGGAATGGAAACACTTTCACTCTTGATGCTCTCTTTCTTCGTCCCAAGCCCTAGAAGTTTCCCTTTCCAAACTACTTGACCGCCAGCTGGAATTAAAGATACAGGGTCTCTCCGTGAGCTTTGTTAGAGTGCAGGTGGCTGCTCTCACAGTTTTCCAGTCACCCATCCAGGGCTTCTCGGTTTTTGCCCACCCTGTCACAGCCAGATTCCTCCAGGCTCTATACAATTGGTTTCCTCCTGTTTGGGACCCAGTGGGACCTCAACCTGCTTCTTAATGCTCCAAGGAAAGTCTCCTTTGAACCAACGACCACCTGCTCTCTCCTCCATATCGCCTTCAAAATTTCATTCCTGGGCGCCATTACTTCAGCAAGACGAATTGGAGAGCGGGGGGCACTCCTGGCTGACACACCATATCCCACCCTTTCATAGGGACAAGGTTCTACTGTGTCCCCAGCCCTATTTTCTTCCTAAGGTCTCCTTGGAAGATCACATTAACCAGGAGATTCGCCTGCCAGTGTTCTACCCACATCCTCAGGCCTCCAGAGAGGTCTCAAGCCTTCATTCGCTGGATGTTTGATGGGCCCTTGCCTTCTCTGTGGACAGGACTAGGTCCTTGAGGGCCTCTCCCAGGCTACTTGTGTTGCTAACAGAATGAATGAAGGGCCAACCTGTTCCTAGTCCATACAGGGGTTGTCTGTGTGTTGCAGGTTGTATTTTAACCTGTTATGACAGAATGGGGGTGCGTCCCCCCCGCCCCCCACGGTGACAGCACATTCCACTGGAACTCAGTCCACATCCAGTACGTTCCCATAGCAGAAATCTGCAGGACTGCGACTGGTCTTCTGCCAGCCCTGTGCCAAGCATGTGCCATGTCCCCTGCTTCCAGAGAGGACGCTGCCTTTGGTGATATCGTTCTCCGAACAGTCCTTGACTCACCTCTGTGGCATGCCCCTCCTCTCTGAGTTACTGCTCTGGAGTGCCCTGCAGTGGGGCGCCACAGGGACATACGCTCGACGAAGAAGGGACGGTGACTTACCTTACATAACTTGAGTTCTTCGAGATGCTTTGTTCCTATGGGTGCTCCACCTTCCCGGCCTCCTTCCCCTCCGCTGCAGATACGTCGCCCCGTTTCCCTCCTTCAGAGTACAAGGTGTGACTCTGTGCAGGCCTGCCAGCACGACTGCCGTCTCCGCATGCACATCCTGTGGTGGAGCACCCATCGGGCCAGAACATCTCAAAGAACCCAGGTTTCAGAGGGGTAGCCATGTTAGTCTGTGTTCACCCCTGTTGATATTCACCCCTTCTTGTCCTCTGTTGGGAATGGGCCACATTCACCCTAATTGAATTGGCCTCGTTAGCACTGACCCCCCACTTGGTAAGGCAACTCCCATCTTTTCATGTGCTGTATATTTATACCTGCCTACTTTTTTTCACTTCATGCATCTGATGAAGTGGGTTCTAGCCCACGAAAGCTTATGCCCAAATAAATTTGTTAGTCTCTAAGGTGCCAAAAGAACCCAGGGTAAGTCACCTCTCCTTCTTCACACTTAGTGATGCTGTCCTGTCTGTCCCCATTCACCTCATCTATCTATCTATCTATCCCGAGACAGACCCTTCCATCATGTATCCATCCATCTGTCCATCTTACACATCCATCCATCCATCCATCCATCCAGTACCTAGAGTGTCTGTCTGTCCAGTCATTGGTTCTCTCTCTAATACAAGTGGTGTTTGTGCTGTTTTTATTAATATGATTGGGTGGGGGGTGATTATGGCGGGGAGGAGATGAGCCCAGAGGTGCTGAAGAAGAGGATGGAGGGTAGAGGAGGGAGGGGAGGAGACCAGAGGTGCTGAAGAAGAGGATGGAGGGTAGAGGAGGGAGGGGATGAGGCCAGAGGTGCTGAAGAAGAGGAGGGAGGGTAGAGGAAGGAGGGGAGGAGCCCAGAGGTGCTGAAGAAGAGGAGGGAGGGTAGAGGAGGGAGGGGAGGAGCCCAGAGGTGCTAAAGAAGGGGATGGAGGGTAAAGGAGGGAGGGGATGAGACCAGAGGTGCTGAAGAAGGGGATGGAGGGTAGAGGAGGGAGGGGAGGAGACCAGAGGTGCTGAAGAAGGGGATGGAGGGTAGAGGAGGGAGGGGATGAGACCAGGGGTGCTGAAGAAGGGGATGGAGGGTAGAGGAGGGAGGGGATGAGACCAGAGGTGCTGAAGAAGAGGATGGAGGGTAGAGGAGGGAGGGGATGAGGCCAGAGGTGCTGAAGAAGAGGATGGAGGGTAGAGGAGGGAGGGGAGGAGCCCAGAGGTGCTGAAGAAGGGGATGGAGGGTAGAGGAGGGAGGGGATGAGGCCAGAGGTGCTGAAGAAGAGGATGCGGGGTAGAGGAGGGAGGGGAGGAGACCAGAGGTGCTGAAGAAGAGGAGGGAGGGTAGAGGAGGGAGGGGAGGAGACCAGAGGTGCCGAAGAAGAGGAGGGAGGGTAGAGGAGGGAGGGGAGGAGACCAGAGGTGCTGAAGAAGAGCATGGAGGGTAGAGGAGGGAGGGGATGAGGCCAGAGGTGCTGAAGAAGAGGAGGGAGGGTAGAGGAGGGAGGGGAGGAGCCCAGAGGTGCTGAAGAAGAGGATGCGGGGTAGAGGAGGGAGGGGAGGAGGCCAGAGGTGCTGAAGAAGAGGATGGGGGGGTAGACGAGGGAGGGGAGGAGACCAGAGGTGCTGAAGAAGAGGATGGAGGGTAGAGGAGGGAGGGGAGGAGACCAGAGGTGCTGAAGAAGAGGATGGAGGGTAGAGGAGGGAGGGGATGAGGCCAGAGGTGCTGAAGAAGGGGATGGAGGGTAGAGGAGGGAGGGGAGGAGACCAGAGGTGCCGAAGAAGAGGAGGGAGGGTAGAGGAGGGAGGGGATGAGGCCAGAGGTGCTGAAGAAGAGGAGGGAGGGTAGAGGAGGGAGGGGAGGAGCCCAGAGGTGCTGAAGAAGAGGATGCGGGGTAGAGGAGGGAGCTGTGGTGGACAGAGGGCAGGAGGAAGTTAGGGTCTCGCATGGTGACTGACGCTTGTGAATGGAAGCCCTTGGAGGGGTGGCTGGGTGGTGGTCCCTGCGCCAGCCTGACGCTCTTTCCTGTCCCTGACAGGATGCAGTACGAGGACGAGCTGCGGAGGGAGAGGATGCTGCCGGCATCCTGCCAGCCACAGCCACAGCCACACTCTGCCCTGGGTCAGTACCTGCAGCATCGTCACACCGGGCACTTCCTGGCCTTACTGGGAGGGGTGTCCTGGGGGGGCAGGGTCATGGCCTGGGGAAACTCCCAGCTTGCCAGATGGGCATAGGGTGGGACCCCATGTTTCACCAAGTTGCCTGGAGGATGGACCCTCTTTTGTCAGAGGGTTGGGAGGGAGGCCCCCCTTTTATTGGGGGGACCCCATAAGGCGTGGAAGGGAGGGGCCCCATTTTATGTGGGGGTGGGACTCCATTTTTCACCAAGGCAGCTGGTGAGCCCCCTTTTATCGGGGAGCAGGGGCTGTCTCTTCATGGCCTAAGGATGAACTAAGCAATAGAAAGAGAAGCCAACACTGGAATTCCCTGCAGCAGCGAATGCAGATAACCTCCTTCCCTAGGGATGCCAGTTCTGGGGGGGGGGGGGTCCTTTTCCCAGGGCGCCATGGCCCTCAAGGGGAGGTGAAGCAGGAGGCTGAATTTCCTGGGGTGCTGCAGGCTGAGTTCCCCCTCAGCCGGCAGAGACAGGAGGTCGTGGTTCCCAGGAGGGGTCATCCAGGTCTCCGTTTTCCCATCCCCATGTGCAGGCCTCGCCGGGGGCAGGGGCGGGCTGGGTGTAAGGCCGAGGGAAGGCCCGTGCTCAGCTCTTTCCCTGTGAGCAAGGGGCGCATCCGGTTCCCTCTGCCTCTCTCGGGGGGTTGCCGGGGAGGGGGCTGGCCCAGGGCTGGCTGGGGCATGTGCACAGGACCTCCAAGTGCACCAGCTCTGCTTCCCCAGCCCCCGCACTAGTCAGCCCCTTCCCAGCTGGCACCCCCTATGCCTCAGGGCCACAGCAGTGCCCTTCCCGTGGGCTCCCCACGTGATGCCCCCGTTCCCTTCCCCTCAGGCCACAACCGCTCCTTCCGCCTGGAGAAGCGGCAGCGGTGGCTGGACAGGAGGCATGCAGCCAGTGTCGGCGGATGCCCGGGATTGGAGCTGCAGGTAAATGGTGCTGGGATATCATTTGGCTCATCTGCGGCAGGGGGAGGCTAGTCCCCCTCCCACTTTGGGCTGGCCAAGACAACTGTGCACTAGAGGCACCGGGTCCCCTGGGGCCAGCTAGCAGGAGATCCCAGCTTGGCATCTGCCTCGTGCGCTGCGTCCGCCCCAGCCTGGTTGGCCCCTGGGAAGCAGAACGGAGCCTGCACTCCTGGCCTATCCGCAGCAGAGACGCGGCCATGGGGCTGGAGGAAGCTGGGGGTGTCCCGGTGTCCAGCCACAAGCCCCCCGAATGGCTCAGGTGCAAAGACCCTCGTCTCCGGCACCCCTGCCCTCTTCCCAATGGCAACTGGAACTGGAACGGCCCACAGGGCTGGAGCCTCTGCCGGGGCCACCGGTGGCCAGGAGTGGGGATGGGCGTACCAGGGAATGGAGCACTGGGGGGCGGGGGTCGTGCCTTGTTATATCCAGGTAATCACGGCTCCGCTATGTAAGGAGATGAGGCTCTGTAGCCTTGCCCCTTCTCTGCCCATTCCCCTGTCCTCTTCCGCCCTGCGCTCCAGAGGAAAGAAGGCCCCTGGGGCTATGGACGGGGCTGTTGCTAGCCTGGGGGAGTTGGCCATTGACTCTACAGGAGCCAAGTTCAAGTGACTGGGCAGTATCCTGGAGCTCAGAGCTTGGTCCCTGCTCTAGTGCCCAGCCAGGCAGGACTGGCCCTCGGGTTCTGTACCATCGCCAATGATCGCCACCTCTCCTTAAACTAACCGGGGCACCCGGCTGTTCCCGGAGCCCGGCGTGGAGCAGGGCAGGCGCAGGTAGCGCTGTCCAAGTGCCGAGTCATTTCCCCGGAAGAGGCTGCGCTCTTCCTCCAAAGGGGTGCCACCGGGCGGCTAGCGGACGCCACGGCGGGCGAGAGGGATCTGAGCTGCTCTGCAAGCCTGGGGGGTGGCCCCTGGGCGATTCCACGGACCAGCCCCCACCTCGCCCACCTGTCGAGGCTGTTGCAGCACGTTCAGTATTGCTCACCCCCCAGGATGTGACTCTTGGCTCCTTCTCTGCCCAGCTGCCCAGAGAGGAGGCTGCTGCCCAGGAGCGGGGAGCGGACCTGACCTCCGAGTGCCAGCTGGATGGCGGCAGTGACATGAACGGGGAGGGAGACGCTGCTGCCTCCACCCCAGCCACCACCTTACTCATCCAGGAGGTAGCAGTGGGGCAGCACCCAGCAGGGGGACTGGCTGGGGTGGGACTGGAGAGACTGTTCCTGGGGGAGCGGTGAAAGGAGGAGAGAGGCCACAGCTCCTGGAGTGGGATGGGGTGAGGCCAGGGGGCGGGGGCAGAGGCAGGATGGGATGTGGGGAGTTGCCAGCCCTGAGCCTACGGATGGGATGGGAGCAGAGTTCATCCCCAGTTAGAGGGGTCGAAGGTCATCTATGGGGTGGTAAAGTAGGGGCAATGGGGGGACTTGGAGGGATCGGAATGGGGTGAAAGCAGAGATCAGCAATGGTGCTGGCACAGCGGTAAGACAGGCAGAAAGCCAGCTGTGGGATAGACACAGGAAGGGGGCTGTGGGTTGGGAGTGAGGAGCACCAGCGGAGCTGTGTGTGTGAGGAGCCCAAGGCTGGGATAGCAGAGGCTGTGGGTCGGGATTGAGGGGCACCGGTGGAGCTGGAGGGAGCCCAGGGCTGGGATAGCAGGGGCTGTGGGTCGGAATTGCGGGGCACTGGTGGAGCCGGGGAGGGTGGGGGGGGGGAGTCCAGGGTCCCAGGGCTGGGATAGCAGGGGGTTACAGGTCGGGATTGCGAGGCACCGGTGGAGCTGGGGGGAGCCCAGGGCTGGGATAGCAGGGGCTGTGGGTCGGGATTGAGGGGCTCCGGTGGAGCTGGGGCGAGCCCAGGGCTGGGATAGCAGGGGCTGTGGGTCGGGATTGAGGCGCACCGGCGGAGCTGCATATGGGGAATTTGCCGAGCATCTGCTCACACTTTGCTCTAGGCCCGGTTCGCTCCCGAGTGTGAACATTCCCAGCTCCACGGGTTTGTGCTAAGCTGGGAAGCACAGGCATCAGCTGCACAGAGCCCAGAGATCGTTTCTCCACAGCCCGAGCAGCCAGGCTATGCTGATCCCTTTCTTCTGCTGCAGGCTCTGCTCTCCAGGGGCCTGGGCGCTCTGGCCCGCGACCCATCCTTTGTGACGGCCATGAGAGCCGAGGTGGCTGCCACCTGCCAGCTGGAGATGGTGCTGATGGAAGAGGTCGTGGCCGAGCTGCTGAGGGGAAGGGAAAGCCCGGAGGGAGCAGAGGCCGGTTCCACCCACTGACACGCGTTGGCCACGTCCCTGCATAGCTCCCCTGGGCCCGGCACGCCTGGCTCCCAGAGGCCATCTCCAGCCCTGCCTGTGAGACGCTGCCGAGGATCCCCCTCGCCAACGGTGCCAGCCGGGAGGTGCTGCCCGTTTGTGGGCTTTGAGAGGGTTACCATGGAAACACAGCGCCATCTCCTCCCACGCACAGCCTTGACTGGTTGCTCTCTGCCCCGGGCCAGGCAGATGGGAGCCAGAGGAGGACTCGCCGGGCTGTTTGGGGAGGAGCGGTGAGGGCCTGAACTCCGGGGGCATTTCCTACAGGGGTGTCTGGTGCTGTGTGGGCAAGGTGCGCCCCCTGCCCTCTCAAGAGCTGTAACGTGTGCGCCGGACGGGTCATTAAATCCCTGGCACTGCGATCGCGCTGCTCCGCTCTGTCCTTCAGTGCTCTGGTCTTCGATCAGAGGGGGGGGCCAGCGGAGACCCTTGGGGGCCTGCTTTCCAGCAGTGCTGAGCACCCGCAGCTCCAGCCAACGCCAGTGGGACTCGTGGGTGCCCGTCCCTCTGAACACCAGCCCCCCAGGTGTCTCCAGTCAGGCCTGCCGAATGAGCAGCCACTTTCCAACTGTGGGGCTGAACATACATAGCCAGAGCCGGCCCTTGCCATCTAGACAAGGCACCTGCTACAGATGGGGGACGAGGCCCAGCGAGGGGAAGGGGGAGATTCTCACTATTTATCTCGCTCCCTGTGACGTGCCGGGAGGCCTCGCCTCTCATTGTCACGTGAGCCTTTGCAAACCAACGCCGGCGTGACTGGCCGAAGGTCACAGGGGGAGTCTGTGGCCAACGTGGGAACTGACCCCACATCTGAGTCCCGGCCAGAGCCTTAACCACGAGCCCACCCTTCCTCTGACACGGCCTCCCTTCCTCTGTCCCAGGAGCCACGGCCTGAGCCTGCCCTTGGCTTGGACCCTGAGCTGGGAGGGGCAGCTTGCCCTGTGGTGATTTATTATTGCTATTACCCTAGTGCCTAGGAGCCCCCAGCGTGATGCTCGGGGCTGTGCCAGCACAGGACAGAAAGAAGGTCCGTGCCCTAAGGGGCCGGCTCACCACGTAAGCCCTGGGTCAATCTCCCGTGTCGCATTGTCTTCGCCCAGGACAGGTGGCATTTCCGTCCGCTGAGTAAAATCACACGTGTGTTTTGTTCTAATCAGCCCAATAAAGAGGAGATTTGGTGCCTTTTGTGGTAAATTTCCCTGGCTGGGTTCAAAAGTGGGGCTGCCTCGCTCTGTTTCAAAGCAGGAATAAGTGCTCTAGGTGAAATCTAGCTCAGATACAGCGCCTCTTCTTAGTGTGTGGGGGTGGAAATTAACAATCAGAACAACTGCTGCATCTGGATGGCTCCTTCCAAAAACCACAAGGCAGGGGCTTGAGGCAGGAACAACGGGTTGAAATTCTCCAGCCTGGGTTAAACAGAAGGTCAGACGAGGGGAGCGCAGGGGTCCCTGCTGGGGTAAATCAGCATCGTGCCATTGCTGTCAATGGAGCTGGGCCAGCTGAGGATGTGGCTTCTCTGTGATTAGCTCAGGGGTCGGCAACCTTTCAGAAGTGCTGGGCCGAGTCTTCAGTTATTCACTTTAATGTAAGGTTTCGTGGGCCGGTAATACATGTTAACGTTTTTTAGAAGGTCTCTCTCTATAAGTCTATATTATATAACTAAACTATTGTTGTATGTAAAGTAAACAAGGTTTTCGAAATGTTTAAGAAGCTTCCTTTAAAATTAAATTAAAATGCTGATCTTACACCGCCAGCCTGCTCAGCCCGCTTCCAGCCTGGGGTTCTGTTCACCTAGGCCTGCAGCGGGCTGAGCGGGGCGACTCGAGGTCAGGGCAGAAGGCTGGGTGTGGGGGGAGTGCAGGGCAGAAGGCTGGTGTGTGTGTGGAGGTGCAGGGCAGAGGGGTGGGGGGGTGCAGGGCAGAGGTGTGTGGAGGTACAGGGGAGAGGGCTGGGTGTGAGTGGGGAGGTGCAGGGCACAAGGCTGGGTGTGTGTGTGGAGGTGCAGGGCAGAAGGCTGGGTGTTGGGGTGAGGTCAGGGCAGAGGGCTGGGTGTTGGGGGGAGGTCAGGGCAGAGGGGTGTGTGGAGATGCAGGGCAGAAGGCTGGGTGTTGGGGGGAGGTGCAGAGCAGAGGGCTGGGGGGGGAGGTGCAGGGCAGAGGGCTGGGGGGGGGAGGTGCAGGGCAGAGGGCTGGGGTGTGTGTGGGGGTGCAGGGCAGAGGGCTGGGTGTGAGTGGGGAGGATCAGGGCAGAGGGCTGGGTGTGAGTGGGGAGGTGCAGGGCAGAGGGCTGGGTGTGTGTGGGGAGGTGCAGGGCAGAGGGCTGGGTGTGTGTGGGGAGGTGCAGGGCAGAGGGCTGGGTGTGTGTGGGGAGGTCAGGGCAGAGGGGTGTGTGGAGATGCAGGGCAGAGGGGTGTGTGGAGATGCAGGGCAGAAGGCTGGGTGTTGGGGGGAGGTCAGAGCAGAGGGCTGGGTGTTGGGGGGAGGTGCAGGGCAGAGGGCTGGGGGGGGGAGGTGCAGGGCAGAGGGCTGGGGGGGGGAGGTGCAGGGCAGAGGGCTGGGGTGTGAGTGGGGAGGATCAGGGCAGAGGGCTGGGGTGTGAGTGGGGAGGATCAGGGCAGAGGGCTGGGTGTGAGTGGGGAGGTGCAGGGCAGAGGGCTGGGTGTGAGTGGGGAGGTGCAGGGCAGAGGGCTGGGTGTGTGTGGGGAGGTGCAGGGCAGAGGGCTGGGTGTGTGTGGGGAGGTGCAGGGCAGAGGGCTGGGTGTGTGTGGGGAGGTGCAGGGCAGAGGGCTGGGGTGTGTGTGGGGAGGTGCAGGGCAGAGGGCTGGGGTGTGTGTGGGGAGGTGCAGGGCAGAGGGCTGGGGTGTGTGTGGGGAGGTGCAGGGCAGAGGGCTGGGGTGTGTGTGGGGAGGTGCAGGACAGAGGGCTGGGGGGGTGCAGGGCAGAGGGCTGGGGTGTGTGTGGAGGTGCAGGGCAGAGGGCAGAGGGCTGGGGGGGAGGTGCAGGGCAGAGGGCTAGGGGGGAGGTGCAGGGCAGAGGGCAGAGGGCTGGGGTGTGTGTGGAGGTCAGGACAGAGGGCTGGGGTGTGTGTGGAGGTCAGGACAGAGGGCTGGGGTGTGTGTGGAGGTGCAGGGCAGAGGGGTGTGTGGAGATGCAGGGCAGAAGGCTGGGTGTTGGGGGGAGGTCAGAGCAGAGGGCTGGGGGGGGTGCAGGGCAGAGGGCTGGGGGGGGGAGAGGTGCAGGGCAGAGGGGGGTGTGGCGGTGCAGGGCAGAGGGGGGTGTGGCGGTGCAGGGCAGAGGGCTGGGGTGTGTGTGGGGGTGCAGGGCAGAGGACTGGGGGTGCAGGGCGGAGGGGGGTGTGGAGGTGCAGGGCAGAGGGGTGGGGGGGTGTGGAGGTGCAGGGCAGAGGGGTGGGTGTTGGGGGGAGGTAAGAGCAGAGGGCTGGGGGGGGTGCAGGGCAGAGGGCTGGGGGGGGAGAGGTGCAGGGCAGAGGGGGGTGTGGCGGTGCAGGGCAGAGGGGGGTGTGGCGGTGCAGGGCAGAGGGGGGTGTGGCGGTGCAGGGCAGAGGGCTGGGGTGTGTGTGGGGGTGCAGGGCGGAGGGGGGTGTGGAGGTGCAGGGCAGAGGGGTGGGGGGTGTGGAGGTGCAGGGCAGAGGGCTGGGTGTTGGGGGGAGGTCAGGGCAGAGGGCTGGAGGGTGTGTGTGGGGGGGTTCAGGGCAGAGGGCTGGGGTGCTCGGCTCGTGGGAGTGCTCCCAGGCCCCCGCCCTGAGCGGCTCATGGCAGGGGGCTGGGAGGGATATGCCCTGTTCCACCCCCTTCCCCAAGGCCCGTCCCTACCTCTCTCTGCCTCCTCTACGGAACAGGGAATAAGCTGTTGCTCGGCTGGGCTCCGCTCCCCCTCGTAAGGGCCGTCCCGGCAGGGGGGGGGCGGGGAGGAGGAGGAGCCGGAATGCACCACGTTGTGGGGAGAAACGGGGGAGGGGGGGAGCTTGGCTGCCGCAGGACCAAGTTTCTGCCTCCTGCCCCCGCAGGGGAGAGCAGTGGGCGGGGGGGGGGCTGAGGGGGGCGGGGGGCCGGGACCCCCCCCCGCTCTCCCCTGCAGGGGCAGGAGGCAGAAGCTTGGTCCTGCGGCAGCCAAGCTCCCCCCCTCCCTCTTCTTCCCCCAGCGTGGCGCTTTCCGGCCGCTCCGCCCCTCCTCCTCCTCCTCTCACGGGACAGGCAGCGTGCCACTCAGTGGGTTGCCGACCCCTGGATTAGCTGATAAACCAGCCCTGTTCCTTCTGAACCGGAGCCAAATTCATTCCTACCAGGAAAGGAACCCGATAGGGCTTGAAAGTCGTGGAGGGAGCAGATGTGCTGGGGTCGGGATTTGTAGCGAACGGCTGATCTGCTGAATTCGTCCTCTCCCTCGCTGTGCAAACTTGCCCAAGGAGCCCGATGCTGGGGACTGGGCTCTTGGGAGAATCTGGCCTGCCGTGGCTTCCAGGGGGCCGTGCTGTCCTGCCAGCCTGGCGTGATCTGGGACAAGGCCAGAGACACCCCATCCCAGCCAAGACAGCATTGCCCAGCCAGTGCTGCCAGGACGGCACTTCTGTCATGGTGTGCGGTGGGGGTGGCTGCACGGTACCCCCTGCTGGACAGTGCTTCTCCTCCCCTCTGGCCCCCCGGGCTGCACGCTCTGGTTTGAAGCAGTGCAAGCCCATTGCTAGCCCAGTCCCTGGCTCCTCCCCGGCTAATCTAGATTAAAATGCAGAGAAATTATGGGTCCCGTGGGACGTGCTGAATCATAGAATATCAGGGTTGGAAGGGACCTCAGGAGGTCATCTAGTCCAACCCCCTGCTCATGGCAGGACCAACACCAACTAAATCAACCAATCCCCAACTAAATCAGAGTTAGGCTTCTCTATAATCAAAGGACCACAGATGTCCCAACACCACTTCAGCCCCACTGCACGTTGGGCCAAGGGCTATGCGGCCTCTGCCTAAAGAGATAGGTGAGGCGGGCACAAGAGGGAAAAGAGAAAGGAGCCAGAATGAGGCTGTAGAGAATAGGAAAGAAAGGAGGACAATGGGGGTACATAGGAAGGAATCAATAGAGCCCATCTGCTCTCAGCCATGTTGTTTATTTATTAACTTAATAAACGGGAAGTGGCTGTCGCAGGGACCATCTGCGGCCAAGCCCTGGCGAGTGACAGCAGGGGGTCCCCCTGGGGGGGGGGTGCGGGGGAGGGGAAAGGAGCCAGGCAGTCAGCGGCTCTCTGGGCAGGGCCGGCTCCAGGCACCAGCCTACCAGGCATGTGCTTGGGGCGGCACCTGGAGGGGGGCGGCGCTCAGGCCCGAGAGCGGGGCCGCGACTGGGCTCGCCGCCCTACCCGCGGTGCTCCGGCCAGCCGGGGAGAGCGGGGCCGCCCTCCCCCGGCGCTCCGGCCGGCCGGGGAGAGCGGGGCCGCGGCCGGGCTCTCCGCCCTCTGGCCGGTCGGGGAGAGCGGGGCCCGCGGCGGGCTCGCCGCCCTCCCCCCAGCTCTCCTGCCGCTAGGGAGAGTGGAGCCGCGGCGGGCTCGCCGCCCTCCCCCCGGCGCTCCGGCCGGTCGGGGAGAGCGGGGCCCCGGCCGGGCTCTCCGCCCTCTTGCGGCGCTCCTGCCGCCGGGGAGAGCGGCGCCACGGCGGGCTCGCCGCCCTCCTCCCGGCGCTCCGGCCGGTCCAGGAGAGCGGGGCCCGCGGCGGGCTCGCCGCCCTCCCCCCTCCACGGCGCTCCTGCCGCTGGGGAGAGCGGAGCCACGGCGGGCTCGCCGCCCTCCCCTAGGTGCTCCTGCCGCCGGGGAGAGTGGGCCCGCGGCTGGGCTCTCCGCCCTCCTCCCGGTGCTCCTGCCGGTCCAGGAGAGCAGGGCCCGCGGCGGGCTCGCCGCCCTCCCCCCTCCACGGCGCTCCTGCCGCCGGGGAGTGCGGAGCCGCGGCGGGCTCGCCGCCCTCCCCCAGGCGCTCCTGCCGCCAGGGAGAGCGGGCCCGCGGCCGGGCTCGCCGCCCTCCTCCCAGCGCTCCGGCCAGTCGGGGAGAGTGGGGCCCCGGCTGGGCTCGCTGCCCTCCCTGCGGCGCTCCGGCCGGCCGGGGAGAGTGGGGCTGCGGTGGGCTCGCTGCCCTCCCCCCTCCCCGGCGCTCCTGCCGCCGGGGAGAGTGGAGCCGCCGCGGGCTCGTCGCCCTCCCCCAGGCGTTCCTGCCGCCAGGGAGAGCGGGCCCGCGGCCGGGCTCTCCGCCCTCCTCCCGGCGCTCCGGCTGGTCGGGGAGAGCGGGGCCGTGGCCGGGCTCGGCGCCCTCCCCTGCTGCGCTCCCCGCCGGGGGGCGGGGAGGGGCGGCGGGAGGCTTTTTTGCCTGGGGCGGCAAAAAAGCCAGAGCCGGCCCTGTCTCTGGGGGTGGAGAGCCGGGGAGTTGGCAGGGAAATTAAGCCTGTGCTCAGACGGAACTCAGGGCTCTTCCCCCAGAAGTCAGTGGGCATCCCTGGGGGTTTAAGGAGTGGCTGGCCCCCCCGCGAAGTGTTTAATCAGACACACGCTGTAGGAACTGAGCATTGTCTAGAGGTTGGAACAGGGGACCGTGGGCCAGGCCTCCTGGAGTCTGTTCCCAGCTCTGGCACACTGTGTGCCCATGGGCAAATCACTCGCCATGCTCCGTGCCTCAGTTTCCCTCCCTGTAATGTGGGGATAATGGTACCCATCTGCCTCACGGGGGAGTTGTGAAACTTCATTAATCATGATCCAGCCAGAGATCTTAAGGGTGTGTGGCTGAGGTGGGGGGAAACTGAGGCACAGCAAAAGGAAGTGACTTGCCCCGGGTCACACAAGGGAGTCAGTGTCAGAGCTGGGGACAGAATCCATGCCTCCTGGTCCCCAGTTCTGTGCCTGAGCCACACTGCTACTGTCAATAAGGAATGAGATCTATAATAATCCAGTGTATCATTATGCTTATCCTTCCTTTCTCCTCTCTGTAGCTCTGAAGTCCTGGGCAGTGGCGGATTAGCTACTGGGCCAATGGGTCCCATGCCCATGGGCCTTGGCAATTGGGGGGCCCTGGAAAAATGGGCACCCCCGTGACCTGCTCTGCCCACCCAGCATTCCTGCCTGGGGGTGGGGAAAGCCCCCACGCCCTGACCCCATTTCCCTGGCAGGAGCACCAGGAGTGCAGGGGGGATGGGACTAGAGGCAGAAGAGGTGCTCTGACCCAGGGCCCCACAAAACCTTAATCTGCCTCTGGTCCTGGCTGCAGGCTACTGAGAACAGCTTGCATGGGGATGAGGCTCCAGCGGCTTTTTCACTCCTTAGTTTTGGGATGAGCCATTTGGATCAAGGCCACTTGGCCGGATAATTATGACCTCCTGGAGAGAGGCCTTCAGGCCTAGGAATGATTAGCTGGGGGTGCTGGCTCCTGTCTTCATACAAGACGGCCTGGGGACACAGAACAGGGAAGCTAGAGCCCATGTTTTGACCAGTAGGGCAGAGTCCCCCACCGGCAAACACTCCTTGGGGGCTCAGCTGCTCTTTAAATCAGTGAGCGCTTGTCCCAGCTGACACTGTGAGCCTCTTTCTTAGAGAGAGGGGAGGGGAGGGAATATCTTTAGTTGGCCCAACTCCTGCGGGTGAGAGAGAGGAGCGTTCGAGCTACACAGAGCTCTTCTACAGGTCCTGGTATCTCTCACCAACAGAACTTGGTCCAATCAAAGATATTCCCTCCCGCACCTTGTCTGTCTCATCGCCCGGGACCAACACAGCTAGGACAACACTGCAGATTCTTTCCCAGGTGTCCGGCTGCTGGGTCTTGCCCACATGTTCAGGGTCTAACTGGTCACTATATTTGGAGGTCAGGAAGGAATTTCCCCCCAGGTCAGATTGGCAGAGACCCTGGGGGGTTTTCGCCTCCTTCTGCAGCATGGGGCACGGGTCACTTGCAGGTTTAAACTAGTGTCAGTGGTGGATTCTCTGTAACGTGGAGTCGTTAAACCCTGATTTGAGGACGTCGGTAACTCAGCCAGAGGTGGTCAGACTAGCTGAATGATGATGGTCCCTTCTGGCCTTAAAGTATGTGTGCTGACCCGCGCCCAGGCAAGGGGACCTAGGGAGGCTGGGGCCATTGGAGCAGGGTAGAAAGAGTAACATGAAGGTGGAACAGAGCGAATGGGATTCCTGGGGACCTGAGCAAAATAGGCTTCATCAAACAATGGGGGCCCCTTAATCCGCTTGCGCTGTATGTTTAATGGGGGGTGGGGGGGGCACTGGGTTGCCAGCAAACGCGGGAGCTCTGTGCAGCAAGAGCCGGCCAGGACTATGACGCTCCCGGCTGGCCAAACTGGGGCCCTCTCCCTGCCGTAAAGAGCCCAAACGCTGCAGCTCATCTGGGGCTGGAGCATCGCCTGGTGCCAAGGAAACAAGTGGTTAACCTCAGCCCCGCTTCCCCTCCCCTTGAGCTGGGGCTGGGCTGGGGGGAGGCTGGGATCTGTGGTCGCAGGGCTGGGGAATGGGGGTACCTTTGGGGTGTCCTAGCTTAGCTTGCTTTAAACACGCCCTCTGTGGCAAAGGTCTTGCTTTCTGCCCTTGTGCGTTCCCTGTGGCCGGGACGTCCCAGCAGCACAAGGGATAAGGACTCGGGGTACACCTGTTGCAAGTGCTGGGACGGGCAGGTCGACCACCCTCTGCCAAGGGGAAGCACCAATACACTCAGGCCACAGCTGAATTCGGGAAACAACAAAGGCAAAACCCAGCTCCGGGAGCCTGGCTGAAAGGTTGAAGCTCAGGGCTGCGGGTGGGGTGCCCGAGCAGAGAACCCCAGACAGCACCCACTGCCTGCAGAGAGTCGGTGGACGCTGCGTGGAGGTGTGACACAACGAGGGATCGGAAACAGTCGCAGAGCAGCCTCCGCCCAGCGTCCTCCTCCTGCTGTGACGGCCGGTTGTCCTGCCCAGCGCCCGCAGGAGGTTGACCAGGAGGTCCCGCGATTTCCTGGGGCTCCGAATGGGCATGCGAGACTGAGCTAGTGAGGGGCAAAGTGCAGTGAGAGGCCCTGGAGGATCTGGCCGAGAGGCTGCAGCCTGGTGCACTCTACGGTGGTCTCAAGTTGCAGTGGGGGAGGTCTAGGCTGGATATTAGGAAACACTATTTCACTAGGGGGGTGGTGAAGCACTGGAATGGGTTACCTACAGGGCCGGCTCCAGGTTTTCTGCCGCCCCAAGCGGCAAAAAAAAAAAAAAAAAGCCATGGCAGCGCGATCGCGCCGCTCCACTCTTCGGCGGCAATTTGGCGGCAGGTCCTTCGCTCCGAGAGGGACTGAGGGACCTGCCGCCGAATTGCCGCCGAAGACCCGGACATGCTGCCCCAATAGCGGACGGAGTGCCGCCCCTTGGTATTGGCCGCCCCAAGCACCTGCTTCTTTAGCTGGTGCCTGGAGCCGGCCCTGGTTACCTAGGGAGGTGGTGGAATCTCCATCCTTAGAGGTTTTTAAGGTCTGGCTTGACAAAGCCCTGGCTGGGATGATTTAGTTGGTGTTGGTCCTGCTTTGAGCAGGGGGTGGGACTAGATGATCTCCTGAGGTCTCTTCCAACCCTAATCTTCTATGATTCTCTGAGTCTATGATACACAGGTGGTGCCAGGATCTCCCTCGTGCCGCAGAAGCGGGAGTTGGGGTCTATTGGACTGAGCCAGGATGCCTGGGTTCCACTTCTGCCTCATTGCGTGACCTCAGGCCAGCCACTCTCGGCTGACTGCCAGAGCCTTCGTTCTGGGGAGCCCCAGTTGGAGACACTTGAGGCCTGATAGGAAGTGCCAAATGCCCTCTGCTCAAGCTGCAATCAATGGGCATTGCAGGGGCTCAGCACCCCTGGAACGTCCCGCCTGAGGTGCCTCAGGCTGGGCTCCCAAACCGAGGGTGGACTCGTCGAGGCGGGCTGTTAGCTCGTCCAGGCAGGACCTGTGCGACCAGCCCGGCAGGGCCCCGCTCTCGGCTGGGGTCTCCAGGGGTATGTCAGCACCGCAATGAAAACCACGCGCCACAAATCTCAGAGCCCGTGTCAACTGGCTCAGGCTGGGGCTAATAGCAGGGCAGACGTTCCCGCTTGGGCGGGAGCCCGGGATCTGAGACCCGGCGAGAGGGGAGGGCTCCAGCCCAAGTGGGAACGTCCACACTGCTGTTGTTAACCCCAGAGCATGACCCCACAAGCCTGAGCCCATTGTCCCAGGCTCTGAGACTTACTGTCATGGGGGGAGGGGGGTTCAGTGTGGATGTACCCCTAGGTGAAATACAAATACTAATGGCCTCAATCGCTTTGTGCCTCGGTTTCCCCACCTGACCTACCCATGGGGAGTGAGGTAAACTAGCCCATGTTTGTGGATGGGGCATCTGGGATGTAATTCAGACGTATCCTCATTAAAGGGGGCCGGTTGTCCAACTCCAAGTCTTACCCCTCCCTTTTGCTCAGGAGTTAACTCAGAAATTGGGGAGAGGCAGGTCCCACGGGGCAGGAAACCAGTTCCAAGAGCTTCAGGCCAGAAGGGACCGCAGTGACCAGCCTGCCTGGCCTCCTGCATCGCCCCGGATGGAGACTGTCCCCCAGTGATTCCTGCATCCAGCCCATGACTCCTGGCAGAGTTGGCGCCTGCTTCTGAGCCCGTCCCAGCTGATCCCCGTGCAAGATTCCAAGTGATGGTGAACGCACCCCGCCCTGGTGCGTTGTTCCACTGGCTAAGGGCCTTTTATCGGTGAAAAAGGGCCTCTTATGTTTAGCCTGAACGTCTCCAGCTTCAGCTTCCAGCCACCGAGTCTCCCCTTGGCTCGCCCCGTAGCACGAGCTTTGCAGGACACCCGCGACCTGCTGATCTCATTCCAGCTGACTCCCAGGAACAGCTCTCTCTGTGCAGCCAGATCCCCTCCTCCCCCCGCCGGACAGGCTGTTCCCACTTCCTGCCCCACAATGGGGCTTTGTCAGGGCCTCCCAGCGCCTCACTGGGCTCATGTGACCAAGGGGATCAGCCTCCACCCAGGGACATCAAAGCGCTGGCTCTGCGCCTAGGTGTCCCGTGCCCTGGGGACTGGCTGTGGTTCAGTGGGGGAGGTGGACGATGGGTGGCTCAGGGGGTCGCTGGCCTCCAGCCCGGTCTAGTGCGTTCCCCACTGAGCTGGTCAGCAGGGAGGAAAAAGCTTCCCACTCTCTACGTGCCTGGGATCAGCTCTTGGTTCAGGCCCGGCTCAAGTCTAAGCCGACACTCACCTATCAGTGCCAACCGCCCAAGCACTGCTGTGTCCCTCGGGGCAGGGGAGAGACCGGCCTGGCCTGTCATGGATACACAGGAGACCCTCCACTGAGGCTGCTGGACACAGCCAGACCCAGTGGTTCTCTCTGGTGTCTCCCTGCGTCCTGGCCTGGATGCAGCAGCGACGGCAGGCTGCTGCTGGCTAAACGACTCCAGCCCTGTCAGGGAGGCAAAGGGGGAGAGCTCTGAGGGGGTCTCCGGAGATTGGGTCATTGTGAGGGGCCTGGGTTGGAAATGGGCCCAGAAATCAAACCCACCCCAAGCCCAGCAGGAGGCGACGGCTGGGGCCGTGTGAAACGCGCTACACAAGCGCAGGTTGGACTCCCCTCCCAGAAACGTGATGGAGAAACTGACTCCCAGCTAACGTTTTCCAGGCAAGGGATCCTGCAAATGAGGCCAAACCATGTCTGCACTGCAGGGGCATTAAAAGCTCTGCTGCGTGGGCCCTTGTGCTTTGTAGCATGGCCCGAGCCGGCGTGGCAGGAGCTCTCTTGTGCTAACAGAGACACCGCAGACGCTCTGCCCTTGGTTGGCGAGCCTCGATCATCGGGACATCCGCAGCAGCCCGCCAGTGAGGACACCGGCCCGTCGCCGCTGGACAGCGAGGACCACACCTAATACAGGTGAGAACCTGCTCTGCTTTCCCCTTCCCCGTGTGTTCCTTTCTACCCCCCACCGTCTTCCTCCTGTCCTCTCTCTCTCTCTCTCCGCTTTTCACCTGATGTGAGACCATCAGCACGGCCCAACACCAGCATGACAGGAGGAGACAGTCCCCCCCGGCTCTGCCCTGCCAGCGAAGGAGAGGGACCAGACCAGCCAGATGACACCCCAGCCTGGGGAAGTGAGCTGGGGGGAGGCCGACCTGCCAGCCCAGGTATCAGCCAGTGACTTGTATCCTGAGAAGGTGGTGGAAAGCCGTACTGCCCCACCTTTACTACCCTGTCTCTTCTCCTTCTGCATCGGTCTCTTGGGTCAAAAGCCAGGAAAGTGATCCCCATTCACAGCAATCCAGCTACAGAACGAACCCTTTCCTGTCTGCTAAGAGGGACAGAATAAGCGACTCTAGCCAATGCCCTGTGATACATTGGATCGTTTCTCCTGCAGAACCACTCCGCGTCAATCGCAGAAGGCTTTCGGGTTTGGGTTTGAACCTGTTTCTCTTGTGTCCCCTGATCAATAATTCCCAGTCTTTGGCGTGAACTTTCGAGCTCATTTGCCATGGGACTAAGCAGGCCGAGGTCTCTGGACCTCAGACCTGGGGTGGTGACAGGCTCATGTTCACACCTCTGACTGTCTGGGGCCATTCATCCTTTGAAATTAACAGCTCCCTGGAAACCCCCACAAACCCGCTCCTTGTCCTGCAAATCCCTCCTTTGCTGTGATGCTGATAACACACTTGACAATGATTCCGGCTCTGAGCTCAGCCAGGGTGACCAGATGTCCTGATTTTACAGTGAGTCCTGATCGTTGGGGCTTTGTCTTATAGAGGCGCCTATTAACCCCCGCCCCCCATCCCCATTTTTCACACTTGCTCTTTGGTCCCTAGGTGCAGCACACCAGCTGCCATGGCGCTGATCAGGATTGTCTCATTGCTTCCTGGCTCTCTCTGTACCCGCCTGTTGGCGCTTGGGCCCACAGACCAGCTCTTTGGTGTGTGTTTGTACAGCCCCCCGCACAATGGAGGCACTCCGGTAACACAGACGAGAATAATGCACCTCTCTCAAGTGTAAGAGAGTTGGCTCTGTGTCATCAGGCAACATTTCCCCTCCTATAGGGGCAGCATGCTGTTTCACCTGCCTGTCATGTTGCACCCCAGAGCTGGCTGCATTTCAGAGGTGGGAGAAATTATTCAGGAATTTGAGGGGGTGAGTCTGGGCTGTAATTAACCCTGGTATGACGAGAGATACCCCGGAATATGCCCATCTGCAAAGCTAACGCTGAGGAGAGGAAGGGGGAGCTGCTTAACCAGAGCAAATACATGGGGTGATGGGAGGCAGGGATGTCTAGTGGTCACAGCATTGGACGGGGACACAGGAGACTCTGCCACTGGCCTGCTGGGTGACCTTGGGCATGTCACTTCCCTGCTCTGTGCCTCAGTTTCCTCTCCCACCCTTTGTCTGTTTAGCCTGTGAGCTCTTTGGGGCAGGGCCTGTCTCGCGCTGTGTGGCTGTGCAGTGCTTGGCACAGGGAGGCCCCACTCTTGGTTGGGCTCTCCAGCTGCTGTAATATTGAACAATGAGGCATGCTTGCTTTGCCTGGTGTCTGGGCTTCACCCAGCACCTCTCATTACAAAGGGCTGTCTGGGAGCGTATGTCACCGCACAGACCTGGGGTTCGGTGACTTGAAACACCAGGTGCTTGGTTCTCAGAGGGGCTGAGCACCCAGAATTCCCACTGACGTCTGGGTGATGCAGGCGTGCAGCCCTCGAGTCTGAGTCTGGCCCTAGGTCTGCTCCCCACCTTTACCTCGCAAGGCAGCACGTGTGCTGAGGACCCAGGAGTTCTGGCTGCTACCGCAGGCGCCCTTCCTACGTTAGCACAGCAGTGCAGAGGGGCTGCCACTCTACAGGGCGTCCGACTCTGGACAGGACTGGAATCAGTTGAGATATGTAAGAATAGGAAGGGGCTCCGGGGCCGGTTTTCAAGTCCTCGGCACAGCTGGGGCTGGCTCGTCTGCATCCGGGTTACCCAGCCAGCAGTGGCAATTTTTCAGTCGAGACTGGCTGGTTTCCCGAAAGATCTGCTCTACTGAGGCAGGAATTAATTCAGCTCGGTCCCCTGGCCCGTGCTACGCAGGAGCTCAGGCTAGCGATCACAATGGGCCTTCCCGCTGTACGATCTAAGCCTCTGTGCAAGCTACGTCTGTGTGTGTAAAGGGTTAATAGAGGACGGGGCTGGACAAGGAGCAGCACTGTAGCTGGGCTGACAAAATCCCCTGGTTCTTGTGCCCTGCAAATGGCTTCCCTTGCCAGGCTAGGGGAATGGCCAGCAACGGCCCTGGGCACTTAAGACAGAGCACAAGGAAGGCTGATGTTCGAAGCCAGCTCGCCTTGAAGCCAATGGGAGTTGAGAGCGTGCAAGCAGCCCGGGATCGGGCCCTCTCCAGCTGGCTCATGACAGGGGGTGCCGGGTGCCACAGTCTCTGAGTCCTGCTTTAATAAACGCTCTGGGACAGCAGGTTCCAATTCCAGTGGGGCTGCTTCAGTTCTCCCCCTCCCCCCCAGCACCCCGCCCCGTGCGTTGCCGAGTTCCTTGCCGCGCCTTAGTGACGAGACCGATTCAGCAGTGATGGCATGCAGCTCCCAGGGGACTTCCCTAAGCCAGGGGCTTGCCCCACTGTCCTAACCAAAAATCCCCCTCCTCTGCTGTCCTCTGGGCTGCTCTCAGGGGTGCTGGCTCTACACACAGCAGCTCTTTGGGTGCTCTATAAAAGCAGGCTCACACAACGCTTTCCAACTACCCTGTGTACAGCCGGCACCTGTGAAATGCAGCCACCTCTGGGGTGTGTGAGCACCACGCACACGCCACAGGGGGCTACTCCCCTGCAGACACCCCTTATCCTCATTCACTCGGCTTCTCTCTCTCGTGCACTGGAGCGAGAGAACGGGTCAGGAGCAGGGCAGTGCCTCTGCAGTGGAGTCGGGCAGGGTGCTTTGATCTCTCCAGCTGTCGCTCTTTCTCCTGTTTTCGCCTCCAGATTCTCCGTAACATCTGATTTATTGGTTTATTTTTTGTTCCGAGCCTGGCGGTCTCTCATGGTCGAGTTTCACCAGCTGGCCGGGACCATCGTGCTGCCGTGTGAACGGGATCGCCCAGGCGGCGACGGAGCTGTGCATGTGGAAGGAGCTTTGAAACCACACAGGCATGGCTGGGGCTGGACAGGAGGTGGGGAGCAGCTCCCATTCATGAGAAGCCTGTAGACATGCCTGCCACTGGGACAGTGCATGAGCCACTGTTAGGAACGTAGACGCTGCCAGATTGGGCCAGGCCCAGAGTCTACAGAGCCTACACAGCCCTCTCCCTACGAGTTAGAATGGCTTAAACCATGAAGCAGGAGGCTTTACATCCTGTGAGAAACAAGCTGTGGGCTCTGGATCCCCCCCACCAACAAAGTCCCCTCTGGGATTGTCTCCTGTCTGACAGCACACGTCGTCCTTGGGCTGCCCGTGGAACTGGGGGAGGAGATCGTGGCCTGGATTCCTTTGCTTGCCCTGGGGTGGGGTCTGCAGAGCCACCCCCTGGGAGAACGGTCGGCAGCAGGTGGCTTTCTGTGCCCAGCTGGGGCTGAGAGGCTACAGCGAAGGGTGCCCCACAAACAGCAATAGACGGACAGACAAGTGCCTGTCCCCTGGCCGGGTTAAGGCAGAGAGGCCCAGGACGAGGTGCTGCCTCTCCCCACCCCTGTCCATGTGGCGATGCCAGTATCTCAGCTTTCATTGTCGTTTCTAGTCTTCCTGCTAGCCGTGCTGCTGAGGGTAACCGTGATATCTGCCTGAGTCTGCAGCCAGCCTGCAGTGGAGGGGGAGCAGCAACCGCTCGCGCCAAGGAGGAAGCCAGGTGGCCGGAGACCCAGCCTCAGAAAAGCCTAGGCCCCCACTCTGCTTTGGGAGGGGGTGGGTCTCCTTCTGCTGGGGTGGTTGCTGTGGGGGATGTTTCCCCGTATGGCTTTGATCCAGACCTGCCTGTGCCCAGCTGAAATGGTCTCTGGGTAAGAGTCCATTGTGGATAATTGTATTCTTCCTATCTAGAGTCCCCTGCTAGTTCAACTAGCCAGGGTGTTCTTCGCTGCCTTTTAGCTTCTGTGTTGGTGTTACTGTCCATTGTTAAACAGCTGCTGAGTTCCACCCATAGCGGGCTGCATTTCAGGAGTGCAGGGAATTAGTCTTGCACGTGTAAGTGTGTAATGTTCAGGACAAAAAGCGTCCTATAAACGTGAACTACCATCAGTGGTGTGGCAACCGCTAAAGGCTATTTTTACAGGAGACTATTCTTCACTGGATACCACGTCAGTAAGAGCCAATGTTCATCTATTAGACTATTGGCTAGAAGAGTCTGAAGCGATTTAAACTCCTGTACTTAGATTGGAAACTCTCGGCGTCTGCGCGATGGGGCCTGGTCCATCTCTGGCGCTCCTGGGTGTCACTACAATACAGATAATAAATGATAAGAACATGGTCTTCACTCCCTTCCACTGTCATTTCTTCTTTTAATTTTTCTGTGGCAGCTTCAGTATTAAAAGGGCAGAGCTTTGGATTTCACACCTGGTTAACCCCCTGGAGCTAGCCAAAGGCATTCTGATTAATGGGTTTTATCTCCCCGCAATCTATTTCACCTGAGCAGCCGTTGTTCCCCTTCACAGTCGCTAGATGCAGTCAGTCTCCTGGGAGATGTCCCAATTACTTGGCATGCACGCTGCAGTCATTACATGCACTGGCCGCATAAGCAGCTGGGAAACCCTGACCAGCCACTATTGCTTCCTGTGCAGGTTTGGAGAGATGTGCAGCAGATCAACCTGCCCAAGCAAATGAGTGTGTGATAACAGAGCAGGGGAATTCAGTAAGAGGGTTTTGTGAGGGGAGCTTATTGGAATTTTAATTCTTAGTTCCTTCCCTCACCCAGATCTCTTAAATATCTTTATTTTTCTGACCAACTGCATTCGAGTTTTTAATCTGTTATAACAAAATGCTGGTCCCTTAAGACTTTAGGGTTCTGTCTGTCTAGGTACTAGCAGATAACGCCCGCTGAGCACCTTTGCTGCAGTATCTGAGCTCCGGATGGTTGTCATTACGCTGTACTAGGTGTGGTCACTTAGCATTGACAAGGACAGCAAGAATAAATCCTGATCCTCTTGCTCCAAAAGCACAGGCCCCACCACTTGAGCAAAAGTTAGCTAGTGGGTTTGCAGGACCTACGGTTTACAACTCAGCAGTTCTGGTTTATTCCAGGAGAGGGCAGTGATAACACATGCATATTAGCCTATCCCTTCTAATATTTGTTAAATCAGCGTCAATGCAGTATTCCTCTGTTTTTCCCCCCAAAAAACCTTTTAAAACTGAGCATAGAAAATACTGTTTTCAAACAATAAATAGTACACTGTATCCCTTTGATTTATATTTAAACACAAAGGTAGTTTTTCTTGCATACAAATGCAGTGAAAAGCAGTGTACACAACTGGACTGTACCTTTCAAAACAGCTAACTTCTGGAATTCCAGGCTTATGAAACAGATTCTTATCTGTATTCTTATTTCCCCCCCATGAAGGTGCATTTTTGCACAGATGGAAGGGGAGCGCACACAGACAATTGTACCCAGGTGGGGAATTAGATATTCTGTCTATGGGCAGCACCTACAGAGGTGCTTGTTGGAGCCTAGATAAAGGAGTGGGGGGGATGGGGGGTACCAGGATAGGTGTTAAGTCTTCTTTGTCCGTTAAGGGACGGGAGAATAGGGGGTGTGACGGGTTCAGTCACAGAGACCACCTTGAGGCTGTCACCTGACGTGCTGGAATTACCTCTGAGCCCGTTTTCCCTGCCAGCTTGGGACTCCAGAACCCTGCCTTGTTGAGCCAGACATGCTAGTCTGCTGCAACACAGACCCAGGTCTGGTCCATGTCCCCAAAGCTGCTCAGCAAGTGCTCCTGTCTCCAGCACCCAGACACTTAGCTCCCAATGGGATCCAAATCCCAAATAAATCCATTTTACTCTGTATAAAGCTTATACAGGGTAAACTCATAAATTGTCCACCCTCTATAACACTGATAGAGAGATATGCACAGCTGTTTGCTCCCCCAAGTATTAATCACTTAGTCTGGGTTAATTAATAAACTAAAGGGATTTTATTAAGTATAAAAATCAGGATTTAAGTGGTTTCAAGTAATAACAGCCAGAACAAAGTAAGTTACCAAGCAAAAGAAAAGAAAACACGCATGTCTAAGCCTGATACATTTAAGAAACTGAATACAGGTAAATCTCACCCTCAGAGATGTTCCAATAAGCATCTTTCACAGACTAGACTCCTTCCTAGTCTGGGCCCAATCCTTTCCCTTGGTATAGTTCTTGTTAGTTCCAGTTTTGGTAGTAACTAGGGCTTTTCTCATGACTGCAGCCCCCTTTATTCTGTTCCACCCCCTTTTATAGCTTTGGCACAAGGCAGGAATCCTTTGTCTCTCTCTGGGTTCCCACCTTTCCTTCTAAATGGAAAAGCACCAGGTTTAAGATGGATTCCAGTATCATGTGATATGTTCACATGTCCTGTGAGCCTTCATTACCCACTGGCTGGCACACAGGGAGGCTTACAAGTAAACAGAGCCATTTACAACCAATTGTCCTAGTTAATGGAAGCCATCAAGATTCCAAGCCACCATTAATAGCCCACATTTTGCATAGTTACAATAGGACTTCAGAATAATACTTCATATTTCTAGCTTCAGATACAAGAATGACAGGATGAACACATTCAGTAGATTATAAGCTTTGTAATGATACCTTACAAGAGACCTTTTGCATAAAGCATATTCCAGTTACATTATATTTACACTCATAAGCATATTTCCATAAATATATGGAGGGCAACGTCACAGGGGGTGCCCTGGCCCACCCCATATGGCCAATCCCCCTGGCCAGCACCACAGCCTTGTCCTCCCCCAGAGTCCTGGCTGACAGTGATGGCGTGAGAGAGCTTGGCAGAGGCAGCAGGTGCTATGCATGGGAGGGAGGGGCAGGGGCTCTTTCTGGCCATAGAGCTGGCAGGGGTTGAGGAACCACAGTGTGAGGAAGAGGAAGGAGAAGAAATCCCAGGCACCTGGAGGCTGAAGCTCCGGTGATATTGATCCCTATAAAAGGTCTTTCATCCACAGAGTTCAAAAGCAGGTCTGGATCATTATCACCAACTAACTAGCAGGGAAACAAAGGAGGCCAGGGACTCCCCCAGGTCACACAACACCAGAGCTAGGAACAGAACCTCAGCTCCCTGCTCCTGAGCTTCAACCACTAGACCTCATGGCTGCACAACTTCCCTGCAGCTAGGCAGCAGACAGGCATGACAATAACCCCACACAAGCCAGAAGCAGCAGAGAGGAGACAAGGGGAAGCTGCAGAAAGGGACAGAGACAAACCCTCCCAAGGCTCAGTCCAGGGGCACTCTCCAAGCTGCTCCCCAAGACACCCGTCCTAGTTAGGAATGGAGGAAGAGTGTGAGGCTGAAGGAGCTCCTTGTAGTCCCTTCTTCCCTGCATGCGGGCTGAGCTCCGGCGCCCTACCTCTCCCCGGGAAACGCTTTTAGCTCCTGCATCCTTTCCCCTCCACCCAACTCCCAGTCAAGTCAGGAGAGGCTCCACCGCAAGGAGTTAATTGAAAGCACCAGGAAGGAGCGTGTCTCCAAAGTCCTAGTGCAGCAGGTTCGTTGACGCCGATGTGAGCCTCTAAGAGCCTACGGCTGGTGCAACTGGCACGGCCCAGCCCCTGCACAGCTCTGGAGCAGGGCATTGGAATGCTCTTCCCTGCCATGCCGCCAGTCCAGAGAGCTGAGATCCAGACCCCATCCAGCCCAGGACATCTTCCCTGGGCCCGGCCACTGGAGCACAATCCCTCACCCCGTCTACATCTGGGAGCTCAACAGATCGTGGCGGCACCGCCAGGGCCCGGACGGGGCTAGCTCGGGCCCCCAGGTGAGGGCAGCTCTTGTGGGGAGGGAGACGAGTGCTGCGTAGGCAGAGGGAGCAGCCGTTCTGTGCTGGGCTGGGGCCTGCTCCCTCCTGGCTGGAAGCTGTGTTATTGAGGCAGGGATGGATTTGGCCTGGGACTATTGGCCTCAGCGCCAAGGCTCTTAGGAGGGACCCCAGAGCCAGAATCCCGGTGGAGGGGGAACAGAAGGGTGGCCCCCAGCATAGACAGGGTGAAGGGCCACAGGCAGGACTGGCACCGGGGGCAGCTGCCCTGGCACAAACCCCGAGCAGCTTAGTCCGTCTGCGCTAGGGCTTTGCACTACAGCAGCTGCTGGGGCAGGTCCCCGGGGTAGATGATCAGGCCCAAGGATGGGTGAAAGCAGGACCCAGCGCTGCAGCCCTTGGGGTGACTGGCTGGTGCACTGAGCCCCGCTGACACTGCTCCTAAGCCCAGATGTCTGCCCCTAACCTGAGGCCAGGATCGCGGCCCATGGTGCCCAGGGACATGGTATCCCCAGGGTGTTCTGTGTTCAGGGCCCAAGGTCACCACTGTGACGAGCTGCACCCTTTGGGGAGTCACCTGATGTGCCTGGAAATCACTGAGTTCCCCCACTTTCTGCCAGCCTAGGCTCCCTATTACCTGATCTTCCTGGGTCAGGCTCACTAGCCTCTCCCAGCCAAGCACATAGGCAGGGCCACGCCCAGCTGCACAGACAGAGACCAGCTTTAGGGCTTATTACAGCACCCAGGGACTCCCCCTTTAAGGGGTGCAGACCCAAAGGGTTTATGAAAGTTGCCCCCTCCCTCAGTGTGGAGAGAGATGTGCACAGCTCCCTGCCCCTGCCCAGATATTAACTGCACAAACTGGCTTATAGCATAAACAAGAAAAGTGTATTAACTAAAAGAAGGTACATTTTAAGTGGTTATAAGTGGTAACAAGCAGAATCACTTCAGTAAATAAACAAAACAGGCTTGCTATCCTTAGTACACTACAGAAATTGGCTACAACTAATATTTCTCACCCTAAATATTGTTCCAGGCAGATTCTTTCACAGGCCAGAAAGATCTTTCCAGCCTGGATCAGCAGCTGTTTCCTCCCTCAGTCCAGTCTTTTGTTCTCAGGTGTTTTCCAGTGTCTCTTTGTGCTGGAGTCAGGGGAGGAAGAACTGAAGACCCTGATTGCTTTTCTTCCCCGCCTTAAATAGAGTTGACATAAAGTGGGAACTCTTTGTTTGGTTCCCCCCACCTCACAGTGGAAAAGTTTGGTATTCCAAGATGGAGTCCAGTATCAGGTGACCAGACCACCTGACCCTATAGCATCACAGAGTCCCTGAGCCCAGGCAAGTCCACAGGAAGGCTAGACCTTTTCACCAGCTATTGTCCTTGTTGATGGGCCATCAGCACTGGCTGGCTTCTCCATTGTTATACCTGAAGTGTTAGCAGGGAGTGTCACCCAAGGTAGCAAAGTTTGAAATACAGATAAATAATTAATATTCTTAACTTCAGGTGTGAGGCTGTTATATGCATACAAATAGGATAACCATATTCAGTAAAACATAATCTTTCCAATGAAACCTTTGTGACAAAGTGGGACTGTTCTTAATGGTTCCTCTGAATACTGTGTGGGTGCCTCAGTTTCCCCTATGCATTTCTTAAGTCTCCAGTGTGCATAAATGGCCGACACTCTGTATCCTGGCAACAAATGGCCAGGGCCCTTCCCCCCTGCAAGGGAATAGCTAAAGGTGAACAAAGAGATCAGGTGACCTCCTGGCCCGGGAAAGAGACAAAGGCCAGAAAGGAGGGGCTGGAGGGGGTTTCAGTTTGGGTCTGGCTGGGGACGAGTAGTGAGTGCAGATGGGTTTGTCTGGCTCGCTGGGCCCCAGAATGGACCTGGCTGAGGAGTCCCGTTCTCTGTACCTACAAGCTCTGTTTTAGACCGTGTTCCTGTCATCGAATAAACCTCTGTTTTACTGGCTGGCTAAGAGTCACGTCTGACTGCAAAGTGGGGGTGCAGGACCCTCTGGCTTCCCCAGGACCCCACCTGGGGGGACTCGCTGTGGGAAGCACACGGAGGGGCATATGCTGCATGCTCCAAGGTCAGACACAGGATGGTGAAGCCGTGTGAGCTTCTTGCCCTGAAGACAGTCTGCTCCAAGGGAGAGGAGGCTCCCCAAAGTCCTGACTGGCTTTGTGGGGAGCAGTTCCAGAGCATCGCCCGGGGACTCCGTGACAACCTTACATGAGTTATCTTGCTGCAGTCCATTGGGGGGAGTGGCTCCTCCCCCTCTGGGTCTGTGGGCGACCAATCCGCCCCACTACGTCTCCGGGGGCCGCCTGACATGGGGAATAAGCGGGGTGACGGGAGACGTGAGCTCGGGCCTGTGATCAGGGCTGAACAACAAACAGTTACGGAGCCCCAGCCCCTGGTCGGGGTGGGGCAGCAAAGAGTCTCTGGCTCAGGCCTGCACTCAGGCTAGGCAGCAAACAGTCGGGCCTCCTAGCTCTGGTGGGGGGCCGACAAGCTCAGGCATCTTGCCTAAGGGAGGGGGAGGCTGCCACCCATGGCTTGGGGTGGCGGGGGGACGCAGGCGCACCCACTCCACTGTGTCCCGGCCCAGGGCCCTAGCAGTGGCAGAGCAGTCTGCCTCTGGGTCAGCAGGGATCCTGACCGCAACGTGCTGACTCACTCGCTGGCAGCGTTGCAGCCAGACAAGGGTTGGCTACCCCTGGGCCACTTCCCAGGTCCCCCTCAGGGTGTACCTGGCTCTGGAGAGGGTCGTCCTTGTCGTTGGGGAAGAAGGCCTCTGTCAGCGCTTGCAGCTCCTCCCTGCTTGGGTCTGTAAATGGCTCTGGCCAGTCCTCGGCTCCCTCGGGGTCTGCAGCAGCCTCCAAGCTCGGAGCTCACAGGAGGCGTCTGGCTCCTCCGGCGCCTGCCTCCCAGCTGAGTTCTCCAGCCCGCCTTTTGTACTTCCGCTCTCCTGTATGTGCCAGCTACAGGGGCTTGCTGCCCACCAAAGGCCTGGCAAGGAGGGGACGCTCTGGATGGGGTAGTCCAGAGCACTCAGCGGCAGCCTAACTCTGCTCCCATGGCGGGCGGGAGGGAAGGCACCGTTCTGTTGACCTGAGTGGGAGCAGAAGGAGGCCAGTGCTGAGCACATCTGCATAGGCCACCCAGTGTCTGAGAAATGCCACGAGCCCCCCAGGACTCGTGGCCTGTACCCGTAGTGCTGGGCTGCTCGCCAGCCCTGGAGACTGGAATTCCAGGTACCCGGTCCAGACCACCCCCCCACCGACATGCCTTATGCGAAGGTGCAAATCCTGGAACAGCCCCAGCTGAAAGCACAATGCTGCTTAATCATGGGAATAAGGGGCAGCCTTGTAATGTACAATCAAAGGGGAAGCACATTCCCCTAAACTATATATGCTGCACCCCTTCTGCGGGGCAGTAATTCGTAGCACACCCTCTGGCGTACCCCTGCTATTGTTTGTAGCTGGGGGCGTTAGCCTCTTAGAAGAAATGTGGAGTCATATTGGTTTCTTGTCTTCAAAATCTGCCTCCTAGTGATTGCATGTGATTGTGCTTTCAGGGGACAACACAGGCGAAAGGACAGCACAAATCAAGAGGTTCTTTTGGGTGAGGTTACCATATAAGTTGGGAAGACAGGGAAAAAATGCCTCCATGCAGGGGCAGTGAGTGACAGTAACTGTGACACTGGGAGAGTTTAACTGTGCCTGTCTATGGTGGGAAGCAGGTAACAGGGCAGGACAGCGAGGGCACAGGAGACCAATTCACTCCCAAGAGTCTCCTCAGCATTGGCACCAGTGCTGGGGGGAGGCTGTAGCTTAGTAACTCGGGGAGAAATGCAGAGAGGAGCCCAAGGTGGATGTAACCTCTCCCCGACCTCCTCTCTCTCCATCCCCCTTTCTGGCCCTGAAACCATCCAAGACTTGACAGGCCATTGGCTGCCTTCACCTACCCACTGCACAAGAAGGGGGTTGAATTCAGGGAGCGGCTCCAGGCCCTGGCCTTCATTGGGAGGGACAGTTCAGTGCAGGTAGCCTTCAGGGCTTTTGCAGCAATGGCGCCTCCTGCAGAACGATGGTGAAACTAACCAGTGGGGAGATGATGATGTAAGTTACAAGTCTGAGCTGCCTCCCTGGAATGGCTGTGGGCACTGCATGTACCCCTAGCGTGGCACTCAGGGGCCCTGTTCCTTTACCTGCTGTCTGTGCAGCCCCTGCTCATGCAGAGCTCTCCTGTGTGGCTGGGCGCAGGGAAATACGCCCTAACGGACACTGGAGACAATTGAGCTCAGTTGCTGCAGCCCTGTTTCTGCGGAATTCGCGCTACTTTGTCTCTGCCAGGCTCTTTTCTCCCCCACGACCACCCTTGTCCTTTCCCAGCCGTACGGGCCGTGCAGCTCCGTTCGCAGCACTGGCTGTGGTATCCTCCTGGAGTTGGGACTCACTCTGCCCCATCTGCTACCATGTGCGCTGCAGGGGCAGGGCTGACTAAGTCTAGCACCCCACGGCTCACCCCTTTCAGACCCCCGATTAGCTGTTAGCACCGTAGAGCCAGAGTGCTAGCCTCGTTCCCACTAATCACTGGTGACAGGGCACAGTGTCCAGTTCAGAAGCCGACTCCTTTAGCCCCCAAAGCCTTGGGGGAAGCCTGTGGTTCCGAGCAGTCCCATCCCTCATGCTCCTCAGGACAGAGTAGTAACCCCCCTTCTGAGGGCCCTGTTCTGCAGCCCTTATGTTGGGCAGGCCGTGCGCCTGCAGCAGGAGACTTTGCTTGGCAGTGCGCCCCAGCATAAGGGTTACAGACCTGGGGCCGCACTACTTGGAAGGTGGAGTCTTATGAGCAATGGGGTGTCCCAGCACTGACTTTCTCCCAGGACCCTGTTTCCTTCCTGGTCCTTTACACTCAGCCCTTCCACCTCCCGGTGACCCCCATTTCAGGTACGATCCCCCAAAGAGCACAAGGGTCAGATTTTTCTCTGAGCTGACAGCGTCTCCCATCCCACCACCCCCTTCAGCCCTAACAACAAAGTCACTTGCTTTAAGATTCCAAGGCAAAGTTTCTCTCCGGGGAGAGCTGGGTTGTGGGACCCAGGGGAGTAGGACAAATAGCCTTCATCGGTGGCCTCTTCAAAGGCAGTGGGCCAATGGCACTGGGACTGACCCAGAGCGGGGCTCATTCCACCCCTCCCTGCCATACCCCAAAGTTCCCACCCGGCGATTCTTCTGGTGCCCAGCCCTGCAACTCTTAGCTGAATTGTCCCATGCTTCACCCTGTTCGTCCAGGGGCTCCTCCACCTTCCACTACAGCCCTGCTTTACTCTGGGACAATGCCCAGCCTGGGGTGTAGTCTGTCTGCATGATCCCCACCAGGCACTGGCAGGAGCACTGCTTTACATTAAGGTTCTTTTGGTGATGGGCTAACCTTAGCCCGTCCTGCATTTCCAGTGTGAACAGCTGTAGATGGAAACCCAGACAGTAGAGTGTCACGGACTCACAGATCGTGCCCACTCTTGGCCCCGTGCGGTCCGTGGGGGGTGCCCCTTTTAGTGAGACAGCCCTTCTCAGGGGTCCACTCTCTCTCGGGGTCAGGCCCCTCCACCTCCTGGATCCGCACCTCTCTGAGCCTTAGCACGTCTGTCTCTGCCGTGGGCCCCCTCAGGGAGTCCACTCGCTCTGGACCCCCGGGGCCTCCACCCCCGAAGGGGTTGATGCAACCCTGTTCCCTAGACCGGAGTGACTCTCAGCCAGCATGAAACAGGAGGGTTTATTGAGAGTTGAACACAGCACAGGAAACTCTCTGACCCTCAGGCCTGGCCTCCCTCAGCACAGCACATCCCAGTCTCCCTGCATCCAGGTGGGCTCTGCCTGCTTCCCCTCTCCAGCCCAGAGCCGCCCTGCTCGCAGCTGGGCATCTGAGATCCCCGGCCCCAGGCCCCGCCTCTGTCCATTGTCTTCTCTCCAGGTAAACAGGGTCGTAAACCGGGGCCTCCTCTCCTGCTTCTGTCCTCTGGCTGGAACCGGCTGGTTAGGTCACTGGGTCCTCACTCTGCAGCCCATTGTCCTCCCACTGGCCAGAACCGGCTGCGTCTCCTCAGCTGGGCCTCTGGGTCACCAAGTCGCCAGGTCACCGGTCACTGGGGTATCCATCCTCCCGGCCATCGGCTGGGTCCCCACGTCCTCTCTCCGGTCCTCTGCAAAACACACTCCCTCTCCCCTCACCTCGTTAAACCAGTAACACCCAGGGAAACTGAGTCCCACCCCCTCCGCATGCAAACCATTGAAACTCCACAGAAAACAAGAAAACCCCCCACTTCGTCACATAGAGATGGAGCAGGACTAATCGTGGTCACTTTGTCTAGCCCTCACCCTGTGTCTATACTGTACAAGTGTTGCAAACAGCAGGTGCATTTTCCTGCCCTATGATTTTGGAGATGTTAACGCTTGCTACAGCTTTCTCGCTGTATGGGTTGTGGGATCCATTGGAGCGGTCTGTGTTCTGTGTACAGGACAAGATGTGTAGATCTTTTATACCTTGATGTATTACTGTAATTACAATTATTTAATCAATAAAATGAATAAAAGCATTAAAGTACATCAAAAAACATCAGAATGAAACAGAGGATTGCTATGAACAGGGTGGGGGATTGCATGTGAGTGATGTTCGTCCATCATTATCGATGAAGACCTCAACAACTCATGCTTTCGATGACCGGGCTCTGTGCGTCCGAAGATGACTGATCAGTCCGATTCGGGCGTGGAACGTCCTGTCACACCTCGGGCAGACATGTAATGGCACTGTCGATGATGTACAAGCAGCTCTGGACTTGCTCAGCTCACGCTTTTTTTCAGCCTCAGCAATACGCCTCACCTCAGAGGTATTACTGCCTGTGTGAATGAGGCTGCGCCATGTGGACGGTTCAGTGCGAAGGTTTCCCATGTGGCGGTGTTGATCTCGAAGGACTTCAAAGAGGTCTTCAGCGTGTCCTTGAACCGCTTCTTTTGTCCTCCATGGGAGCGCTTTCCCTGAGTGAGTTCTCCGTAGAAGAGCTGTTTAGGAATGCGTTCATCTGACATTCTCACGACATGTCCGGCCCACCTGGTCTGGGCTCTCATCAGCAATGTGTGAACTGACGGCAGACTGGCTCTAGTAAGGACATCAGTATCGGGCACTTTGTCCTGCCATCTGATTTTTAGAAGCTTTCGCAGACAGGAAATGTGGAAGTGATTGAGCCTTCGTGCATGACTCCGATAGACAGTCCACGTCTCGCAGGCGTACAGCAGAGTTGGAAGCACCACTGCTCGGTAGACCTTCAGCTTCGTTGGTAGGCTGATCCCTCGACGTTCCCAAACGTTGGAGCGCAATCGGCCAAATGCAGAGCTGGCTTTAGCAATTCTGCAGTTTACTTCATCATCGATTGACACTGCTCGGGAAAGGGTACTGCTCAGGTACATGAAGTGGTCCACTGTCTGAAGTCTCTGTCCATTTACAGTGATGGACGGTTCTGAGTACGGAGCGTGGGGAGCTGGCTGGTGCATGACCTCAGTCTTCTTGATGTTAATGGTGAGACCGAAGTTGTTGCATGCAGTTGAAAACTTGTCCATATTGGCTTGCATTTCTGGCTCTGTACTAGCATTCAGAGCACAATCATCGGCAAAGAGAAAGTCTCGAAGTACAGTTTCCTTCACCTTGGTGATGGCATGCAGTCGCCTCAGATTGAATAGTTTCCCGTCAGTTCTATACTTCATGCCTACTCCTTCAGAGCAGTGTTGAAAGGCATCAGTCAGAGTGGCAGAGAATATCATGCTGAACAAAGTGGGTGCTAAAACACACCCTTGCTTGACGCCGTTGGTGACTGGGAAGGCCTCAGATGTTTCACCGTCATCCAGGACACGAGCCATCATACTGTGATGAAATTGACGTACCATTCGTATAAATCTGTCTGGACAGCCAAATTTCGACATGATCCTCCACAGGCCCTGGCGACTGACAGAGTCAAATGCTTTCGTGAAGTCCACAAAAGTTGTGTAGAGTTCACGATTCTGCTCTTGACATTTCTCCTGTAGCTGACGCACAGCGAAGATCATGTCAATAGTCCCACGTCCCTTGCAGAAGCCACACTGTGATTCTGGCAGTAAGCCCTTCTCCAGGTGAGTGATCAATCAGTTCAACAGAACCCGTGCAAGAACTTTCCCCGCTGTAGAAAGCAGCGAGATTCCACGGTGATTGTCGCATACCTGGCGATTGCCCTTCCTCTTATAGAGGTGCAAGATGGACGCGTCTCTAAATTCTTGTGGAATGGTTCCCTGCTTCCAGAAGGACTGAAACAGCTCAGTGAGTTTCCGCAGCAGCATGGGTCCACCGACTTTGTACACCTCTGCTGGTATGGCATCTGACCCTGGGGCTTTGCCACTTGACAGCTGATTGATAGCTTTCTTCACTTCGTCCTCTTCTGGTGAAGCATCCATGGAGTCATTGACTGCAACCTGGGGCATCTTGTCAGTGGCCTCGTCATTGATGACTGAGGGGCGATTGAGAATTGCTTCAAAGTGTTCAGCACATCTCTGGAGAATCTGCGTCTTCTCTGTAAGGAGCACAGTACCATCAGAGTTCAGGAGGGGAAAGCTCCCAGAAGACTGTGGACCATAGAGTGTGTTGAGGGCTTCATAAAACTGCTTATAGTCGTTCCTGTCTGCATATGCCTGTATTTCATCTGCTTTGACGCTCAGCCACAAGTCCCGCATTTTGCGCAGTCGGTTCTGTACTGTTCTGCGAGCGTTGATAAAGGCAGTCTTCTTTGCCACTGAGGATGGATCGTTTTGATATGCACGATGCAGGCGGTGCTTCTCAGCAAGTAAGGCCTGGATTTCTGCATCATTTTCGTCAAACCAGTCTTGTTGCCTGCATGTGGAGGGCTCCAATATCTTCGATGCAGCTGTATGGACAGTGTTGCGGAATCGCTCCCAGTCTTTCTCAGCGTCATCCTCAATATGAAGATCAGCAAGCTCATTCTCTAGGTCTTCCGCTAGATTTTCAGTGATGCGGCTGTTCTTCAGCTTCGACACGTTGATCCTTTTGAGAGCCTTACAGCCTTGTGGTTGTCTCTTCAGCATGATACGGAGCTTTATTTTGAATACTATGAGCCTATGATCCATCCAACAGTCAGCGCCACACATAGTTTTTGTAACCCTGACATCTTGTCTGTCCCTTCTCCTGATGATGACATAATCGATCAAATGCCAGTGGTTGGAATGGGGATACATCCACGAAGTCCTGTTACGGGTAGGAAGGCGGAAGACCGTATTGCTGATCAGAAGGTCATGTGCTGCACAAGTTTTCAGCAGTAACAGGCCATTGCTGTTACACTTTCCCACTCCATTTTTCCCGATGACTCCTTCCCAGGCTGCGGCATCGCATCCAACTCTTGCGTTAAAATCGTCAAGCAGAATCAGCTTGTCTGTGCGGTGCACTGACGATAGCAGAGTATCTAGTTCTTCGTAGAATTTATCTTTCACATCCTCTGGGTTGGTCATTGTAGGAGCATATGCGCTGATCAAAGTAGCTTGTTTTCCTTTTTGAAGCGGAAGCTGCATTGTCATGAGCCGGTCATTCATACCCTTGGGGGAACTGGCAAGTTTCCAAACAAGATGATTCTTGATGGCGAAGCCAACTCCAGATTCGCGACGCTCATCACTGCTGCGGCCACTCCAGAAGAATGTATAGCCACCACCTGACTCGGACAGCTGTCCTTCATTAGCAAGGCGAGTTTCGCTAAGGGCTGCAATGTCAATGTTGTAGCGTGCGAGCTCTCTAGCGACAAGTGCTGTTCTTCTCTCCGGTCTGTCTGCCGTGATGTTGTCCAGTAACGTGCGCACATTCCATGTGCCAATAGCGATCGGTGTCACTCTAAGTTTTGTTTTTGTTTTTGTTCGACCGCTTTTGTGGGATCCCCGCCAGCCGCGATGTGCTGGCCAGGGTAAGGTGAAGCACAGGGCCGGCTTTAGGCCGATTCCACCGATTCCCCTGAATTGGGCCCCGCCCCTAAGAGGTCTCCGCGCAGATCGGGCAGCGTCCCTGCCTGAAGCAAAGCTCTGTGGCTCTCCGGGAAGCAGCAGCTGTTGCTGCTAGGCAACCAGAGACGCTGGCCGGCAGGGGGCTGAAGCAGAGGCAGCAGCGGCTGTTGCAGGTCAGGAGGGGGAGGGGGGGAGAAGGCACATGTGCTTTGCAGCCTTCCCCTCCCCTCCCCCCGGCACTCACCTGGAGGAGACACCGAGGGGGCTTCCGGTCCGGTGGGAGACAGGAATCTCTGCAGTGGACCTCACTCACCTTAGCAGCTGCTGGGGCTTCGGTCGGTGAGTGTTTGACCCCGTGATTCCCCATAGGTTTGTAATATTGGGTTGGTTTTGTGGTTTTCGGTGGTGTTGCTGTTTGAGGGTGAGTTTGTGCCTGCCTGTGTCTGTTTCAAAACTAAACTCGGGATCATGTAACCCAGGAAGAAAGCCCCGAGCCAGTACTTAGTGCTGTGAATTTCAGGTGAGAGAGAGAGGGAGGTTTGGAGGAGGAAATCAAATACATCCAGAGGGGAGAATGCAAAAGGTCTGCAACACGGCAGGTTGAGACTTTTATCTCTCCCCCCTCCCCCGAGAGAGGGAAACTGAGGCACGGAGTGATCTGATTCCCCTCCCCAAATTATTTTGCAAAGGAGGGGGATGGGGGCTCCTATCCAAACCAGTTCCCTTCCCATCAACTCTGCTTCCCCTGCTGCAAGACCACTGTAGGGGCTGAATATTTCCATTACTCTGGCTTCTTCATTTGCCCTGCAACAATAAAATAGACCGGTTTTGGGGGGGAGGAATATCCCCCCCCCAAAGCTGTGTGGACATTAAGTTTTTTTTTGGGGGGGTAATATTCCAGATCGATCAAACACCCAGCTCAGCTTTCTAGCCATCCAGCAGCTCTAGGGCAGGGAAGGAAGGTGCTCTTGGTGCAGAGTGGTCGCAAAACAGGGGTGAATTTAGCGAGGGGGGGGTCCGGTTGAAATCCCACCCGATGCAGGCACACAGAATCGCTGGTGGCGCTAGGAGAGGCCAGGAGTGGAAGCAGGTGGCCCGGGGGTGGGGGGACATTTGCCCTCAGTCCTGGGCTCTGGGATGGACTAGGCTGGGTGGGTGGTGGGTTCAGTCTAGTCTTCCAGCCTGTTGCTCTCGCTGGGGTTTGTGGTTTTCATCTGGCTCCACCAGAAAGATCAAATAAGCCCAGTAGAAAAGGGGGGTGAGAGAGGCGGGAAGGGGTTTGTAAGGGGTTAAAGTGACCCATCAACGAAAGAGTAAAACCAGAGTTTGACTGGGTTTCCCCCCAGCCACCACTCCTGCAAACACTGGGCAAGGGGCAGCCCCATCCCGCACCGAGGCTATGGTGAGGGGCAGCAGGGGAGGAAGGAAGCCACGTGTGATGGCAGTCCCCTCCCCCCCAGCACCCACCACCCCCTCTCCGGCCCCCAAACTCTGTCCCAGAGCCTGCATCCACCCCTCCGCACTCCCTCCCAGAGCCTGCACCCCTCCACCCATCCTGCACCCCACACCATGCCCCAGCCCGGACCCTGCACCCAAACTCTGTCCCACTCAGCCCTGGGCAAAGCTCTCCTTGGCTGGCTCTCAGCCCCTCTCCAAGGGTTGCAGCTGTCTGGAAGTGCTGCCTTCCACACCTTCCTCATTCACACCTCATTCATTCAGGTCAATTGATTACAAAGTGGGGGGAAGATCTTATTCTACTTCTAGCAAAAAGACATTTTTCTTTTACCTTAATTATACTACCTTAGGGGCCAGCTATAACATTACCAAGGTTCAATACAAAGTCATATAAAAGTTATACAAAAATGCATAATGCAGCGATTTATCTACAACTGCACTGATTGACTGCTGTGTGCAGTAATATAGTGACCCCTGGGTCTTTGAATGAGGCTTTATACTTTGGGGGGGGGGCGAGCGGGTGGGCAAGCGGCGGGTGGGTAAAGAGGCAAGCAGTGAGCCAGCAGAGGTTCTAGGGGCGGGCATGGGGGTTTCTGGCAGGGGAGGGAGAAGGTGAAAGGAGGCAAGTGGTGGGTGGGGGACTGACTAGGAGGGATGCAGCAAGCCAGCGGGGGGCTAGGGGGTGAAGAGGGGTGTGATGGTGGGGCCGAGCGGGGAGGGGTCAGGTCCTATTTTACTGCTGTGATCTGGTCACCCTATGTGTGCCGTTTCTTTCCCCCCCCCCCCCCCCCACGCCAACCTTCCTTTTCGGCCCACAGCTGTTTCGGCAGGGCGGCGCTGGGGAAGCAGGGTTTGTTTCCGCGGGCCAGGAGGCGCTGGGAGGTGGGGGGGAGGAGGGCACAATTTTATATTAATAAGGAAATATTTTATAAATTTTAATAAAATAAACATTATTGAAGAAAATCAGTTGTACAACTATCAAAATATAAATTATTTTCCTAATATGAAAGTGAAAATCAGCTAATTAATATATGATGCAATGTATGTAATATATAATTTTGTTATTATTTATATAGTCATGGAAAATAAATAATACATGGAAGAAATGAAAGGGTTCTTTTTAAGTGGCTTTTTTTTTAGTCATCCCTGCTGGGGCCCCGTCGAAACTGTTCAAATTGGGCCCCGCACTTCCTAAAGCCGGCCCTGGTGAAGCAGGCAATGTTTAGGGCACCTTTTCTAGCCCCCTCCTCATTCTACGGAGGTGAGCAGTGCAATCCTGAATAGGGCTGCTCAGTCGCTCAAGAAGATGCCGAGCTCCACTGCTGCTTCGGTCAATGAGGAACGACCATTATGCCTGAGCCGCCTATGTGCAGGTCCGCAGCTACAGCTCCCAGTGTATCCACACCTGCTGCTTCGTCGCTCGCCCATCGCCACAGGACTTGATATGATGTTCCTATCTGTATCCAGTGGCAGGACAGAAGTCGAGACGGCTGGAGATAGGGCAGGGCGCAGTGGATGACCAGGACGCCTACGTGTCTTGTCGTGCTCTTAAGCGTTCCACAACGCTTGCTGTCATCGCCTTCCTGACCATTGAACCAGGTTGAACCAGGTTGCCTCAGTCAGCCGGATCCAGCCTTCACATGCAATGGGTAGACAGGCCCTAACTCACCGAGAGTCTCATACTCATCAGCTACCCTCACCTGGTTTAGCCCGCCAGTCGAGACGGTCTCCGGGGTGTGGCCGCTGTCGCATCCTGACAGCTACTTGGAGCCACAGGTGGGAGCTGGGTGTTGTCAAGTGGGGACCAAAGTGGATGAGCTACTCCTAGGAGTACGACTGCTCCCCCATCAGAGGTACTACCCCTCCCTGACAACCCCATGTGAGTAGGTAACCGCTCGATAGCTTTCATCACCATATAGTTTTTGACAGGTTTCCACGCCCCGTCCCCATTGCCGGCGCCGTCCCCATTTTTCTGTGTTTGGCCGGGGTAAGGTTGCGTGCTTGTGTTTTGACATATTTAGAGAAAAAGTATGAAAGACTAGAAAGAGAGCCTGTAAGGGGTTTGCAGCTCCCTCCCCGTCCGTCTGGGCGGGAGACAACGCCCCTCGCTGTGATACTTGTGGGATACCTTGGTTCAGGGGAAAATTAGCTCAGTGTTAATGGTTCAGGCCTGCAGTCAGACCGAGCAAAGACAGAGAGTCTGTGTCGCACCGTCCCCATTTTTCTGTGTTTGGCCGGGGTAAGGTTGCGTGCTTGTGTTTTGACATATTTAGAGAAAAAGTATGAAAGACTAGAAAGAGAGCCTGTAAGGGGTTTGCAGCTCCCTCCCCGTCCGTCTGGGTGGGAGACAACGCCCCTCGCTGTGATACTTCTGGGATACCTTGGTTCAGGGGAAAATTAGCTCAGTGTTAATGGTTCAGGCCTGCAGTCAGACCGAGCAAAGACAGAGAGTCTGTGTCGCACCGTCCCCATTTTTCTGTGTTTGGCCGGGGTAAGGTTGCGTGCTTGTGTTTTGACATATTTAGAGAAAAAGTATGAAAGACTAGAAAGAGAGCCTGTAAGGGGTTTGCAGCTCCCTCCCCGTCCGTCGGGGCAGGAGACAACGCCCCTCGCTGTGATACTTCTGGGATACCTTGGTTCAGGGGAAAATTAGCTCAGTGTTAATGGTTCAGGCCTGCAGTCAGACCGAGCAAAGACAGAGAGTCTGTGTCGCACCGTCCCCATTTTTCTGTGTTTGGCCGGGGTAAGGTTGCATGCTTGTGTTTTGACATATTTAGAGAAAAAGTATGAAAGACTAGAAAGAGAGCCTGTAAGGGGTTTGCAGCTCCCTCCCCGTCCGTCTGGGTGGGAGACAACGCCCCTCGCTGTGATACTTCTGGGATACCTTGGTTCAGGGGAAAATTAGCTCAGTGTTAATGGTTCAGGCCTGCAGTCAGACCGAGCAAAGACAGAGAGTCTGTGTCGCACCGTCCCCATTTTTCTGTGTTTGGCCGGGGTAAGGTTGCGTGCTTGTGTTTTGACATATTTAGAGAAAAAGTATGAAAGACTAGAAAGAGAGCCTGTAAGGGGTTTGCAGCTCCCTCCCCGTCCGTCGGGGCAGGAGACAACGCCCCTCGCTGTGATACTTCTGGGATACCTTGGTTCAGGGGAAAATTAGCTCAGTGTTAATGGTTCAGGCCTGCAGTCAGACCGAGCAAAGACAGAGAGTCTGTGTCGCAGGGCAACAATTCACCGGTGAGGGATGATCTCTTCCGGCCTCTAAGTGCCCTCTACAGGCTGGTGTCTCGCCTGCCGCCTGCCGCTGGTCCCGGTGTACCTCCCAGACCCCGGTGCCCCTCTACGTCAGGCTCCTGCCCCCGGCTTGCTGCCCCGCCCTGATCAAGCGCCAGGCAAATGGACCTTCTGGTGCTCTACCTGCCTGACCGTAGGCCAGAGCCCCTACTCAATTGCTGCCCTGCCCTGATTGATGGCCCCGGGCAAACAGACTCTCTACCATTACTTGGCCTTTATTTTGTATTATTTTTCTGTGTTTGGCCGGGGGAAGGTTGTGTGCCTGGGGGTATTACTTCCGGGGTCAAGGTGCCACCTGACCGGAAGCAAGGTGTGTCATGTGACCCCTCTAAGAACTCCCCCCCCACCCTCTACCAATCAGGAGGGGTTTCGTCCCGATAGGACCGCCCCGAGAGGAGATTTTGACCAATCAGGGGGACTTCCGGGGCGGGGGTGACCCGTCCGGAAGTGGGTCGTGTGACCCCTCTAAGAACTCCCCCTACTACCCTCTACCAATCAGGAGGGGTTTTGTGCCGAAAGAACCACCCCGAGAAGAGATTTTGACCAATCAGGGGGACTTCCGGGGCGGGGGTGACCCGTCTGGAAGTGGGTCGTGTGACCCCTCTAAGAACTCCCCCCCCCACCCTCTACCAATCAGGAGGGGTTTCGTCCAGACAGGACCTCCCCGAGAGGAGATTTTGACCAATCAGGGTGACTTCTGGGTTGGGGTGACCCCTCCGGAAGGGAGTCGTGTGACCCCACTAAGAACGCCTCCCAAGGCCCTCCGCCAATCAGAGTGCAGCACCATTACCCCATAAGTCCCAGCACCAGACAGAGGAGGCGGCCATCTCTTACCAAGGACACGTGTTTTCGAAAGCGCGGAAAGGCTGCTGAGAGGAAACATGGACTCCTTCACCATCCCCGTGAGAACTTCGGACTTTGTTTTAGCCCCAACCGTCTTTGACCTTGTGTGGAGCAGGCGTTACATCAGCGACTGTTCCGAGGAGGAGGAGGGAGCGACCGAGGGGAGACCTTTGGCCCAGCTGTTGCTGGATACGCCGGAACCCGACCCCGAAACCCTCGTGAGACACCCCGATGAGCATGGCGGTCTCTCTTTGTCCACCCCCTCAGAGGTGGAAGGCGTAAAAAAGTCATGCGGACTATTGTACGCGTTGCTGTTTATGCTATCCTTAAACACTGCCTTAGGGAAAAGCTTTTTGAAGATTGTGAGGGCTGTGTCATAGATGTGCCAGGCCAAAGGCACCATGATTGTGTGACTTGCTACGTAGCAAAACCCTTGCTACGATGATGTAAGAAAAACACGCAGTGATAGCCGCAGGCGATGGAGCGGGGGTCTTGTAATTGTCTATTGTGAAACACCATGTCTGTGGCATTTTTGTTTAAAAATTTCATAATGCTTTTAGGAAACAACACACTGTTCGGGGGGTGCCCGTATGAGTCAAAAAACTCTCCACGGTTACGCTCCACCAGATACAAGGCGAGCCAGTGTTCACCCGGTTGGTTGTGTGGATGCGTGTTCACCACCAAGCCTAGGGGTCTCTGAGACAGCTTGCGTCCTGGGAGCCAATCGCAAGGGAACACATCTAAGAAATTCTTTTTCGTGTAAGGGTCCGTTGATAAGACACGAGAGCTGCACGGTGTCCATGTTCACATGTAGTCAAACAGAACGTTTCTCCTCTGATTTATTTCTATGACGTTGTCAAAAACCCCATACACAATCATATTGACGGTAACTGTTAAAGCCTTCCCAAAACGTATTTCTGCTCTCAGGTTCCCGGTTTTAATCAGGGAATAGTGATCAGCGCATTCCTGGTCGGGAGACAGGTCAAAGGCAAACAAGGTGTAACCCTGTGCAAACTCCTCACGGTCGATTAACAGAGAACGATCTTTCATGTGTTTACCAGCTGTCTGTACCAAATTCATGTATTCTCTCCCGCAGCGTCCTGCCTCGAAGTCCGGTTGCAGAGGCTTGGTCGGTATCTGTTCACCATCCACATACAAGGCCACAAAATTAATATCGTAATGTTTAAAATGAAAGGGATTTTTAGCGTAACTTCCGCTAAAGGCATCGTTATCCACAAACCCTAGGACAAGCATTTTGGGTAACTGTCCCAAGAACAGGTTCTCCTGGTTACTGACCCTGCTGCCCGCGGGGATGCTAAACACTTTCATTCCCACACGGTCCACGGGGTATTTAGCATTAGCGGTAAGCAGGGCCTCCGCGTGCCCCAGACGGACTCCCGGGGCCACCCGTACTTTCTTCACAAAAAGGGACGCTGATACAATGCGCAGTTTAAAGCCTTCAGCCGCACTGCCCATTAAACAGAAAGTGTCTTTACTGCGCGTCAGTTTAATTTTCACATCCACTCCGTTTAACAAAAGTTTTTCTTGAAAAAACAGGTCGCTATGTAAATGGCCCAGCAGCTCTACCGTTCTGCTCCCGGCCGTCAGCTTTGCACGCCTCACAAACCCTAGATTCCCTCCATCCAACTCTGTTTCTTCATGTTGTCCAGCAGTGTCTTTGTAAAACAGGCCGGCGGAAAATTGCGTGGCGAGGGTGTCGTCGCTGTAATTGAGCACCGATTCTATAAAGGCCCTGTAAGGGTAGCAGTTGTTGCTTTGGCTAATGAGGCGGTCTCCCAGCGTGACATCCAACTGACTGAAAATAGAGGCCACGGGGTAATTCACCAAACCCACTTCGGCATCCGCGGCGAGTTCACTTCCGTCTCCTTTTACAATCTTGCAACACAGGTACAGCAGCGTGTTGTTTAAATCCATATAATCTATGCCATTCCCTGCTATAAAAAAGTCAATGGGGGCAGACTCCGTAATGGCCGATAGAGGCGGCACCTCGATGTAGATGCTTTTCTCGATGCTGGTCTGCGTAGGGGCTATTTGAAACAAGTCTAGTTTGGATTTGGTGCACTCTTCAGACCCGCAGTGAACAAAAGCCATGTTGATTAAAATATGTCTCTTTTACCAGGCAGAGCGCATCTCCTCTTTCGCCCAGGCTTCCTCTTGGACTTTCGCTTATGGCCGGCCCTGCGAGTCAAAGCCCTTCTTTTAAAGGGTTTCGGGGGACCTGTGCATCGCGGGTATGACGTATTTCTCTTTCTCTTCCTCCTTTTAATGTACATCACCCCCGATCCTTCCTGTGAAGCTGTATTCCCCACCTTCTCCAGAACAGCACGGGAGACATGACCTACCACATCTTTAGCTATGTTTTGAGCGGCGGTTTTTACGTGGGGTTTAATAATCTCTAGCCCCCTCCTCAAAAGCGGTACGGCTTTTCAAAAAAGGCTACGAAATATTCCACCCACACCCGCCCCGTACATCACGGGGGCCCCATGATATCCAGGAAGGGCGTATCCAGCCTGGGCTTTGTAATAGTTCCTGTAGATGGTGGGGTCGCCATAATTTTTTGGGATTGCCATAATAGGGTTTTGCTTTTTTAGAAACCTCGCTCTCTCCGCGGCCGCAGATGCAGCTTGACGATCACCTTGCCGAAGCGAAATGAGACATCTCTGTTCTGATCTGTCTTTATTTCAATGGTGATGGTGTCGATGTGGTGTTTACTGACAGGGACGTAATGAGGTTTGTCGTAGGTGATGGTAACAAACTCGTTGTTCCTTCCTCAGACAGGGACGCAGCATAACAGGGGAACAGAAAAGTCCCCCACAAACTGGTGTTCTACGATATCCGTGTATACATACAAGGAGTTAAAACCTCCTGTGATGTCTGCCGAGAAGGGAAATTTTTGGACGTTGCGTTTGTGGCCCAAACCCAGAATGTTAGCTAGCTCCCCACCAGTAGAAAACACGTACATAAAATCGGTAGATTTAAGTCTCACTTTTCTACCCACAGGGTCGTAGTTCATGACCACCTCAGGCGGTCCGGGATGACGAGCCACGTTGCTGTTCATATGCTCCAGTAATTCGGGTATGGTCGAGTAATAACCTCGTCGTAGAATGAAATTCCACGTTATAGCTCCAAAGGTGATTTCGAAAGGGGTTTCTTCGTTGATAGTATTCCAGCTGTGCGGGTATTGTATTTCCACTAACCCCACCTCCCAGGCACCCGGGAGATCCAAGGGCTTAATTAGCCGTATTGTAAAGTTCGAGATGGTGTTTTGGGGAAAAACTGCAGAGCTGCCATTGCTGGGCAAAGTAATGTAAAACCCGCCGTCACTCATTTTTCTTTCTCTCTGTCCTTGCAGAAGGAATCTTTTTGTTTGTTTGTTTGTTCGTGTCTAGATGTCACAGAGTTGAGAAGCTTCCACCCAGCTGTTAAACTTATCAGGCCACCCCAACCATTTCACCAGTAGCTGTTTTTTTCTCCCTTTTCCTTTCTCTGCTAGAACTTTTTCAATCCTGTAAATCCTGTCTTGTTTGGGGTTTACTTTTTGTAATTCTTCAGGGTAAAAAGATCCAGTAACTGCCTCACCCTCGTAATCTTTTAAGCGGTATACAGGTCTCTGGCCCCTGGTTAAGGCTTCATCCACTATGAATATCTCATCGGTAAACGTCTGTTCATAACCTTTTTCAAAAGCGCCTTTGGTTTTAGATAGTCTCACATGGTCACCTTTTCTAAAAGGGGCAACAACCGGTTTTATTTTAAAATCATCTCCGTAAACCGTTTTCCATACCTTCAGAGAATTTGAAGGGTTAACATCAACGGGTCTGGTACGTATAGTTCTGTGAAAGCTCTGGTTGTAACTCTTTATAAAGTCAGGTAAGACGTCAATGTAGCGAAAGGTGTTATGGGCTGTAAAATATCTCCACATCCTAGTTTTTAAAGTTCTGTTAAATCGCTCCACAACCCCTGCTTTGACTTCATTATTGGTAACAAAATGGTGAACTCCATGCCGCTTTAACAATCCACTTAAAGGTTTGTTTAAAAATTCTTTCCCCCGATCGGTTTGTAATTTTTGAGGCACGCGACCTTCACTGAAAATAGCTTTAAAGGCCTTGGATACCTCACCACTCGTCTTGTCTTTTAGGCCTAAGGCCCAGGCATATTTGGATAGAATGTCTATCACTGTTAAGATGTACTTAAAACCGCTGTTGTGTTTGGAGAACCGGTGCATATCCACCAAATCTGCTTGCCACTGCGCATCCACCTCTGAAACAATGGTCTTGTTTCTTTTAAAACGTATTCGAGCCGGTTTGTGTAAAGTGTAAGCATCCTGGTCTGAAAGCCATGCTGTTACCTGTCTTCTGTTTAAAGTTTTACTATGCTTTCTGGCCGCTTGAAAAAGAGGGTTGACCCCGCCGAAGCTCCCAACTTCCCCGGGGGCGTAATATATTTTCTTTAACAGCGCCGTCTGTGTAGACATGACTGTTACTGGTACCGTCTTTTACTACCACGAGTATGAAAGGGGACACATTCATATTGACACATTTAAATAAGTTTTATTAATCGCCTGGTTTAACATGACCTTTTACAGCCACCTATAAAATGGATGCCATGACCCCTACCATAAGGGAGTCTCAGATGGTTCATTCTTCCATTTTGTCCTTTTCGGCTTGAGATCTGTGTCTCAGACATGAGCAAAAGCAGCTGATGCACGATATGTTTACTCCCACAGGGCTTCCAATGTGTAAGTTCTTAAAGGCCTCTAAAAAGGCATCGTCGACCTGTTGAGAGATTTTCAGAAAAGAAACCGTGTAAGCACCCCCACTGCTTGTTTTTTTTTTTAATTTATGCAACCCCCGGTTCCTACCCCATTACCCACCCCTCCTTGACCGCCGCTTCTTAAGCATTCATTTACCTGAGCGCCGTCTTTTCCGTTCCCTTTGTCCGCCGGTGCCTCCCCCGAGCCGCGATCGCCTTCCACCTCTGAGGGGGTGGACAAAGAGAGGCCATCACGTTCATCGGGCTGTCTCACGAGGGTTTCGGGGTCGGGTTCCGGCGTATCCAGCAACAGCTGGGCCAAAGGTCTCCCCTCGGTCGCTCCCTCCTCCTCCTCGGAACAGTCGCTGATGTAACGCCTGCTCCACACAAGGTCAAAGACGGTTGGGGCTAAAACAAAGTCCGAAGTTCTCACGGGGATGGTGAAGGAGTCCATGTTTCCTCTCAGCAGCCTTTCCGCGCTTTCGAAAACACGTGTCCTTGGTAAGAGATGGCCGCCTCCTCTGTCTGGTGCTGGGACTTATGGGGTAATGGTGCTGCACTCTGATTGGCGGAGGGCCTTGGGAGGCGTTCTTAGTGGGGTCACACGACTCCCTTCCGGAGGGGTCACCCCAACCCAGAAGTCACCCTGATTGGTCAAAATCTCCTCTCGGGGAGGTCCTGTCTGGACGAAACCCCTCCTGATTGGTAGAGGGTGGGGGGGGGAGTTCTTAGAGGGGTCACACGACCCACTTCCAGACGGGTCACCCCCGCCCCGGAAGTCCCCCTGATTGGTCAAAATCTCTTCTCGGGGTGGTTCTTTCGGCACAAAACCCCTCCTGATTGGTAGAGGGTAGTAGGGGGAGTTCTTAGAGGGGTCACACGACCCACTTCCGGACGGGTCACCCCCGCCCCGGAAGTCCCCCTGATTGGTCAAAATCTCCTCTCGGGGCGGTCCTATCGGGACGAAACCCCTCCTGATTGGTAGAGGGTGGGGGGAGAGTTCTTAGAGGGGTCACATGACACACCTTGCTTCCGGTCAGGTGGCACCTTGACCCCGGAAGTAATACCCCCATGGGGTGGGACTTCCGGTGACAGGTGGGAGGGACCAAGGGGTCAAGGGGCGGGGATTAAGGGGTCAAGGGGCGGGGTTAGGGTTTGATTGATGGTAGGGCCCTTATACTACTATCATAGCAAAGGGCGTGGTCTCCCGCCCAGACGGACGGGGAGGGAGCCGTGAACCCCTTACAGTCTCTCTTTCTACTCATTCATACTTTTTCTCTAAATATGTCAAAACACAGGCACACAACCTTCCCCCGGCCAAACACAGAAAAATAATACAAAATAAATTTCCAAAATGGCCGACGGCGCCAAAAACATACACAACCGGAAACGGGGACGGAGGGCGGGACGTAAATGCTACACAGTGCATGGAAACCTGTCAAAAAGTACATGGTGATGTAAGCTATCGAGCAGTTAACTACTCACATGGCTGTGCAGGGCAGGCGGCCAATGGGGAAGAAGCCATGCTCTGGTACGAAGCTCCCAGGGAAGGGAGGCTGGCTTTTCCCAGAGCTAGGGCAGCTGGGCAGCTTCAATGACCGGGCTCTCCTTAGTACACGTTGTTCTTATCCAATGAAAAAATTTGCGTAGGCTGCAGCGGGCTGGAGGGTGGTTCTTGAACGCCTCCAGGATGAAGATGGTCTGAGAAGCCAGGCTTTGGACCGAGGAGTTGCTGTCCTCCTGCAAGCCTTTGAGGTCTAAGATTGAAAGGAAGGAAATGGAGGTCAGAGCCACAGCGCTCTGGAGAGCCCCAGCAGACCAAGCCAGCGCTGTACCTCTCGGCCTGTGACAAGGCAGGGGACTAGCAGGAACAACCAGCAACCCTCACTAAACATCCCTGCTGCCCTCCACAAATGGGGGAGCCTCCAGACACAGGCAAGAAGTCCCAATGAACCCCATTCACTCACTATTTCTAGGACTGCCCCGTCCCTGCAGTATCTGAGCACCTCATCCCTGCCTGTATTTACCCTCCGCCTTCCCCAATGCACAGATGGGCACTTAGGTCCAGAGAGGGGGAGAGTCACAAAGGGGGCTTGGGCATTGTTAGGCTATGCCTAACTTTAGGTGCCCTGCTGCCATCCAGGAAATGCCGAGGAGGGAGCTCAGCCATTCTCTAGCTCTGGTTGGGAGGCCCAGCTGTGAACCTGCTCTGGGAGTGAGGAGTCTGATCTATATCAACCCCGCCATTCGCCAACAAATGTGGAGATGCTGCTCTGCCCTGCGCTGCCCAGGGGTCCGGGCACGCAGCAAGGAGGTAGGTGACCGGACGTCACCTCGGCCTCATTTGGAGCAGTGGCTTGACCCCAGGCACCCCACGTGGAGGTGACTGCTCCAAACACTGGGCTAGTGAGTGCAAGGGGGGAGGCAGCACCCCACCTCGGCTGTGTTTGGGGGGGGGGGGGCAATCGTCTGCAAAGGCCAGCCAGCTCAGGCCCAGTTTGGGGATCTGCCAGGCCGCAGCTCTGAGGTCAGGGCTAAGTGCCTGGCACATGCCAACCAGCAGACACGACAGGGTGAGGGGGCAGCTGATCAGGGGTTTGGGGATCTACATTTTGCATCCCTTTGTGGCTCTCGCCCGAGATCATGTTGCTGGTGTCAGAGATCGAACCCAGCCCACGGCCCTGGGCCGTTCATCCCCCTAGCGCTCAGTGCTCAAAGCAGGTACCACTCACCGTTGCAGATGGCATCCAGCTTGTCCTGGCTCCTCTGGTCCAGCTGCCGGGCAGTGAGCCCTACACATACAAACAGCTCGTCACATCCCCGCATCCCCAGCGAGGGTGTCAAATGTCACCCTCCAAGCAACCCCTCGCTTCCCCCGCCCCTCGCTGGCCAGGACGCGCTCCCAAGTCCCCAGGGGAAAGGGTGAGTCCCCAGGGATGGTTACAGGGCTGGTTGCCAAAGGAGAGCACAGCACCTTGAGGGTCCACTACCAAGAGCCCATGGTGGGGTATGGGGGGGGGAATGCGGACTGCATGGGGAGCAGTGGGGTTAGAGGGGGCCCATCAGCCGATCAGGGCAGTTTGGGGTCAGCTTGCTCCTGCGGACTTCTGACACCCTTGATCCTTCATTAGACAATCAGGAGCCCAAGGGTTACTTCTCGCTGCTGGCAGGGACTGAGGAGAGCCTGGGACCGGATCCAGCCCCCCTGCTAAAGGGACCCCTGCTCTGTGGTTACCTATGAACCTGATGGCCGCTTCTCTAATTGGAGCCTGTGGGTTCTCCAGAAAGGCCATGGTCTGGCACAGAAAGTTGTTGGCTCTCCCCTTGTAGCGCATCAGCTAGGACCAGAACAAGGGAGCACAAGGTTATTAAAGGCCTTTCCGTCCCGCAGGCCGGGTTCCAGGTGTGTGGAGCGCACGTCCTGTTTTCACCCCTCCTTCCTGTGCCGGGGGGATCACGCAGAGGGACTACACCCAGGGCCAGGAGTGGTCCCGGGGCTGGGGCTCAGTGTGGGCACAGAGCCGGGCAATGGGGGGTGCCCTATCCACCGATTCCCCCGCTCCTACCAGCGAGGGCTGCGCAGTGAATGACCTGAGGGCTCCCTCACCAGGCAGTCACAGCTTTGCCAGGTATCCTTGTGCTGGATGAAGCCACCGAGCTGGTCCCACTTCAGGAATTCCGCAGCACTGCTGAGGGTGTCCCAACACACCTGCAAAACAAGTGGGGCCAGGGCGAGCCGGCCACGGTTACGGGAGCTGGAAGCCACTAGCCTCGTTACCCGGAGGCCGTGCGTGCTGAACACTTCCCGGCCCCAGGTTGCTTGCGGAAGGGCGGCGGTGTGGCTAAGGCAATGGCTGGAGACCTGACTCAATTCCCAGCTCTCCCTGCGGGAACTCAGGCAAGTTGCTTAGGCCCAGGGGTGCAAAGGGATTTAGGTGCCTAATGCCTATGGGTGATCAATACTTTTGAGGCGCTAGGCCTCATGCTGTGCCTCAGTTCCCCACCTCATGGTGAGTAGGAGGGTGAATTCATTAGTGCTGGTGGCATTTGGCTCCCAAGTGATGGTGGCCATGAGCGCTAGCATGTGCAGAGACACCTGGGGCGGGGGGAGGGGGGGCGGCTTGGGCATCTCATGTCTAGTACGGGCTGTCCAGGCCGCTTGGCCAAGGGCACACTGGGTCCTGCGCACCATCTGGAGACTGGGTAGCCCTGCTCCTGGTAGGGGCCATGGCCAGGGTTGTGCTCTTCCCACCAGCACAGCCAGGGAATGTGCGGAGGCCAGTGGCTGTAGGAGTGGTGAGGCGACCCCTCCCCCCACCCAATCTCTCTGCCTGGCTGCAGGGGGGGAGTGTTGGGCTCAGAGGATGCAGGGAAGACTCAGCAGTTGGGTGGGGCGCCATGGTCATGGCGCTACTGCACTCAACGTTCAAGTGATTTTGAGCGCCTGACTGTCACAGCACTGAGCACCTGCCCTCTGTCAGCGAGACCCTTTAAAGGGGGGGTGACACATGTTGCCCCCTCAAAACAAATTACTGGTCACTCTGTAACGGTATCCGCTGCAGGCTCCAGCCCGTGGCCTCACCTGGGACACGTTGGGACGCCCATCATGCACAAGGAGGAGCAGCGGGACCAGGCTCTGGAGCACATACTCCTTCATCTGCCTCCTGTTGCGCCCCCTTACAAGCTCCAGCAGGTGTTTAAAGAGGGTGATGGAGAGCACCCGGAGCCTGCTGGTCACCTGCAAGAGACGACATGGGGAGGAGACGCTGTGACAGTCATTCTCACCCAGCGGGGCGAGCGCTCACTGTGCCAGAGATGTCTGCCCTGCAGGGGGTATTGGTAACTCACCCCCAGCCATACAGCCACAGCTGGGGCCAGAGTCTCATGGGCATAGCGCCATTGAAGGCAATAGAGATGCAGATTTCCACCAGTTGAGGGGCTGGCCTGGTAACTTCTTGGCCAGGGAGAGCAGTAAGGTGGGGTGAGACTGCCCCTGGACTCTCACAGCCAGCTCTGGGCACACTGACATCAGCACACACCTGTGTCAGCCAAGGGGGAACGCACAGGGCAGAGCAGCGCCAGGACAGGGGCGGCAGAGAGGGAGTGATGAGGAAAGATTCAAAGAGCAAAGGGGGGGGGTGTAGTTTGTCCTCCCGCTTTGCGGGCCCAGCTCACACTGCTGTTGACCCACAGCGGCCCTCTAGCCAGGCCAAGGGGGCCAGGCGTGGGGGGCAAATTCCTACACTGGTGTTTGTTTGAGCCACGCACAGGGACCTGGGGTGGATTTAACCAGGGCCAAGGGGTGGTAAATGTGCAGGAGCTCCCAGATAGGGGGCCTTGGAAGCCATGACTGGAAGCCACCCAGCCTCCAGGGGCTCGGGGTGGGGTGAGGGTTGCCCCACTCCTGTGCATGGGTTTCTTGTTAACTCAGAGCCGGCCCCGCTTGGTCACATGGTGCTGCTGGGCTCCCTCCCTGCATGGCTGCTGGCAGAGCTGAACCAGTCCAGTGACCAGGGAGGCTGGGCGAGCTGTGCCAAGCAGGGAGAACCAGGAGCAATAGCTGGATGCTGTAGGGAGGGGCCACTGCTTTCTGGGAGGTGAGGCTGAGGGGGCAGCCTGGGGACGGGGTGACTTGAGCTGTTCTGGGAGTGGCTGAACCTTTAAACGGTGACCCCCCAATCAGCAGTTACATGTCTGGGCACCAGGTTCTAGACCAGGCAGTTCTCTGCGTGACGTCTGTTGTAAAAGTGTTCATAAGTTCTTTTAGCCTGTTTATCTGATTTGGCTGCGCTCTTCCTGTCTGGCCACTTTGTAGTAGGTTCTTGGAACAGTAGTTCTGAGTTGTCTTTCCATGAGGAGTTGTGCTGGACTAGATGCAGGAGCTGCTGTTGGTGTTGATCTGTAATTCAGAGGAGCAAGGAATGGATCTTCCTGCTGTCAGATGTTTTTAGCTGCCTGCGCAGCTCTCTCAGCCTCTCCATTCGCTTGTGAGTAATGTGGGCTGCCAGTGATATGAGCAAAATCATATTTCATTCAGACTGACTTAAATTCTGCTGCAGTGAATTGTGGGACATTGTCCATCACTAGTTGTTCTGGATACAGAAATGAGCAAACGTACACTTCAGTTTCTCAATAACACTGCAACATGTTATGTCTTTCAAGTACATTATTTCTATATAGCTGGAAAAATAGTCCACAATGACCTGGCAATGATGTCCTCTGAATTCACAAAATCTGCAGCTAGTCTTTCCCAGTTCTCTCTCTTGTAGAGGTGGTTGTTCACTGGTTCAGCATTGCCTCTTAAGTTGATTTGGACTAGATCACCTTTCAAAAGCCCAATAGCATCAGATCCTCAAGTTCTTCCATCTTTCTCACTAGGCCCATCATGGCTGCTACACTGCAGCTGAGAAGGTTGTTGGTCTTTGATCCCATACACACTGAACGCAAAGCTTTTGTCTTTGTAAATTGGTTCGGTGATGAACTGGCCCATGCAGTTCAAAATCCCTTCAGGGAGGGTCAGAGCTGTGTGACATCAGCTCTCGAGTCAATTTTAAAGTCAATAGTCTTGCTTTGAATATTCAATGTCACTCTCCAGGCGGGCGCCATGTCATCACAAGTGATAGATCCCAGAATCAATGGGTCTTGATTGTCTGCAATATGAGTCAACTCCCTGACTGCTTCAGTGCAACGAACAGCTGCAAAATGTCCATATTTCAGGCATTTATTACAACATGCGCCTCTGGCTGGACATGTATCATCCCTTGGGATATGACTTTTCCACACCTTGTGCATGTAGACTGGCATTTGTCCCTCTTAGCCTGGGAATTCTCTCTCCTTACCTCAGGGAGTTTATGAGAAAGACTTTTAACACTTAAGTGTCTGTTTGTAGCTTTTAAGCTAGTTGCAGGTTTTTCAATTTGTTTTTGCCTGTTGTTTGAATAATTCTGACTCTTGCTAGCTGTATAGCTGTGGGTAGAGTTAAATCTCTCTTCGGCGGTAGCTGCTGTGAAAGGTTTTTTGCAGTGTTGTTGTAGCTGTGACAGTCCCAGGATATTAGAGGTAGGTGAGGGAATATCATTTAGACCTCACCTGGCTTGTCTCTATGAAAGGTTTTTATCTTTTAACCCAATAACCAGCCTGTTTCTGAAATTTTCATGTTTTACATTCCCCAAATCACAGTTTTCAGCCAGGGGATGCAGAGGTCTTATAAAACTTTCAACATTTTCCCCTGGTTCTTGAATTCTTTGCTGAAAACATGCTCTTTAATAAACCACATTTCCCTCGGTTATAAAGTGTGCATCAATCCTAACCACAACCCTTGCATAGTTGTCTTTGTGATGGTCTTCAGTAAAGTCAAAGGAGGTAAAGATATGCTCTGCGTGCTTCTCCATAGCCTAAATTAAAGTCAATACCTGTATATCCCCAGTTCCTTTGTGCAGCTTGTTTGCAATGCAAAATCGTGCAAAACATTGTTTCCAGTCTGTCCATTGTGAAGGGTTATGAAAGGTGACGTTCTCTGGGGAACCAGAGAGGGGCATGTTGATGAGGTCCTGCAAACTTTGTTGCTGTTCCTTCCGTCTGCAACCTGTGTTGCTGTTTTCCTTTGGTTTCTGTTCTTAGTTTACTCCTGACACCATATCATGTTCGGTACCAGATATGGACTGCCTACAGAGATTGTTTACACGCACCAGATGGAGAGTTCTTAATTTGTAATGAAAGAGGTGCTGGGGCTCAAGCAATTTTTTTACAATCATAACTGATGCAGCAAGCCCAGAGGTGCCAGGGCTTAGCCCTGGCAAGCCCTGGCACAAGTTGAGCACTGCAGATGGGTTCATCATAAGAACCGTTAATGCTCTGCTGGATACAGCTGAGGTTCATTTAAATAAGGTATTTTACAGAGCGTCACCTAGTAGCTGAACAGTATGATACAGGGTAACATGCCATTACACAGGTAGCCTGGCTTGTTTGCTAGACTCCATCCCATGTTAATCTTACTAGCCAGCTGCTCCTGCCCCCGGTGTCAGCTCAGAGCAGCCGGGCAGGCTCTGCACAAAACTTATGGGAGCGGTCTGGGGGCATCAGAGCTGCACTGCAGTGGGCATAGGCAGATGTTGAATTGGCACCTCGCTGGTCTTCCCTCCAGTTGTTGAGGCCTATTTGCCTTTCCCTGGTGATGGGCGTTGTGTTCATTAACACTATTTGGATTTAACACCCCCCCATAAAGAACCTGTTCTGTTCCCCCCGGGCCCGAGAGGGGGTTGGTTTGGAGGGCTCACCCCAGGGCGAGATCCTGCAGCTGGGGTCCAGGAGACCCTGGGAACAGCTTGAGCCGGGCCTGTGCCACTACTAAATAAAGAGCGGCAGGGTCCCAGCAGAGTTCGGCAGGGCTGAGGGTAGTATTTAGTGTTGTGAAAGCTGGGGAGGTGGGTGGACGCTCCAGGAGCCCCCACTGGGGGGTTACCCCTAGAAGGCAGTAATGGATGGGCCCCTTTCTCCTGCCCGCTTGCTGGATCTCACCATCCAGTGGGGGACTGGACATCAGTCTGGTGAACGTGCCGGCGGGGGCTAGTTTGTGGTTATGAAAGGCCTGGGGAGAACTAGGCCCTCCTTTGACGCTGCACTGCCATGAGAACGAAGGGGAGAGGAAAGGGTGGTAGCTGCAGAACCTACAAACGGAGCCGTTTCCTTATGGAGCTCCCAGACCAGCTGTGGGATTCCTGGCCAGGGAGGGGAGGGGCAGGATTTTCACCAGGGTACCATCACTTGTCACCCTGGAAGCCAGCAAGAGCATTGCAGCACCCTGTGCTGCAGAGGCCCCCTCGCTGCATGCAGACTCAGGAATGCATGTCCTTCCACAAGGGGAGCCTTGTCCCCAGGCTGCCCTGATCCTTGTCAGCAGGCCTGCAGGACACAAGGGTTCCCATCCTTTCTGCCATACGCTCTGATGGAGAGTGGGGTAGCAGAGGAAGGCGGGAATGGGCTCACGTCATTTACAACAATCCTTTTTCTGGCTAGGACCATAGCACAGGCCCTGCTAGCCCACCCGCCAGCCCCCATTCACAGGTCCGCAGTTTGAACGGTCTCCCATGGGCCACCGGGCCTTACATCATCAATGAAAGGCAGGAGTTTCTCAGCCACTTGCACAGCCGCACGGCTGGCGCTCTGCCTGTCCATGCCGTCAAGGATGTTTTTCAGCACGGTGATGGCCTTGGCGATGATTTCCCTGTCTACCTCGTGTAGTCGCTCCAGGACGTCTGGCAGCAGACGCTGGAGTTTCCCCACCTGCGTGAAATGAAGAGCTGCTTTACGAAACACCCTCCAGTGACCCACAAGCCATTTCCAAAACAACGTCCACCTCCCCTGCAGACAGAGGCACGGGAACTAAGGGTGTGGGGGGTGCTGCAGCACTCCCAGGTTTTACACGGGGCTCTGCTCCTGGCCCCGCACACAGGGTCCCAGCTGCCAGCCCTGCGCCAACCCCCATCTGTGGCCCCAGCCTCGGTCCCCTTGCTCCATCCACCTCCCCCCCCTCTCCTGGAGCCATGGCCCTGCTCCTGAGCCCAGCTCTTAGGGGTGGCAGGGGGTGTGGGCAGGGGTAAGGGGGGGCGCAGCACCTCCACTATAAAAAGTCTTCCAGCGCCCCTGCCTCCAGGTGACATGTTAGAGCCTCAAAGCCTTTGCACAGCCAGCTAGAATCACGGGCAGCGGGGCCGGCTACCTGCAACATAAGCAGCTGCTTCCTTGTACCCCAGATCTCAGGGGATGGTATTTATTAGCGGGTATCATCTGTGAAAGTTCTCTGCACAACACGTTGACCCCAAATAAATCAAGTCTATTATTGTTATAGGGGTTTGAATAGCACCTCGAGGGCCTATCTGCAATCAGGGCTTGTGCTGGGGGATTTCCAGGCACAGTAAGAGACGTCCCCTGCCCTAGAGCTTACAGGCTAGACACACAAAGGAAGGATTTCTATCCCCATTGTACAGACATGGAACTCAGGCACAGAGAAGCTACGTGACTCGCCCACGGTCACCCCGGGAGTCTGGCAGAGCCAGGAACCGAACCTGGGTTCTCCTGAGTCCCGGTCCTTACAGCCCAGCCTAGAGGAGGGAGCCAATTTTGCACACGAGTTCTAGGGTTGGTCTGTTACTAAAAGCCAGATTCAATCATTTCTGTATTTGGTTTTTGAACCTTTCAAAGACAGCCCCACAAAATTTTTTTGGAGAGGGTCCAGAGAAGAGCTTGAGAACATGACCTATGAAGGAAGGCTGAAAGAATTGTGTTTGTTTAGTTTGAAAAAGAGAAGACTGAGAGGGGACATGATAGCAGTTTTCAGGTATCTAAAAGGGTGTCATAAGGAGGAGGGAGAAAACTTGTTCACCTTAGTCTCTAAGGATAGAACAAGAAGCAATGGGCTTAAACTGCAGCAAGGGAGGTTTAGGTTGGACATTAGGAAAAAATTCCTAACTGTCAGGGTGGTGAAACACTGGAATAAATTGCCTAGGGAGGTTGTGGAATCTCCATCTCTGGAGGTATTTAAGAGTAGGTTAGATAACAGTCTATCAGGGATAGTCTAGACAGTATTTGGTCCTGCCATGAGGGCAGGGGACTGGACTCGATGACCTCTCGAGGTCCCTTCCAGTCCTAGAATCTATGAATCTATGAAAATCTCAACCGGCATCAGGGAAAAAATGTGTCAAATACAGGCTAACCGGTTCCGGAAGAAAAAATGAACCACAAGCAAGTGAAAACCAGGCTGAGGCGCATGGAACGATGGGAATAGTGTATGACAAAGAGAATTACAGTCACGCCCTCTCCATGTCTGATCTAATCATAGTCCGGGTTTAATAAACCGGACTGACCCGCTATTCTCAGGGTAAGTAAATTATCATTAGTGAGAGTTGCCTTCAGATTGTCTCCTCTTTACCAGGCTGCCAGATCTGTGTATTTAAGCCCCAAGAGTTTTCTCTGCCTTCACTATACTGTGTGTATCAAACTTGTTATGAGATCTTAGCAGCAAAAGGCCCCTGTAGAGCTCTTCAGAGGAGCAAGTGCTGCGGGACAGAGCTGTGACGTCAACAGTTAAAATCTATGAGGCTTTAAAAGGGGATTTGTAGGAAAAAATGGTTCCTAATTGAAGCGAAATGGCTCTGTCCGAGCGTCCCTGATCACTGGTGTCGCCAGCATTCCCTGGGGTCTAGAGTCCGCAGCTCTGCTGCTAATCTAGTGCTAGGGTTCTTTGGATCACAGAGACCCCAGACACAATCAGTGCCAGGTGCTGCACACACCCAGAGACACACCCCGCAGCAGCCAGGCCCTGCCCTGCAGAACAGCAGACAAAGGCCAGGCAGGGACTTGCCCAAGGTCACTCAGCAGGTCAGTCACAGAGCCAGGAATAGAAGCCAGGGCTCCTGACTCGAGGCCAGGGCCATGTCCCCTGGGAAGGTTTCAATGACCCCAGCCCTGCAGCAGCTCCCTGCGGTTCTGGGTTTATCCCCCAGCCCTCCTCCCCTCTCACCTTCTCTGGGCGCAGGGACAGGTACAGGAGGCCTTTGAGCGCCAGCCAGCGCACCACAGTGTTGGGGTCTCTCAGCTGCCCACTCAACCGGTCCAGGATGGCGTCTTCCCGCTCATTGCCAAGGTCAGGGCACTGGAGGAGCTAACACACCAACAGCGAAATAAGCTAGAGAACGGGGCTGGACCCTCACGACTCATCTCTGCCACGGGGCCCTTAGCTCCACCTGCCACGGGCGCGGCATGCGCTGTACGCCGGGCACCGCGATTGGTCACCGTGTGTGCCCCACTGAAATGCTGCTAGCGCAACGGCCCCTCGAGGCTCCAGCCGAGATCAAGGCCTACCCTGCTCCCTCACTAAGGCTCAGCTGCATGCGGAGCGGGGAGGGAGGGGGCTGCAGCCTTGTGTTCCAAAGGGCCGCCCGGTCTGCGGGGGGCAGGTGAATTGGCCGTGGATGGGGCCCGGCCTGCGCATGGCTATACGGACGTCAGAGGGGGCTTGAGGGCCGAGGTCACACAAGGGACCATTCTATGGAGCTGAGCCTTGGGGAACAAGAGATACCCGACCCTGGGCTTTGCTCCAGCCCCGCGACACCAGCTGGGGCAGGTAACAATGTCCAGAGTCAGTGACTCCACCCCTAGGGCTCTAGGAGCTTTCCCTGCCCCTGGTCACCCACCCACCCCCAGAGCCTTCAGGGCTACCCCTCTCCTGGCCATAGGCATGGGCGGCGAGTTCTATGGGCCCCCGGTGCCTGGGCACCATGAGCCTCGGCCCCGCCTTCCGCCCCCGCGTCTCCCGGGCCATTTAAAAGAGCCCGGGGCCCCCACTCACCACCAGCAGTGCAGCGGAGCTGAGCGGCTTCCTGCCTGCTTGCTCCACATGGCTGCCGGCCCCTCCCTGCAGCCCCTGGGTGGGGTGGGTCTGTGTCCCACTGTCACGGAGTGTGGGGGAGTCAGGGCCCCGCACCCCCCACTTCCTGCGATTCACCGTGACTCTCACCAGCCAGTAAAACAGAAGGTTTATTAGATGACAGGAACACAGTCCCAAGCAGGGCTTGTAGGTACAACCAGGACCCCTTCAGCCAGGTCCCTCTGGGGGGCAAGGATCTTAGACCCCAGACTTGGGGTTCCCTGCCTCTTCCCACCCAGCCCAAAACTGAAACCAAAACCCCTCCCACAGGCTCTCTCCTCCTCCTTCTCTCCCCCTCGCCCCACCCCCCTTCCTGGCTCAGGTTACAGGCTCAGGTACTGTCCCTCACCTCAAGTCATCCCCTGCTCTCCCATCCCCCATGCAGACAGTCCAGTAAAACTAACCGACATACCCAGGTCAATCCACCCCGCTCCCTACTGCGTCACACCCACCCCAAGCGCCCCTGCAGCCAGTAGGAAGCTGCGCGGGCAGTGCCTGGGGGTAGCAGCACACGGAGGCCCCCAGGCCCGCCCTGCCTAGGAGCCCCAAGTAAGCGCCGCGCCCTCCCAACTCCTCCCAGAGCCTGCACCCCCACCCCTTTCCCACACCCCACTCCGGCCCCCAAACTCCCTCCCAGAGCCTGCCCCCCCTCCCTCCGCACCCCCTCCTGCCCCCAAACTCCCTCCCAGAGCCTGTACCCCCTCCCTCCACACCCCCTCCTGCCCCCAAACTCCTCCCAGAGCCTGCACCCCTCACCCCCTCCTGCACCCCCACCCTCTGCCCCAGCCTGGAGCCTGCACCCAGCACCCAAACTCCATCCCAGAGCCTGCACCCCAGGCCCCTTCCCCACCCAAACTCCCTCCCAGGGCCCAACCTCTCACCCCTCCTGCACCCCAATCCCCTACCCCAGCCCAGTGCCTGTACCCCAGACCTCCTCCCCCCGCCCAAACTCCCTCCCAGAGACTTAGGCAGGTGGGGGGCAGGGTTTGGGGGGGCAGAGTTTGGAGGGGCGGGCTCTGCTGGTCACCACCAAAATTTCTACAAACCTGTCGCCCCTGGCCATAGGTCAGCCCCATGCCACAGTCACCGCTGGGCTAGGGCTGTTCTCACGACCCTCACCCGCCGGTGAGGCTCACCTGAATGAAGAACGCCATGGCCGGGATGTACCGCCTATCATCCCTGCAGTTGAAGATGGCCATCAGCTTGTGGAAAATCCAGCAACGCTCCTGGAAACTGACCGAAACCATGGCCCTGGCATGGGAAACACAAACACCACATCATCGAGGTGGGCAAGGACTGGTTCTCCATTTACAAATCTAACCAGACCAGTGCCACAGGACAGGGGATCCCGGGTGACTAGTCACGTGCAGCTGGCACGGACTAGTTCCTGCTGGCTTAAAATGCCCAGCGGCCTAACTGCTAGAGACCCAGACCCTTAATCACTCTACAGGGAGCCCTTCCATGAGGCCAGCTCCGAGCACGCAGCGCTGGGGCTGTGTGACGAAGTGGGACCGTTCTTAATGTTTCCTCTGAATACTGTGTGGGTGCCTCAGTTTCCCCTATGCATTTCTTAAGTCTCCAGTGTGCATAAATGGCTGACAATCTGTCTCCTAGCAACAAATGGCCAGGGCCCTTCCACCCTTGCAAGGGGATAGCTAAAGGTGAACAAAGAGATCAGGTGACCTCCTGGTCCAGGAAAGAGACAAAGGCCAGAAAGGAGGGGCTGGAGGGGGGTTTCAGTTGGGAGCTGGCTGGGGACCAGAAGTGAGTGCAGACGGAGTTGTCTGCCTCGCTGGGCCCCAGAATGGACCCGGCTGAGGGGTCCCGTTTGCTGTACCTACAAGCTCTGTTTTAGACTGTGTTCCTGTCATCTAATAAACCTCTGTTTTACTGGCTGGCTAAGAGTCACGTCTGACTGCGAAGTGGGGGTGCGTGCAGGATCCTCTGGCTTCCTCAGGACCCCACCTGGGGGGACTCGCTGTGGGAAGCGCACGGAGGGGCATATGCTGAATGCTCCAAGGAGAGACCCAGGAAGGTGAAGCCGTGTGAGCTTCTTGCCCTGAAGACAGTCTGCTCCGAGGGAGAGGAGGCTCCCCAAAGTCCTGACTGGCTTTGTGGGGAGCAGTTCCAGAGCATTGCCCGGGGACTCCGTGACAGGCTGCAAGAGAACTGCAGACAAAGAAGGGCGTCGGTGGGCTCGGTGGCCTTTCTCATGTGCCCAGATATTGGGTGATGAGAGACAGAAGGTGGGTTAGGGAATATCTTAGATTGGTCTAAGACAAGTGTTGGAGCTTTCTGTGTTAGCTTCTCTCTCTCACCCACAGATGCTGGGCCAGCCAAAGACATTCCCTCCCCCACCTTGTCTCTCTCATGTGCTGGGCCTGACAGGGCTACACCAACGCTGCAGTCAGACATGACGGAGGCTGTCTTTGCCCAACCACACCTGCCAGAGCCACGCAGGAAGCGGTTTACGCCAGGCAGCGCAGGGTGGAGAAGTAGCCGACTGACTCCTCGGCCAACAGCACAGAGGCTGCGGCCTGTTCCACGCAGGCGATTGGGAGCCGCGTCTCACCCAGCGGGGAAGGTGATGTGGCCGTGTCCTGGGCCCAGGGACGGGAGATGCTGCTGCGGTCAGTTCTGGGCAGCAGCCCCAGGGACAAGACACTCACCGGGCAAGCAGCAAGACGCCTTTGTGGTGCATGTCGGCGTTCATGAGCATGCCCCAGCCACCCTGCTTCTGGATGAACGTGGCCTGGTCCCCGTAGCCAGCACATTGGAGCAAGGCTTGCATGGCATTCACCGCACACCTGCATGCAGAGCGAGCCTCTTGTTACTGAGCGAGCCCAGGCCAGGCCCTGCCGCGTGCCTGCGGGCAACGGTGCAGAACCGAGGCGGGGTGTCGGGCTGGCAGTACCTGACGGGGCTGAGGGGTGCGAGCGTGTCCTCCTGGTTATGCACCCTCTGGTTATCCATGGACGGCTCCACCGTGTAGGTTATTTGGAAGAGCAGGGCGATGGAAAGCTGAGGGAAGAGCTCCTTCACCTTCTCCCTGGAGCCCTGCTGCTTGAGGATCTTGTACAGGACTCTGGTGGCCTGCAGCCAAGAACAGGAGACAGATGTCACTGCAGGGCCTTCGTCCTTCCCACACTCCCCCAAGGCACCTAGAGAGGAGGGGTGGGCTGGGGGCTAAGGCCTGGGATGCTGGGTTCAATTCCTAGCCTGTGTGACCTTGGCTAGAACCACAGAAGGGACTTGGGCTCAGCGTTGCCATGCCTAGCTTCATGTGCCCTGCTGCCCAGTGGACTCACAGCCCTGAGTTAAGTGCCCAGGCTCCATATACGCTCCAGAGGGAGAGTCAGTTGGGCCAATTGTTAAAGAGGGTAAACGGGATGGCCTGGGTAATTTCAGGCCTGTCAGCCTGACATCGATCCCAGGCAAGATAATGGAGCGGCTGGTACAAGATTAAATTAATAAAGAATTAAAGAAGATAATTTAATTAATGCAAATCAACATGGGTGTATGGAAAATATTTCCCGCCAAGATAATTGCGATCTGTTTTTCGATGAGATTACAAGTTTGGTAGAGAAAGGAAATAGCATTGGCATAATGTATGTAGACTTCTGTAAGGCGCTTGAGTTGGCGCCGCACTCCAGTTTGATCGGAATCCTAGAAGGATACAAAAGTAACGTGGCGCACATGAATTGGTTATAAACTGGCTGACAGGTCTCAAAATGTAATTGTAAACTGGGAATCAGCATTGCACTGGTGTGTTTCCAGTGTGGTCCCTGCAGGGATTGGGTCTTGGCCCTACGCGATTTAACATTTTTATCAATGACCTGGAAGAAAACATAAAATCATCACTGATAAAGTTTGCAGATGACACAAGAATTGGGTGAGTGGTAAATAATGAAGAGGACAAGTCACTGATACAGAGCGATCTGAATCGCTTGGTAAACTGGGGGGCAATCAAACAGTATGTGTTTTACTATGGCTCATTGTAAATGAATACATCTAGGAACAGGACGGGGGATTCTCTCCTGGGAAGCAGAGACTCTGAAAAGGACCTGGGAGTCCTGGTGGATAATCAGCTGAACAGGAGCTCCCAGTGTGGTGCTGTGGCCAAAAGAGCTCATGTGATCCTGGGATAAATAAACAGAAGAATCTCGAGTGGGAGTATTTGGCACTGGTGTGACCCACTGCTGGGATCCTGGGTCCTGTTCCAGTGCCCACAATGCAAGAAGAATGTTGATAAATTGCAGAGGGTTCAGAGAAGAGTCGTGAGAATGATTAAAGGATTAGAAACCATGTCTTATAGTGATAGGGTGACCAGACAGCAAGTGTGAAAAATCAGGACGGGGGTTGGGAGTAATAGGAGCCTATATAAGAAAAAGACCCTAAAATCAGGACTGTCCCTATAAAATTGGAACATCTGGTCACCCTACACAGTGAGAGACTCAAGAAGCTCGATCTATTCAGCTTAACAAAGAGAAGGTTGAGGGATGACTTGATTACTGTCTATAGGTATTTCCCTGGGGAACAAATATTTAATAATTGGCTTTTCAATCTAGCAGAGAAAGGTCTAACATGATCCAGTGGCTGGAAGTTGAAGGTAGACATTCAGATTGGAAATAAGGCATACACGTCACAGTGAGAGTAATTAATCATTGGAACAATTTACCCAGGGTGGTGATAGATTCTCCATCACTGACCATTTTTGAATCACGATGGGATGTTTTTCTTCAAAGACCTGCTCTAGGAATGTTCTGGGGGCAGTTCTCTGGCCTGTGTCATGCAGGGGATCTGACTAGATGATCACAGAGGTCCCTTCTGGCCTTGAAATCTATGAAGCTAAGAGTGGGGAGCTGCCTAAACCAGCCAATAGGAAATGCTGAGGAGAGGGGTGTGGCCTAAGCCCCACCCCCAAAGGGAATTCGGTATCTATCTCTACTTGGGAACACTTAAATAGTCATTGGAGCAGAGTTTAGACCCCGGGTCTCCCAGTTGGGTGCCCTAACCACTCGACTAGAGACAGTGGTGGAGTCCAAAATCTGAAGGTACTGGAATGCCACTAAAATATTGATTTTCATAAACATGAATTATACAAATTCACATTTTATTTGTCTACTGAATTTCTGGTACAGTAATTCTTGGCTAAACCAGGCATGGCTGAAGACAGGCCGGCTGTCCGAAATAACAAGGTATTGGATTTTTTTTTTAATTGTATACACCAGGGGTCGGCAACGTTTGGCACGCAGCTCGCCAGGGTAAGCACCCTGGCGGGCCGGGCCAGTTTATTTACCTGCTGACATGGCAGGTTCGGCCGATTGCGGCCCCCACTCGCCGCGGTTCGCCGTCCCGGGCCAATGGGGGCGGCGAGAAACCGCGGCCAGCACATCCCTCGCCCGCGCCGCTTCTCATCGCCCCCATTGGCCCGGGACGGCGAACCGCGGCCAGTGGGGGCCGCGATCGGCCAAACCTGCCACGTCAGCAGGTAAATAAACTGGCCCGGCCCGCCAGGGTGCTTACCCTGGCGAGCCGCGTGCCAAACGTTGCCAACCCCTGGTACACACACACACACACACACACACACACACACACACACACACACACAGACAGACACCTATAGTAGCTATTCAATTCATTTTAACTGTTGAAATCATTGTGCTGAAATGCCATTAATGTGTACACAGCACACTATGTAAAAGATATAAATCTAGACAGTACAGTGATAAAAACCCAATGAATGCATAGCATGTTTTCTTTTTACTTTAGCCTATAGGCTAATGAAAATACAAAATAAATCACGCTGCTGCACTATAGACATTAGTCTATCAGGCGGAAATAATAAAAGTTTATTTTAAATTGAAACTAGCTAATAGGCTACACAAGTAACACAAAATACATCAAGGCATAACAGGGGCTGTAGTAGCAAAGGCCTGCTGTAATGCATTTATCTAATTTCTACAAATATTTCCACAAAGCGTCTTTCTCCATCTTGTAATTTATGTGTCTGTGAATCAGAGGGAGAACGAGGATGTCTGAGACAAGTTCTGGCACAGCTGAGAGGGTGCCACATGGAAAATGAAGGGCCACGTAGCTTGCTAAACATGAGATTTGACATATGCGGAATAAGCCGCTTGCCACATTTGCCATTCACAATCATAGTCATGTGGCTAAATCCACGCTCACACTCAGCCGTGCTGCATGAAATCACACGCGTGGAGCTGAACAGAGGTTTCAGCTGAGCTGGCACTTCTGACCAGTATAGTCAAGAAAGTCACGCTAGGCATTGACTATTCCTGTCACTGGTAGACCAAATCGGTTGCACAGCTGCCCTACCTCCTTTTCACTTTATCTAAGAATAATGGGTCACTACAAAAAGTAATTTTCCCTCTGCTGATACTCACATCTTCTTCTTGTTCTTTCTTGGTTTCAGGTGACCGGCAGTAAAGCGTATACAGTTTGTCAAAGAATTCCAAGTGATTTACAGCTCTTACTTCACTTAACGTTTCAGCAGCTGCCAAATCCAACCTGTGATTCACACACTACCTCGCTAGAACATTTGGGTACTTCTTCACAATACAGCTCGCTACGCCAGAGTTCTTCCGAAGCATAACACTAGCACCATCACTCGCAAATACTACAAGAGTAATTGTAATCAGAATTCGATTTATTGAGGCATTTCAGCTCACAATCTACAGTGCCTGAAGCCGTCTGATGTGGAAGTGCAATCAGATCAAGAAACATGAAGTGAGGATAATCATCCTTCAAAGTGTCACATTTTAAATAGATTCTAACTGTTGATTCATTGCTCAGAGTAGTTGATTCATCAACAGACATGGCTATCTTTCCGTCACTCTCCGGCATCTGAGCGCACATTCGTCATTTGCAAGGCTTTCGGTGCATTGCAGATGAGATAGGGTCTAGCATGTCTGTAGCACTGAATTGTGAACACAGACCGATACCAATATCTACACCATGCAGTATCTGGAATTCAGTTAAATCGGGACGATCAGAGTAGGGTCTGCCATGTTTAGCAATGTAATAGGCCATTCGCTTTACCTGCACAGTTGTGTCAAGTTCTGATTTTGTCATGTTAACCACTTCAACTTCAAAAGTTGAGGTTTCTGCTTCTGTTGAAAGCTGTAAAGCTACCTCAGATGCAGTTGAATCTTTGTGTTCCTTTATCTTCATTGGCAGAGATGTTAATCTGGACTCTCAGCTAGGTCCATAAGGAGAAACAGAAAACTACCACCACCCTACTGCTATGGAGAGAGAGACCTTGATGAAACTTTGCTACAGATAAGGCATCCAAGCTTACCATCATGGCAGGACAACCAAGGATAATCCCTCTTCTTCAGCATCCACTAATCAGAATTCATGCCAGCTGGTCCTTTGGCTGTTGAAGGGTAATCTTCACGGTTCGTTCTCACTGCAATAGCCACCTCAGTGAACTCCATTACAGGAAGAGCTCTGTTTTTGTGTTTGTGTCTGCAGTTGATGCACGGCTGCTGCTGTCTTCGTCAACACCTTTAGCCTTCTCAAAGAAGTAGTTAGGAAGAGAAGAATTTCCTAATGCTCTTTTTACTGCATCAGAGGACTGCTGGCTGTAACAGACAGTTGTGCCGGAGATGTGAATCATCTCATTTAGCTTGCCTACTATGTGCGTTCTGGCTCGATTACAATATTGTTGTCTGGTGTTGTTTCACATCTTTATTAATGACCTGGATGTAGATAGAGAGAGCAAACTGGTCAAGTTTGCAGATGACACAAAGCTAGGAGGAGTCACCAATACTTTAGAGGAAAGAGCTAAAATTCCGAGGGATCATGGTAAATTGGAGGACCGGGCTATAGACAACAAAATGAAATTCACCAAAGACAAATGTGAGGTGCTACATTTAGAGAAGAAAAATCAAATGCACAGATACAGAATGGGGGATAACCAACTTGGCCGTGGCACTTCTGAGAAGGATCTGGGAGCTGTGGTGGATCACAACCTCAGCATGAGTCAGCAATGCGATGCTGTTGCAAAAAAAGCAAATGCAATTTTAGGTTGCATTAACAGAGCTATAGCATGCAAGTTATGGGAGGCGATAGTACCGCTCTACTCAGCACTGATTAGGCCTCAGCTGGAGGACAGTGTCCAGTTTTGGTCACCAATGTCTAGAAAGGATGTGGAGAAACTGTAATGGATCCAGAGGCGAGTAACAAAGATGATCAGAGGGATGGAACACAAGCCATACGAGCAAAGGCTGAAGGAACTGGCTATGTGTCGTTTGGAAAAGAGGAGATTAAGGGGGGACTTGATAATGGTCTTCAGATACTTGGAAGGCTGCCATAAAAAAAGATGGAGAAAAGTTGTTCTCTCTTTCCACAGAGGGCAGGACAAGAGGCGATGGGGTCAAACTACAGCACAGCAGATGTAGATTAAACCTCAGGAAAAGCTTCCTAACGGTAAGAAGAGTAGGACAATGGGACAGACGCCTAGGGAGCTTGTGGAAACTCCTTCGCTGGAGGTTTTCAGAAGGGGGCTGGAGCCATCTGTCTGGGGTGGGTTAGACACAACAAGTCCTGCATCGTGGCAGGGGGCTGGACGAGCTGACCCTGCGATCCCTTCTCACCCTGTGGTTCTAGGAGTGCTGCTGAATAGCACCAGGAGAGCGTTTCGGCGTGTTCCGGCTCGACTATAGCACTGGCTAGAGTCACGCTCTCTCTTCGGCCCAATGACTACACCCCGTGGGAGACTGAGAGACACCCTCAGGCAGTGATGGGGACACACGGCGCTCCTTCCCTTGCTGCAGGGGCTGGTACTTACGGCCAAGGGCTCGTTTCTCTGAGAGATATGATTGTAGTAAAACGGCTGCTCCCGCAGCGTGTTGAGCAGCTCCTTTAGGATCTTTTCTGTGGTCTGGCAGTGGGATGTCAGCATCCTCCACATCTCCGCAGCAACGCTGCAAAGGGAGAGAGCCAATGGCACTTGGTCAGAGCCCCGCCAGCCTCCTGTACCCCCTCCCCCCCCCCGGCACCGGCACCCTGCTGGGTCTCCTCACACCGGCCAGTTCTTTGTTGCCCTCCCGCTGCTGCTGGTGCAGGCTGCCTAGGGACCGGGTCTGAGTGTCAGCCCCAGGGAAGGCTGAGGGATGCCATACAGGGTTTTGCAGGCTGGCCTGTCTCCAGGGCAAGCCAGCCTGCAAAACCCTCCAGGAGAAGCAGCAGCTCTGCAGGGAGCAGGAGATCTCTGGAAGGTTCTGCACTCCCCTGTCCCTGGCAGCGGGACCAGTCCGGGGGACCCGGAGCGCAAGCGGCGGCAGCCCCAGCCCCGTACCTGTCACATGACAGCGAGCAGCCCAGCAGGGTTCTGACCACCTCCTCGCTGTACTGGTTGCCCAGCACGAGAAGGGTCCTGAACAGCTCCCTCCGGGACAGCGGCTCGCTGATGGAGTCCAGGTTCTTGTAAATGCTCATCACAGCCTCCGACACCTGGAAGGGAAATGAGGAGATGGGGGCCTCGGCTTCCTCGCACTGCTATTGATCTGGGGTGCCAGGGACCTGCTGCACCTGAGAGCCATCTGCCCTCCCAGATCCTCTTCACCAGCCCCAGACCTAGAGCACAGGACCAGTTCCCGGCCTATCGATTCATAGACTGCAAGGCCACAAGCGGCCATGGTGATCACCTAGACCAGGGGTCTCAAACTCAAATGACCACAAGGGCCACATGAGGATTAGTACATTGGCCCGAGGGCCGCATTACTGACACCTTCTCCCCGCCGCCCTCGGCCCCACCCCCACTCCACCCCTTCCATGAGGCCCCACCCCTGTCCCGCCTCTTCCCACCCCTTCCCTGCCCCCATTCCAACCCCTTCCCCGAAATCCCCACCCCAACTCCGCCCCCTCCCTGCCCCCAGGGGGTGCAGGAGGGGTGTGGGGTGTGGCAGGGGGTCAGAGCAGTGGATTGGGGTGCAAGAGGGGTGCAGCAGGGGGCTCAGGGCAGTGGGTTGGGGTGCAGGAGGGGTGCAAGGTGCATCAGGCGGCTCAGGGAAGGGGGTTGGGGTGCAGGAGGGGTGTGGGGTGCGACAGGGGCTCAGGGCAGGGGGTCGGGGTGCGGCGGGGGCTCAGGGAAGTGGGTTGGGGTGCAGGAGGGGTGTGGCAGGGGGTCGGGGTGCAGGATGCGGCAAGGGGCTCAGGGCAGGGCATTCGGCTGCAGGAGGAGTTCGGGGGGCGGGCTCTGGCCCGGCGCGCACCGGCGGCAGGCCAGACTCCCTGTCTGCCCTGCCCCGCCCCGTCCCCGCGCTGCTCCGGGATGTGTGTATTGCTGTTGCTTCAGGCACCGCCCCCAGCATCTCCCATTGGCCAGGAATGGGGAACCGCGGCCAATGGGAGCTGCTGGGGGCGGTGCCTGAAGCAACATCAACACACACAGCAATGTGCCCTCCCTTCCCCACGTTCCGGCCGCTTCCCGGCACGGCGCGGGGGCAGGGCAGGCAGGCAGGGAGCCTGCCCTGCCCCTGGTGCGCGTCGGGCCGGAGCCGCTCTAGGTAAACGCTGGGGGAGGGCAGGAGCAGGGGCTGCGAGGGGCTCATGGGCTGCAGAAAATTACCTCGCGGGCCGCATGTGGCTCATGGGCCGCGTGTTTGAGATCCCTGACCTAGACTGACCCCCCGCCCCCCCGCATTGCACAAGCCAGAGACCTGTCCCCCAATAACACCTAGAGTCTCCCACGGATGGGCTCCCCCAGCAGGGTGTTCTCACTGCAGCTCTTACCCCCTCCAACCTTGGGCCGGGGACCCTCAGGATCCCATGCAGCATGTGCCTGGCCACCACCGAGTCATGGACGCTGGTGTCTCTCATGCTGTCAATAGCAGTGAGGAGGAAGTCCATGCGCTCGGATCCATTGAAGTACTTCCCAAACATCTGAAACAAACCTGCCAGTGAAACCCCTTTTGCTGCCCAGCGCGGTTCCAGTCAGTGGCCGAGCAGCCAGGACTGGCCCAGCCAGGAGTGCAGGCAAACCCCACTCTGCCGGGACAGGGCTGGGTTACTGCACCTGGGCAGCACAGTACCCAGCCAGCAATCAGGAACTGTCGTGCATGGCAGAGGCCAGCCGGGCAGTGCACGGGGGCACAATACTGCACAGCACGGATACACTCTTTAGTGCTCAGCAGGGGCTGGGGCTGGTGCACAGATGCAATGATGCCTTTTATTGCATTAATCTCTGGGGAAGCTCCCACCATGCCTGACAAGGAGCTGGGATCAGGTTTGGATGAGCCCCAGTGCATCTTGGGATGTGGCATGTAGGGAGGCATATTGGGCTGCATTAGTAGAAGCATTGCCAGCAGATTGAGGGAAGTGATTATTCCCCTCTATTCGGCACTGGTGAGTTCACATCCGGAGTATTGCATCCAGTTTTGGGCCCCCCACAAGAGAAAGAATGTGGACAAATCGGAGAAAGTCCAGCAGAGGGCAACAAAAATGATTAGGGGGCTGGGGCACATGACTTATGAGGAGAGACTGAGGGAACTGGGCTTATTTAGTCTGCAGAAGAGAAGAGTGAGGGGGGATTTGATAGCAGCCTTCAACTACCTGCAGGGGGTGGGGGGTTCCAAAGAGGATGGAGCTAAGCTGTTCTCAGTGGTGGCAGATGAGAGAACAAGGAGCAATGGTCTCAAGTTGCAGTGGGGAAGTGTGACGTTATTGACATAAACTGGGACCATATAGATCATTGTTGCAACCAAGGTCCTGTAGTGGCACCCAAATCTTGTATAAAGGGGGTCAAATGGGGTGTCTAAGACAAGGTTATGGTTTACTGGTTATGATTATGCTGTCTATATGGGTGTATCAGTTTTGTAGTTGAAGTTATGAATATTGGCTCTATACTGTCTGTATGGCAAACTTATGCTATGCTTCTGGGTGACATCCCAGACAAGCTGGGATTAGCTCTGCCTAGCCTGCTTGATGGCCCATTAAGGACCATCAGCTATACAATGGACCCATTGAGAGAAGGCCAATATGCCTTCAGACTCAGCAAAGTATGCAGGGACTGGCCCATGTGACTCCAGGCTCCATTTTGCTGTAATTTTCCACAGTGAGAACAAAGAGGTGTTCTTACACCTGGAAAAGACTATATAAGGCTGATGCCTCATCTCCATTGGGTCTTCAATCCTGCTTCTTACCTCTGGAGGAACTTTGCTACAAGCTGAAGCTTTGAACAAAGGACTGAGGACCCATCCCAGCAGGGGATGTATTCCAGAGACTTGATTTGAACCTGCAGTTTATTCTATCGCTGCTGCAAGCCTGAACCAAGAACTTTGCCATTACTGTATGTAATTGATTCCATTTAACCAATTCTAACTCTCATCTCTATCTTTTTCCTTTTATGAATAAACCTTTAGATTTTAGGTTCTAAAGGATTGGCAACAGCGTGATTTGTGGGTAAGATCTGATTTGTATATTGACCTGGGTCTGGGGCTTGGTCCTTTGGGATCAGGAGAACCTTTTTCTTTTACTGGGGTATTGGTTTTCATAACCATTTGTCCCCATAACGAGTGGCACTGGTGGTAATACTGGGAAACTGGAGTGCCTAAGGAGATTGCTTGTGAGACTTGCGGTTAGCCAGTGGGGTGAGACCGAAGTCCTCCTAGTCTGGCTGGTTTGGTTTGCCTTAGAGGTGGAAAAAACCCCAGCCTTGGGCTGTTACTGCCCTATTTGAGCAATTTGTCCTGAGTTGGCACTCTCAGTTGGATTCCGCCAGAACTGCATCGTCACAGGAAGGTCTAGGTTGGATATTAGGAAAAACGATTTCACTAGGAGGGTGGTGAAGCACTGGAATGGGTTATCTGGGGAGGTGGTGGAATCTCCATCCTTAGAGGTTTTTAAGGCCCGGCTTGACAAAGCCCTGGCTGTGATAATTTAGTTGGGGTTGGTCCTGCTTTGAGCAGGGCGTTGGACTAGATGATCTCCTGAGGTCTATGATTCTATGAGGTGGAGTGGGCCAGAGGCAGGGCTCTGGCCCAGATGAATGGGCTCAGTCACACGCCTGGGTCTGTCCCTTCCCCCGACTCCTAGGGTGTTAATTTCTGACTCCTGATAACTCTGGGCACAACAATCCCATGAAGCACTGACTGTACTTACCCGTGTGATATCGCTGGTGTTGGTGAACAAGGTGTCCCAGGAGCCGTACAGGGTTTGCTCGTCCTCGAGGAACTGCCGATACTCTGCACTGTTCTTCACCATCATTGTGGCTGAACCAGGGTGGGGAAACAGACAGCAGGCAATATAAATCAGATGTTCGGTTAGCAAACGGGAGTTTTGCAAGAAAGTTTAGAGAGGGTGTGTGAGAGACAAGTACATCTAACAACCATACTGTAAACTCAGGCCAATAACCCCCTCCCCAAAAACAAAACTAAACAAACTAACCCCCCTGGAAGAGTAAAAATAAACCAGGCAGAAGGGCAGCAGCAGCATGGGGCTCGCCAGTTGATTGCACTGAATGCAGCATGTCTGATTACCAGCTCTGTGGGCAGGTAGCATATGTGGGCATTTGGCCCAAGGAGCTACTGGCCCTCGGAGACCAGGAGGCCAGAGGGGCTGAACTGGTGGAGCCAAGGGCGACAGCGAGGTACATAGAGGAGACTTTTAGGGACGCAGTAGAGTGGTCCCACCCCCAGTCTGACAGCCTCTGTGCTGCTGAGGAGGGTGAAAGTTTCGGGGAAGGAGAACATCGAGCTAGAGCAGAGGGAGACGATCCCATAGTTGGGACCCACCTTCCAGATGAAGTCATGATGTCCTCTCAAATTGAGGTAGGAACCCCAGTTACAAAGAAAAGCCAGGGATTCAATCAATAGACATATAAGCAGTTTGGTTTGTGATGACTGGGAGAACCACATGGTAAATTGCCTGCCTGGTGCAAAGGTTGCAGCTCTCACGAGACATCCAGACAGACTTATGTGCCCTGTGGTATGTAACCTAGCGTTTAAATCGGCCTCTGTATGAGATAGCTAATGTGACAGTGAATTTTTAAAAAGTCTCCAGATGTGATCCCTGGTAATACATAATACTCAATACTGACTTCAGTACCAGGCAAATTGTTGAAACTATAGGAAAGAACAGAATTATCAGACACGTCGGTGAACACAATTTGTTGGGGCAGAGTCAACATGGCTTTTGTAAAGGGAAATCATGCTTCACCAATCTACTAGAATTCTTTGAAGGGGTCAACAAGAATGTGGAGAAGGGTGATCCAGTGGATATAGTGTCCTTGGACTCCTTTGACAGGGTCCCTCACCAAAGGCTCTTAACCAAAGGAAGCTGTCATAGGATAAGAGGGAAGGTTCTCTCATGGGTCAGTGGTTAAAAGATAGGAAGCAAAGGACAGGAATAAATGGTCAGTTTTCACAGTGGAGAGAGGTAAATAGCAGGGTCCCCCAAGGATCTGTCTTGAGACCAGTGTAGTTCAACATAGTCATAAATGATCCAGAAAAAGGGGTAACCAGTGAGGTGGCAAAATTTGCAGATGATATGACTCAATAAGCGATGGTCACATAAATACCACCCTATACCGGAAACCTACTGACCGCTACACTTACCTACATGCCTCTAGCTTCCATCCAGGACACACCACACGATCCATTGTCTACAGCCAAGCTCTAAGATATAACCGCATTTGCTCCAATCCCTCAGATAGAGACAAGCACCTACAAGATCTCTATCAAGCATTCTTAAAACTACAATACCCACCTGCTGAAGTGAAAAAACAGATTGACAGAGCCAGACGAGTACCCAGAAGTCACCTCCTACAAGACAGGCCCAACAAAGAAAATAACAGAACACCACTAGCTGTCACCTTCAGCCCCCAACTAAAACCTCTCCAGCGCATCATCAGAGATCTACAACCTATCCTGAAAGATGATCCTTTACTCTCACAGGTCTTGGGAGACAGACCTGTCCTCGCTTACAGACAACCCCCCAACCTAAAGCAAATACTCACCAGCAACCACACATCACTGAACAAAAACACTGACCCAGGAACCTATCCTTGTAACAAAGCCCGATGCCAACTCTGTCCACATATCTATTCAAGTGACATCATCATAGGGCCTAATCACATCAGCCATACCATCAGGGGCTCGTTCACCTGCACATCTACCAATGTGATATATGCCATCATGTGCCAGCAATGCCCCTCTGCCATGTACATTGGCCAAACCGGACAGTCTCTACGCAAAAGAATTAATGGACACAAATCTGACATCAGGAATCATAATACTCAAAAACCAGTGGGAGAACACTTTAACCTGTCTGGCCATTCTATGACAGACCTGCGGGTGGCTATCTTAAAACAGAAAAACTTCAAAAACAGACTCCAACGAGAGACTGCTGAGCTGGAATTGATATGCAAACTAGACACAATCAACACAGGATTAAATAAAGACTGGGAATGGCTGAGCCATTGCAAACATTGAATCTATCTCCCCTTGTAAGTATTTTCACACTTGCTTCTTATCAAACTGTCTGTACTGAGCTATCTTGATTATCACTTCAAAAGTTTTTTTTCTCTTACTTAATTGGCCTCTCAGAGTTGGTAAGACAACTCCCACCTGTTCATGCTCTCTGTATGTGTGTGTATATATATCTCCTCAATATATGTTTCACTCTATATGCATCCGAAGAAGTGGGTTGTAGCCCACGAAAGCTTATGCTCTAATAAATTTGTTAGTCTCTAAGGTGCCACAAGTACTCCTGTTCTTTTTGAAAATGACTCAAGATAGTTAAATCCAAAGCAGACTGCGAAGAGCTACAAAGGGATGTCACAAAACCGGGGGACTGGGCAACAAAATGGCAGATGAAATTCAATGTTGATAAATGCAAAGTAATGCACATTGGAAATCATAATCCCAACTATATATACAAAATTATGGGGTTTAAATTACCACTCAAGAAAGAGATTTTGGAGTTATCGTAAATAGTTCTCTGAAAACATCCACTCAACATGCAGTGGCAGTTAAAAAAGCAAACAGAATGTTGGGAACCATTAGGAAAGGGATAGATAATAAAACAGAAAAATATCATAATGCCTCTATATAAATCCATGGTGCGCCCACACCTTGAATACTGCGTGCAGTTCTGGTCGCCCCATCTCAAAACAGATATACCAGAACTGTAAAAGGTGCAGAGAAGGGCGACAAAAATGATTAGGGGGATGGAACAGCTTCCATATGAGGAAGGATGAAAAAGACTGGGGGCAAGTCTACACTTCAAACACTGTATCGCCTGTCGGAGAATAACAGAGTTCTCACTCTTTTGGTTGGGTACAGCACACGCCGTAGCTGCACCGGCGCTGTAGCATTTAAGTGAAGATGCTCCTATGCCAACAAGCTCTTAATCCACCTCCCGGAGCGGCGCTAGCTAGGTCAGTGGGAGAGGTGCTCCTGCCGACAGGGGTGTGGATTTTTCACACCCCTGAGCAATGTCGTTATAACAATATAGGTCTGTAGTATAGACCTGGGACCATTTAGTTTAGATAAGAGATGACTAACGGGGGATATGATAGAGGTCTATAAAATCATGACTGGTGTGAAGAAAGTGAATAGGAAAGTGTTATTTACCCCTGCACATAACACGAGAACTAGGGGTCACTTTATGAAATGAATAGGCAGCAAGTTAAAAACAAACAAAAGAAGGTATCTCTGCACACAATGCACAGGCAACCTGTGGAAATTGTTGCCGTGGGATGTTGTGAAGGCTAAAAGTATAATTGGGTTCAAGATAATCAGGGCATGCAAACCCATACTCTGCATGTCCCTAAACCTCTGACTACCAGAAGCTGGGACTAGATGTCAGGGGATGGATCACTCAAAATGTCCCTGTTCAGTTCATTCCCTCTGAAGCATGAGGCACTGGCCACTATCAGAAGACACAATACTGGGCTAGATGAACCATTGGTCTGAGTCAGTATGTCCATTCTTATGTGAGTTATGAAGAGTAGAATATAGATAGGGGAAGCTAAAGACATCAGGGGAAACTCCATGGCTTGCAGGACTAAGGATAATAAGGAGGTTTTTTTAAAAAAGTGTATTAGGAACAAAAGAAATCTTAGCAGTGGTGTAGGCTCATTACTAGATGGAGACTGTTTAAAAGGTTGCAGAAAAGGCAGAAGTGTTCAAGAAATACGTTTTCCGTGTTTGGAAACCCCATGTCAGTGTATTTAGGAAGGACAAGGGTCTCCAGGGCTCTTACATTTTAGCCGCAGCATGAAGAAGTAGAGGTGGTAAAATGCCAACATTGACGATTGGCAGATCTCCTGCTCCGGATGGCACAGAGTGACACACCCCACCAGCTGGCCCAGGACTCTGAACTCCTCCGCTCCCTGATGGAGAGAGGGCGCAAAGGGAGTCACTCGCCCCTGCAGGCCTAGCGCAGCGTGTCCCCCTGGCATTGCCCTAGCAATGGGTTAGAACTGGGGGAGGCAGAGCCCAGCGCAGAGAGACTGGGGACAATGAGAGCAGGAGGAGCCGTGGGGCCCATCACCAGGGGCTGAGGAAAGCTCAGCAGGGATGGGGAAATCTGGTCAGCAAAGTCAGCAAACCTTGCTCCCGAGTGGGGACCCGGGTAACGAATGAACTATCGTCCAGTCTCCATCTCAAGGGCAAGCGCCTAATCCCAGCCCCTTCTCCCATCCCCCTCCCTCCATTGACCTCAGGCCCAGGAGCTTGGGGTCACCTTGGACTCCTCTGCTCTGCATCCCGCCTCTCTCACTCCATCCTGGAGCTCCCCAGAGCCCTCCCTTTCTGCGCCATCCCCAGCCTGCCGGCTCTCTCCCGCCGGCTCTCTCCTGCAGCCTTGTCCTCTCGTCTCCCCCTCCTGCCAGACCTTCCCTTGCCCCTCCTGCAGCCCCTGCGCTGGCTCCCTGCTCTTCCCCACCTCGCACCAAGCCCCTTGCCCTCCTCTCCAGGGGTCTGCACAGCCTCCCCACACCCACTCCCCAGTGCTCTGGCTCCTTTGGCCCCTCCCATCCCTTTCAGTGTGTCCCCTCCCAGCTCCCTCCTTCTGTTCTGCTGCCCCAGCCTCTGGGGGCACATCATCCAAGCGCCCCCCTCCAGCTGCCGGAGGGGAGGCCCTGACACAGGGGGGATGGAGCAGCTGGAGCAGCTCAATGGCCCTGAGCACCCAGAGCAGGGGGCGTTCATCTGGCAGCCTGGCAGGAGCTGATGCCAAAGCATCCCGCGGGTGACTGACAAAGGGGGTGAACAGACACCTGGGTTCAGAGGCGGCTCTCAGGGCCATCCTGTGTAAATGCACTGACCCTGTGGAGCAGACTTTGGTGCTAGGGGAACCATGCTAGCGGGGAGAGTCCTTGGAGACAGAATTATGGGGCTCGACCCAAAGCCCACTGGAGTCAGAGGACAGACCCATTGACATCAGTGCTCGGTAGATTGGACTCCTGCCGAGGATCTTGCTGAGTCACTATTCTAGGCCCGGGTTTTCCCTGCCAGGGAGCGCTGCACCGCGAGGCTGCTCAGTGCAGTTAGGAGGCGGCCAGGGTCACAGGCTGCTCACCTTGAATTTGGGTTTTTCAGCCATGAATTTCGACAGGCAGGTGATCCTTTCCACTGCCCTCAGCCGCCCATGCACCTCCTTGGATGCGGTCCAGGGGAGCAGGACCTGAGAGAAACAAATTGGGACAAATTGCTGAGGAGAAGTACCAAAAAATAGCACAAGCACATAGGGAGAAAATCAGAAAGCTTAAGGCAAAAATGAGTTCTAACTGGCAAGGGACATAAAAGACAATCAGAAGCAGCTCTATAAATGCATTCGGAGCAAGAGAAAGACAAAGGAAAGTGAGGGGCCACTACTCAGCAGGGAAGGAGAGAAAATAATGGATGACACAGACAAAGCCAAGGTGTTTAATGCCTTTTTTGCTTCAGTTTTCACTAAAAAGGTTAATGGTGACTAGATGCTTAACACAATATTAACAACAAGGGGGAAGGAATACAGGCCAGACTCGGGAGAGAACAGGTAAAAGACGATTTAGGTCAGTTAGATGAATTCAAGCTGGCAGAGCCACATGATATTCACCCTAGATGGAGCTAGGCAAAGCAATCTCTGAACCGTTAGGAGGGCTGAGGTCTCAGAGGACTGGAGAAGGGCAGACACAGAACCTATCTTCAGAAAGGGGAACGAGGAGGCCCCAAGGAATTATAGACCTGTCAGCCTAACTTTGGTACCCAGAAAGATACTGAACAACTTATTAAACAGTTTGTAAGAACCTAGAGGAGATAATAGGGTGATAAGGAAGAGCACCATGGATTTGTCCAGAACAAACCATGCCAAACAAATCTAATTTCCTTCTTTGACAGGGTTACTTGCCTAGTGGATGGAAGGAGGCAGTATATGATGATGTATATGAAGTTTAGTAAGGCTTTTGACTCAGTTCCACAAGACATTCTCATAAGCCAACTAAGCCAGTATGATCCAGATGAGATTACTATAAAGTGGGCGCACAACTGATGGAAAGACCATACTCAAAGAGGAGTTATCACTGACTCGCTGGCAAAGTGGGAGGGTGTCTCAAGTGGGGTCCCCCAGGGGTGTGCCTGGGTCCAGTACTAGTCAATATTTTCATTAAGAACTTGGTTAATGGAGAGGTGAGTATGCTTGTAAAGTTTGCGGATGACACCAAGCTGGGAAGGGTTGCAAGCACTTTGGAGGACAGATTAGAATTCAAAATGAGCTTGCTAAATTGGAGAGTTGATCTCAAGTCAACAAGATGAAATTCAGTCAAAACAAATGTGACGTAACGCACTTAGAAAGGAAAAATCAAATGCATAAAAACAAAGTGGGGGATAACCGGCTAGGTGGCAGTACTGCAGAAAAGGATCTGGGGGTTATCATGGGTCTCACACTGAATATGAATCAACAGTGTGATGCTGTTGTGAAAAAGGGAAATGTCATTCTGAGGTGTATTAGCTTGTAGCACTGTGTCCAGTTCTGGGCACCACGCTTTAAGAAAGATGTGAACAAACTGGGGCCAGTCCAGAGGACAGCGACAAAAGTGATCAGCGGTTTAGAAAACCTGACCTGTGAAGAAAGGTTGAACAAACTGGGCATGTTTCGTCTTGAGAAGACGGAGGGGGCACCTGGTAACAGTCTTCAAATACGTTAAGGGCTGTTATACAGAGGATGGTGACGAATTGTTCTCCATGTCCCCTGAAGGTAGGACAAGAAGTAATGGGCTTAATCTGCAGCAAGGGAGATTTACGTTAAATAATAGGAAAAAGTCTAAGGGTGGCTAAGCACTGGAACAGGTGACCTAGGGAAGTGGTGGACTCCCCATCATGGAGGTTTTAAAAAACAGGCTGGACAAACACTCATCAGGGACGGTCTAGGAATGCTTGGCCCTGCCTCAGTGCAGGGGGTGGAGTAGATGACCTCTTGAGATCCCTTCCAGCCCTGCACTTCTCTGTTCCCTCTTCCCAGGCTCTGGAATCGAGGAGACCGAATCTCTGTCAAGGACATTTCCCTCTTTTTATCAGAGGGGTAGCCGTGTTAGTCTGAATCTGTAAAAAGCAACAGAGGGTCCTGTGGCACCTTTAAGACTAACAGAAGTATTGGGAGCATAAGCTTTCGTGGGTAAGAACCTCACTTCTTCAGATGCAAGTGAGGTTCTTACCCACGAAAGCTTATGCTCCCAATACTTCTGTTAGTCTTAAAGGTGCCACAGGACCCTCTGTTGCTTCCCTCTTTTTGGAGCACAAACCACCCACAGAATCTACTTCCTGTGGCCCCAGAACTAGAACGTTGGGGGAATCTAGCTCTGGGCTCTGGCCAGGTTGGTGGGGCCCATGGTGAACACAAATGAATGCCAGGGTCAGATGGGGGCTCAGTGGAGAACACGGCAGATCCTGCACTCCTCCACCCCCACCCCGTGCAGACGTTTTTCAGATATAGCGGGGGCACTTGGCCCTCCAGCCCAAGAACCTTTGTATAGAACGTACTTTGAGGAGCCAAAGGCACTGGGGGGGGGGGGGAGTGTCCCATGCTTGGGATTAAATGGAGCCTTGGTCCCTGAGCCCCACCCCAGCTACAGGACTAGTCCCCTTCCTGCCCCCACGCCTCCAGACCTCCAAGATGTTCTCCACCACCAGAAGGTTGGGCTCCCGATCCTCGCACACCAAGGCCTTCACCATCTCATCCATGGCTCTCAGAGTCTGTGTGCAGAGCAGAGGAGACACCAGAGCAAGTGGCGTTACCCAGCCAGGAGATGAACCAATGCCCTGGCGTGTGACACCCCCCAGGCCACAGCAGCCCCTGGTATTCCAGCTCACCCACTCACTTGTACCCACAGGGGACCTACTGCAAACTCCTCCTGGCAACAGGACGCCACCTGCCTTTGCTGTCCCCAGAAAGGCCATTGCATGCAGTCTAACCCACTGGAAGAGTCAGAAAGGACTGCACATTTGGGGGGGAGTTTTCCAGCCAAGCTTCGGTTCCCCTGGCCTGTGTGCGTCTGAAGCAGCCGATCGCAGGCCTGTGCCTCCAGCCAGGCACTGGGGATGAATGTGCTTGTGAAGGGAGTGTCTGTTCCCCACTAATTGTCGGTGCATGTGAAGGATAAATGCCTACTACTGCTACCCTATGAGGGAGTTACTCCTTTATCTGCAGCAGTGGGGCCTGTGCTTTGGTGCTGCAGGTCCTGAGCTGAAGTCCTGCCGAGGAGCTATGATTATTACACTCGTGTGCCAGTGCCAGGTTACCCAGGGGACAGGTACATGAGCGACTGGCAGGATTCCCACTCGGTTTGGGGCGGCTCCGCGTGGCCGATTTGGGGCTTACCTTGGTGTAGAGAGCAGCCTCCACGCCCTGCATGGTCTCTGCTGGAGGCAGGGAGAAGACACTGGAGAAGCAGGTAGCCAGCAGGCTGGATTGTTCCAGGCCCTGCAGCGGTGGCTTCACTTTGCTAAGAGAAGAGACACGTGCGGATTGGAGGGCTGAGGCGGGACTGATGCGCTAATGTTGGCGTCAGGCTCCCAGGACATGGAAACACCTGGGGGGGCTCCGGATGGGAGGTGGCGGATGAGAACAGGTCAGGGGGCGGTGGAGGGAGCTGGTGCTGCCTTCTCTCATACCAACAGGCAGGGACTTAGTGTAGCCTGCAGCTGTCTGCTGTGACCCCACCAGGACTCACCAGCTGGGGCAGAGATCGCTGCGCTTCGCCGAGAAACGACATCCCGCAAACGGCACGGACGGGAGACTAGAGCCTGCTGGCACCAAAGTGCCTCTGAAACAAGTGGCCACAGTGCAAAGGAGTCTGCCAGTCCTGTCCCGCTGGGGGCAAAGAGACCCTCCCACCAGAGCCGTCTGCACTGTGGCTGCACAGTCCAGGCCAGCAGAGAGATGCTGCATCAGCCCGCAGCAGGGCAGAATCCAGGCAGGGATCCAAGCCCTGACCCTTGACCAGAGCTCTCAGCCTGCTGGACATGGCACCCAGCTGTGTGCAGGGGGGCAGGAAGGTGGGGACAGCCCAGACAGCATTAACCCCTTCACCCCCACTGCCAGAGCATGGCCCCAGCACATGCAATGAGGTGCCAGGTGACTACTTGCCCCCTGCAGGACAGAGCCACGCCCCTCGTGGCAGGCGGCAGCCAGTGAGGAACAGCTACGCCCACTGCTGACGCAAATCCCCCCCCTCCGCCCCAGCAGAGATGGGATCATGGCCAATGCCGTCGCCTGCCCCGCTGTCAGGAAGCCAGTGCCCAGTGGGGAGAGCCGCTCCAGCGCCTGCCCCGCCTCCCCCTCCCATTCCTGGGGAACCTATTGAGCCAACAGCGAGAGCCCAGCTCCAGCCCGCAGCATCTGCCACCTCCGGACGCCTGATGGGCAGGCTTCTGGGAAGCTCAGAGCAGGGCACCAGCGGCACTGAGAGAGAGCCCCCCATGGCACAGGCAGTGCCACGTGCCAGGGCTCAGCCTGCCCAACTTCTCAGCCACAGGGGGTCGCTGAGCTGCCGGTGTGACGCAGCTGGCACAGCTGGCAGTGACTTCGGTTGCTCCGCTCCAGCAGCACCCAACTGCCCCTCTCCCCCCAGAGCCATCGCCTGCGGGGTCCCAGAGGGGACCAGTCCTAACCCCCTCATTCCCTCCCCCACATCTTCATAAGGCCACGTGGAGAGGTCGCCAGGCACCGAAGAATCCTCCACCATCTACCCACTGGTGCCAGCCCACATGCACCAGCACCATCACCTGGTGCCACGTGCCCGGCGGAATCAGAAGCTGGGGGAGGAGCAGAGGGGGGAATGCCCTGGAGAACTGGCCATGCCAAGAGGCACTGGCTGGGGCTGGGCCGGGCAGGCTGGGTACCTCAGCTCCATGATGGCGAGCATCGCTTGCTGACGCACCACGCTGGTCAGGGAGTCGACGGACTCGTGATGAATCAGCTCCTGGGGAGACAACGTGGGGAAATGCCAGCCGGGTTCCAAGCTCCTGCAAGGCTCCGACTGGGGAGCAAAGCGCAGGGCCTGCAACATGTGGGCTCGGCAGCCAGGTCGTCCTACTGCGGACTTGATGGTGTGCAGGGCTCCAGCCGGGGAGCGCAGTGCAGGGCCTGTGGTCAGTGCCCCAGTGTCACGCGCCAGTGCACTGAAAGGCTCCATCAGCATTAGCACCCAGGGACACCACCTGAGATCAGGCCCCCTTGTGCCCAGTGCTGCACACACACAGTGAGAGCCAGTCCCTGCCCCAGAGAACTCACGAGCTAACTAGACGAGACAAGGCATGGGAGGGAAACTGAGGCACAGAGGGGGAAGTGACTTGCCCAAGGTCTTACTGCAGAACTGGGAGTAGAACCCGGGTGTGCTGAGCCCCAGCCCACTGGACCACCCACCAGCCCACGCTGTCCCACGTTCAGGGAAGGGAGGTGAGCTCTGGAAAGCTTTCTGCAGTGCTGGAGAGCAAAGACTTGCCAAATCTACGGAGCAGATTTGTTGCTAGTTCCCTAGTGGGCACTGACTGCGGAGTGTTGGGGCTCTGGGCAGGGAGACTGGCGTATACAGAGCGACCCGGTGACTTGGGAAGCTGGGTGCAAGGGAACACTCTACATTTCCATACAGTTATATGTTTAGGAACAAAGAATGCAGGCCACACTCACAGCATGGGGGGCTCTAACCTGGGAAGCGGTGACTCTGGAAAAGACTTGGCAGTCAGGGTAATCAGCTGCCCATGAACGCCCAGTGCGACGCTGGGGCCAAAAGGGCTAATGCCATCCTGGGATGTAGAAACAGGGCAAACTCCAGTTGTTAGAGAGGTTATTTTCCCTCTGTATTTGGCACTGGTGCGACCGCTGCTGGGATCCTGTGTCCAGGTCCGGTGCCCACAATTCAAGGAGAATGTTGATAAATTGGAGAGGGGTCAGAGAAGAGCCACAAGAGTGATTGGAGGATTGGGAAACATGTCTGATAGTGAGAGACTCAAGGAGCTCAATTAGTTCAGCTGAACGAAGAGAAGGTTACAGGGTGACTTGATGACAGTCTGTAAGTACCTACACGGGGAGCAAATATTTGATAATGGGCTCTTCAGTCTAACAGACAAACGTCTAACACGATCCAATGATTGGCAGCTCAAGTTAGACAAATCTGCAGAGATCTCCAGGCCAATCACTAAACCCGCCAGGTAACACAGCCCCAGTGTGTGTTTTACTCACCTTTATCTTCTCCACTAGCAGGGCTTTGCTGGTCACATTATCCATGTTTTTTTCTGGGCTCCTAGCCCAGATGGCTCTGCTGAGGATGATGATGTCCTTCAAAAATTTCAGTTTCTGGGCCTCGTCCTACGCCCCGCAGAGATTAGACACAAACAGGAAGGTTAGCGTGGAAAGGAGCTGCCAGTGGGAGAGATGTTAGAAAGCTTCCCCCCAGTGCTGCTCAGGCTTTGATATGCCGAATGGCAGAAGGCCATTCATCTGGTAACAGGAGTGACTATCTGGGGAGGGCAGGGCAGCTCTGTATGAAACCGGACCAGAGAGGGAGCAGATCTCACGGGGTAGGTGTCCAAAGAGGAACTGCAACATGGGGGCTAAGCAGCCAGACAGTGTTACTGGGGGCTTGACAGAGTGGGAGGAACAGCTGGGTGGGACACCCTGACACCCCAATATTCACCACTGTCATGTCATTAGGATATGTTTTGTACAAAGTACGTATTGTAAGGTATCATTCTAAAAGTCTTTATCTGCTAGACATTAATGTCTCATTGGATTGTATGTGCTATCGTTGTATGTGAAGTTATGAAGTTCAGCTATGTCTGTGTTCCTGAAACACGTTGTGAGGTTCAAAACAGCCTTTCAGGTACAACAGTAAAAACGCCAAACAATGGCTTAGTGAGGAAATGCACATAAGCAGCAGGGTTACCCCAGGAACTGTACTCAATAGAAACCTCTCCAAGAGAACGCTACACAATGGGAACTGTTGGACCCAGGTCACAGCAAAAGAGTTTTCCAGCGGGTGGGAAGAGGAGATAAAAGGTGAACAATGACATCGGGGGGACCTCATGCTCCCTGCAATAAGACACCTGGAAACACCTGAGGGACAAAGATTGAACTATGAGAAGTGATGGTCCCAGGCTGGAGAGAGATTCCTAGCCTGTGTAAGAAAACCTGGGAAATCCAAGCTGCAAAGCCAAGGCAGCTTCTGCCTTAAGAATCTGCCCACCCGTTTATCACTCAGGGTAAGAATTTGCTAATGTAGAGCCTATCTATCCAGTGTGGAAAGCTTAGTTTGCGTGTTGTGTTTATTTACTAGTGCAATCTGCTTTGTACCATTTGCTATCTCTTATAACCACTTACAATCTACCTCTTGTAGTTAATAATCTTATTTCTTGTTTATATCATAACCCAGTTTGTGCAATTAGTAACTGGGTGGGAGGGGCAAAGAGTTGTGCATACCTCTCTCCACATCGAGGGAGGGGGCGAATTTCATAAAACCTTTGGGTCTGTACTCCAAAGGAGGTGGGCACCAGAGTACTGGGACAAGTCCCTTCAGCTGAGTCTTCCCAGAGCTGATCTCAGTGTCTGTGTCTTTCTGCAGCTGGGCGTGGCCCTGCCTGAGTGCATGGCTGGAAGAGGCTTGTGAGCCTAGCCCAGCAAGACAAGGTAAAGGGGGCCCAGGCTGGCAGAACAGGTGGGCTCGGTGGTATCCCGGTACATCAGGTGGCACCTCAAAGGGGGGCAACCCGTCACACTAGGGACGGGCCAAATCCAGTGCGCACAAGTCCACAAGGGGCTGGAAATTGAAGCTAGACAAATTCAGACTGGAAATGTACGTTTTTAACAGAGAAAGTAATAGACCATTGGAACAACTGAGCAAGGGGCATGGTGGGTGACCTTTTGTAACTCAAGACGGGACTTTTTAAGATGCTTTAGTTTAAACAGGAATTATTTGGGGGCAGGTCTCTGGCCTGTGTTATACAGGAGGTCACAGTGGTTCCGTCTGGCCTTAGAATCCATGCATCATCTGGAGAAGGGCAGATGTGCATGTGGACAGGGCACTAGCTGACAGATCAGAGGAGGGCTCTTGGTACCTGTTCATTGTCCTTCAGAAAGGCATCTATGCACTCCAGGGCCTCTTTCTCATTCAAGTCTGGCCCCTTAACGCAGGAGGATGGTGAATCTGATCAAAGACAGAGCAGTGGTAATACCTGGGTCTGCCAAGCTGCAGGCTGGGTGACAGAGATCTTAGAGAAAACCCTTGCCCCCACTCCCGCCCCAGCAGGGGAGCAGCCCCGATGCACGGCAGGGTCTGGCACAGCGATCCCTGGCTTCCCCACCTCTTTGCTGCCCAGCCCAGCAAAGACCCAGTCGGAGCCCTGGTTCCCAGCGGCCACCCCACTTCCCCACCCAGCATGCAGGCTCAGTCTGGGGATTTGGGGAGCGCCACACCTGGAAGGAGGGACGATGTCAGGCCATGAGGGGTGTCCCCACTCTCCGGGCCATTGCTGGAGGGGGCAGAGGGACTGGGAGTGAATCGGTCTGGTCCTTGCGGCAGGAGAGGGAACAGCTGCCCAGTCTGCATGGGATATGGGGACCCAGAGCCTGCCCGTTCTGCTTGTTCTGACTGCCTCTCCTGCCACAGCCACTGGGTGTAACCTGGGCAGGCACTGGGCTCCCATCGTCAACACTCCCCCACAAATGCCCTGTGCTGCGACATGCGACAAAGGAGCCAGCCAGCAGATGGGGCTGCAACATCAGGGAGCATCTTATGATCTGGCCGGCGCCCTGCAATCCTAGGCTTTAACAACCCACGGTGCACCGAGCATCCCCTTCAACTGGTGGAAAACATCCTCCCACCCTGCAGCGTGACAGATCGGGGTGGGCGATTCAGTCAGTCTCCACCTGATGCTTCTGCCGCCGCCCCAATGCCCCGATCAGCTTTAGTGGCTGCAGCTGCTGCCAGCAGGAGGGGCCATTCCCCCCTGCCTGGGTTTTCCTGTCTGTCTCTCCATCTCGTGGCAACCCAGAGCAGTACAAGGTCTATGGAGTCTTCTCCCCCCAGTGACACCCTAGTCTTGCCACCCAACCCCCACAGGGGCCAAGCCCCACCCCAATGCAGGGCCATGGCCCCAGCCATTTTTGCAGCCCCCTCCGCCCACCCAGAAGGCGCCCACTCACCGGCACGGAAGGGCTGAGGCACACACAGCTCCTGCTGCTGCGATGGCCTCTTCCGCCGACTCCTCCCTGGGGGAGGTTTTGTCTCCTCCCAGGCGCGCCTGCGCTCTGGGCGGCCCTCCTCAGCCATCCTACAAGAAGCCAGGACAAGGCATTGCTTGTGAGTGACGAGAGGCGATTGCCCCGTTCAGCATCAGGGCCAGCCCAGTTCTTTCTGTCCCACCAGCACCTCCAGATGCCAGCGGAGCTCAGGGCCCTGTTGCACCAGGTGCTGCAGACAATGGCTGGGCTGTAGGGCTCAGACTCTAACTAGCCAAGGCAGCCAGCAGGGAAACAAGGGAAGGGATGTGCTCAAAGTCACCCAGGATTAGAACCCAGGTCTCCGAACTCCCAGGCCAGCAGCCCATCCCACAGGCCAAACGGCCTCCTCTGGGTCACGCCCACCTCTCCTTCTCCTGGTTCACAAGCTGCACAGCAGACAGGCTGGATCCAACCACTCAGGATTCTTCCTGCCCAATGAAATGACCCTGATCCCTTCCCCCAGGAATATTGGGGCCGTGGCAGTTCGCAGGTGGGCGAGGCCAGCGGGGTGGGGGAGCTGGGGCGGGCTCGTGAGCAGCAGGAGTTGCTCAGACACACCCGTGAAGGGGCAGGAGCAGAAGGCAGGAGAGCGGCAGGGAGGCTGGTACCTTCTCATCTAACCTCGGTGTGGTTGGCGATGCAATGGAAAAGCAGAGGCGGGCAATAGAAGATTCTCCTACCTGGAGTCAGGAGTGGGCAGAAGCTGGCGTGTATATGGGCCACCCACTTTCTGCTGCCGGTGGCGGAGCTGAAATGGCTGGCTCAGCTTTCCCAGCGGCACGTGCCAGCTCTCACTCTGCCAGAGCCAAGCCTGGCAGTGAGGGGATGAGGCTGTGCCAGCCAGCAGGGGGCGTGTCACAATGGGCAGGCGAGTCACAAGCCAGCCAGTGTGTGACTGCCCAGCCATGGGATGCCCCAGCCCAGACTAGTTCTGGCCTCGCCGGGGCTTAGAGCCTCTCCTTCCCCACCGGGGTCATGGGAGGGACCTTCCGCTCCCCACAGTCACAGACGTTAGGCCGGAGGGGACCGCTGGGCTCATCTAGTCCCAGCTCCTGCAGACCCCAGGCCAGAGCCCCTCCCGGCGTCCATACAGCTGGAGCCGGGGGGGGGGGGGTCCTCCGGATCCCCGAGTGGGAGAATCAGTTCCATCCCGGTTCCTCCTCCTTGTGACAGTGCAGACCAGGGGTTCCCGAACTCTCCCCTCCCCCAGCTCCCAGCCCACGCGGGCGGCTCTTTGCGCCTGCCCAAGCTGCTGGGCGCCTTGGCCGTAGGATGTAAAATGGCCCCATCTCTGCTTCCCCTCCCACCGCGGCAACAACACGGAAACTGCTTTCATAGCACCCCCCTGCCCCCCGCCGAACTGAGTCTCAGGCCTTGCTAGCCGCTCAGTGCCATGGCAGCCCCAGGAGATGATTGCTGCGGGAGTCTCGGCCCAGGGGGAGGCAGTGACTCCTAGAAGCAGGGAGAGCAGCAGCACCAGAGATCAGGGAGGTCTGGCAATGCCAGTGGCTGGCTGGGGTCTGACAGCCCAGGCACCCAGAGCAGACTGTCAAAGGCCAAACCCCTCTCACCACCGGTTCTGTAGCTCCCCCTTGCTTTTGGTCTGTCTTAGGCACCATCCTGGCCCTCATCCCCGTGGCATCAGAGCACTGCCCTACCTCGATTGCATTTATTCTAACCGCCCCCTGCAGGGCAGGGCCTGGCTGCTACCCCCACTGAACAGACAGGGAACTGCAGCACAGAGGGAATAAGGGATTTGCCCGAGGCCACGCAGAGCATCTGTGGCAGAGCTGGGAAATGACCATGGGTCTCCTGGGTCCCAGGCTGGCACCTTCTCTTCCAACCTCCTGCCCCCTTTGTCCCTGGTTCAGTGTGAGCTGTGAGAGCTCTCTGGGGCACAGGAGCTGGCTGGTGCCCAGATGGAACTACATTGCCTATTGCACATATCTCGCTTTTCCCGAACATTGAGTCTGCTGCTACAACCATACCAGGGCCCGCCAGGATCCTTGCAGCTGGTCAGTGCTAAGTTTTGAACTGTGCTAAGTAGGGAAAACAAAATAGATCTTCCATCACTAGCGCAGCTCTGTGTTACTGGGGACTCACTGCTGGCTCAACCCAACCAGCCCTCCTCACACGGAGCCGGTAAATCCTCCAGCCCTGCTGTTCTCCTTTGTATTTCGGCAGTGCCCAGAGGGCTCAGTCCCGGATCAGGGCCCCGCGGTGCTAGACATTGTACACACACAGCCCGATTCCCCCCACGCTGGGTCTCCTGAATGGCTCCTGCCCGAAGGCGGGACGGCTCTATTCCTCACCCAATGTCTCCTGCTGGCAGAGATGCTCTGAGAGATGTCTATGCTCTGGGTCTCTGGGCTTCCCGGGCTGGGAGGCAAGCGTGGCTGTCTCCGGGCGGTTCTGCTGACTCTCCAGCAGCTGCACTTCAGGTGTCCTAATGCAGCCCTAGTCCTCTCCAGCGCTCAGGGGCACTGTCCTGGCATCGGACTGTCCTGGTAAATAGAACAATGGCTCCTGGCAACCTGAGAATGCCTGTTCCCCCGGCAACCTCAGTGCCATTTCCTATGGAAGTGATGGTGTCAGTAAAGGTGATGGAGGTGGTCAGGCCTAGTGGTTGGAGCTGGACTCAGGGGGCGGGGCAGGGCATGGGTGGAGCAAGGCTGCAGCGAGACCAGGGCTGGAGTAGGACTAGGAACAGGGCTGGAGCAGGCTCAGCCTGTTGCCTATGTCAGGCAGGAGCGAGTTCCTGGCCCTGGAGTGATGTTGAGCAGACTGAGCTGCTGCTGTGAGACTGATATACCTGCCCTGGGAGTGGGGGGGTGAGAGCCCAGGGCTGGTGTGGGGGCAGCCAAAAATTTTTTTGCTTGGGGTGGCCAAAAACCTAGAGCCGGCCCTGGGTTCACCCTCCCACCCTCTCCTTGCCCCGCGAGGTTCTTACTTGTCCAGCGCGGAGCCCTGGCTCTGGTTGCTGGTGAGGCGGGAGAAGACGCCACAGTCGTTTTGATGCCAGTGCCTGAGCGCACGGGGAGAGCAGGGGCGCAGGCACCGCTCCGTGGTACTGCTGGAAAACGTCTGCGACTCGCGTGCCCTGGGTGCACACGCCCCTACAGTGGAACGTCTACAGGCACAGCACAGCCTGAAGAACGCCAGCTCCTGGGTAAGGGAAGTCACCGTTTTTTTTACAAGAGCTGGAAACTGACATTGCATAAGCCAGGAACTCCTGATCGACACTTAGGTTCCTCCAGGAGACCGACCCATCTAGTGCAGAGAACGGGGGGACAAAGGCTGAGCTGAAGCTAGATTCGTGCTCTCCAGGATGCCGTGGCGCCCTCGTGCTCTAGCTGAAGACGGCCTGGGAGTTCCCAGCATTGCCCTCCTGCCATTTGTCTCTGGGAGCCCTCGCCCCGCAGCCTGGCCTGTCTGTTCTCAGGAGGCTGCGTGCTGCCAGGTGCACATCCCCAGCGCGGAGTCCCTTGTTTAATGCCAGGGGACGGCGACTGGGAAGGAAATGTACTGCCATGCCAAGCCTGGGAACGGGCTGGTGATAAGGCCCTGGGGCACCTGGCATGTCAGTACCCAGCGGGCCCGAGAGCCAAGCGCACCCTGGAGCCATCTGTAAGGTGCTGAGTCCATCCTGTGCTAGGCTCCAGCCAATCCACAAGCCAGGAACTGGCCCCGTGACTCCCCTCTCGCCCCTGGGACTCCTTGGATCAGGGGGAGGCAGTGGGGGGGAGGAGCCGTGGGGTTCCTCTGCTGAGGACAGGAAGGTCCCGCAGCATCACATGCTCCTGCCTCCTCCCGCAGATTGGAGCTGCAAAATGTGGAACCTGGTGACGGGCCAGGAAATCGCCTCGCTGAAGGGCCACCCCAATAATGTGGTGTCCATCAAGTACTGCAGCCACTCAGGGTTGGTCTTCACCGTCTCCACCTCCTACATCAAGATGTGGGACATCCGGGACTCGGCCAAGTGCATCCGCACCCTCACATAAGTACCGGGTGCACTGAGGCTGCCCTGTGGGCCTGGCCAAGCTCGACGTGCTGCCCTGCCAGCGTCCTGCACCCAGGGCAGCATTGCAAAGGCCAGGCGGCCGGGCCGGTCTGCAGGGCTGAGTCTAGGAATGCTGCAATGCTGGTCGCTCTAGGCTGGCCTGGCTCGTGGAGGCTCCGTGGCTTGGTGCTCTGCTGGGATAGCCTGTCCCTAGGAGCAGTGTCTGTGACTTTAGTTGTGATGGTGAGCTCCACTACTCAGGGTAGCCACTAGGAGGCATAGAGCAAGGAGTTAAGGGTCTATGTGAGCAGAAAGCCAGGCTGGCATCAGGGCCGGCTCCAGGGTTTTGGCCGCCCCGAGCAGCCAAACAAAAACAAACAAACAAACAAAAAAAAGCCGCGATCGCGATCTGCGGCGGCAATTCGGCGGGAGGTCCTTCGCTCCGAGCAGGAGTGAGGGACCGTCCGCCAAATTGCCGCCGAACAGCTGGACGTGCCACCCCGCTCTGAAGTGGCCGCCCCAAGCACCTGCTTGGTAAGCTGGTGCCTGGAGCCGGCCCTGGCTGGCATTCGCCTTCACCCCACCCTCTGTGTTCTGGGTCTCTGAATTGCTGCACGGTGTGAGCGATGGGCTCAAGGAAAGACCCTGACTAGTGGCTCTAAGAATCCTCAGCTACCACCACTGTTCCTGTCCGATAGAAGGCAGCTCATGCCCTGAATCAAGCAGAAGGATCCTTTCCTGACTCTCACTGCACTCCTGGCCTCGCTGGGATTTAACGGCATGGCATTGCACCGCAATAAAGTAAAATAGAGCCCCTGCCTCACCCAAAGTGGTCTCTGGTTGTTCAGCAGACAGGGCATTTGGATCACCACCTCCAATCGATTCCCACATTCTGGGGAATGTTCCAGGCAGCCACAGCCAGAACCTGATTGATCTGGGGGGAAATCAGAAAACTGAAAGGGGGGAAATGGAGGTCATGGAGCCTCTACCAGCTCTTTGGCACAGCCCCAGCCTCCAAGATTGCTGCAATTGTCTAGAGATCAAAGAACTGGTTGATGGGATCCATTTATGCCTTCCAGCAGAACAATACCCCCTCTCCTCTTTGCTCATCCTCCTAGTCACGGTGGTATGTGTAGACAGACAGATGCGTGTGCATACATACACACACACAAATACAGGCATACAGCGCACACACACACATACACAAGCACAGGCATACAGCACGTGCACACACACAAACACAAGTGCTTGCAAACACACAGGACTATAATGGGGTGGCTGGCTCCTTAAGAGCTGCAAGGCTTGGGATGAGCCAGCCCTGATTACAGAATGCGCCACACTTGGGAGAGATCCGGATAATTCCCTATAAAGGACAGCAGGTGGCTGTAGTGAAGGGGAAAAGCTTAGGAAACAAGAGGCTTCAGCCAGGTAAGGTCTGGGAGCAGGGGGAATTGGCGATTGCTAGGTGTGAACAGGCTCCAGCAGAAACACCTGAGATAGGGGGTTTCTCTACTGAGACCATAGGCAGGAAACACCTGTGTGTGAGGGTAGAACCAATGGGCTGTTGTCACAGAGTGTGGGGTAGTCAGCGCCCGGTACCCCTCTTCCTGAGATTCACTGTGACTCTCAGCCAGCCAGTAAAATGGAAGGTTTATTGGACAATAGGAACGCAGTCTACAGCAGAGCTTGTAGATACAACCCAGACCCCTCGATCAAGTCCTTCTGGGGGGTTCAGGAAGCTTAGACCCCAGCTTGGGGTTCCCTGCGTTCCACCACCCAGCCTAAACAGGAAAACTAAAAACCAAAACCCTCCAGCAGCTTTCTCCCCCCTCCCCTCTGCCCTTCTCTCCTTTGTTCCGTCTCCTGGGCAGAAGATGTCATTTCTCCCAACCCCGCTCCTGGCTCAGGTTACAGCTCAGGTATCTCCCTGCAAGGCCAGCCCCCAATCCCCAATGTAACTCCCCTGCTCCATCACAGCTGTGTTTGGAGTCTTTGAGTTTGATTTTTGGAGCTCTATTTACGTGTATACACGAGAACCCCAAGGAGGAGTAATGGAGTGGTAAAAAACCCATGGGTGAGGTTTGTTTCAGAAGCCTTTGAGGGAGAAATGGTTAGCAGGGCACTGCAGAGGCGCCTCTGTGCATGGGGAGGGGTGTGCACAGGAGGCAGCTGACCCCATTGCAAGGATGGAGACACGCAACCTCTCCCCCAGACCAACAAGAGCTTTGTTAAGGACTCTGGCTCCCTCCTCTCTGGGCTGGGAATGGAGAAAGGAAGGCTGTTATTGTGCTATCTTTAGCTGGCTGGGAAGTGCTCAGAGGCTGCAGTGGTGGGAGTCCGAGAGAAGGATACACCAGAGGGTGTTATACATTGCCAGGCGTTTGCAATCCATCAGTGGGTTGGACAGGTGACTCCATTACTCCTGTCAGCCTGCGGCAGTCATAGATTCCCCCCGCAGCACCTGCCATGTCCTGCTGAACCCAGCTAGTGGTTGGGAAAGGATCCTGGGGCGGAAAGGCTGATCTAGACAATGCATCTGACCCTGCATGATGTCCCAGGCAGGGGCTGCTGCAGTTCCTTGAACCACCCTGGGAGGCAGCTGGGCTTCATGATGCAAAGGCAGAACTGATGTTCCCCACTTGGGCCTGTGCATCCTCCCTCCCCCGCCTCCACATCCCAGAGCAGTGGCTGGCTCCACCAATAAGACCGCTCTCCAGAGCGAAGGAGGTGCCGGAGCTGACTCCTCTCTGGCCAGCATGGCTCCGCTGTGGCTAAGAGCCCAAAGGACCGCTGATGACCCCTCTGTTGGCAGGCTGGTACCTGGATTCCTCCTTCTCTTACCCAGCATGAGCGACGGACTGTTTCCTGGGCCGGTCTCACAAACTCTTTTTTCCATCACCACATGCCAGAGCCTCGGCGCCCTCCTCTCCCTCCCTGACTGCATCAGCACTGCAGCCTCCGGATCCTCCCTCCCACACCCCGCACTGTCTCCAGGCCACAGACTCCTCTGCACTTGAGATCTGAGGGCTGGGGTGGGGGGGGGGCAGCTTTTAATGAAGTGGCTCTAGGACTGGTAAAAGGAACTGGGTGAGAGTCCTGGAGACCAAAGCTCCCTGGTCTTCCACAGCTTGGCCTGGCAGGGACACTGGGCTAGGCTCACCTCTTCTCCCCAGGTACCTCAGCCCTAGCCTGGAGAGCCCACAGCTGGGCCTGAGAGGGGAGTTCAAGTCTCCAAGGCCCATTTGGTCCATGGCCTCTCTGGAAGGTGGTTCCATGGTGGGGATGCCTGGCCACTGCACTGAGTCCTACCAAATTCATTTCAGGTATGGGTCACCACACAGTAGCAACTTCTGGTACCTCCTAACCCGGGCCACATTTTACCCTTGGGGCAAAAGGTACACAGACTGTTGGTGGCTCCTCAAGCCATGTGCTTCTGTGGCATTCAGAGGTTTGGAAGTGATGGCCTTCTCCAGGAGAGGGATGAAGGACCGCATCCAAGGGCCAGACCATCAGCTGGGGCAACTCCATGGAAGGCAGCCGAGCTACGTTAAATTACACCCGCTGGGGGGTCTAATCCCAACTTCTTAACACCCATGGAAGGACATGGGCTGGATGGGATGTTCTACCAAAGCAAACCTCCTTGTGATGAGTGACCCACTCCATCTGTCCCCATTGCACTTACCAGTCACATGGCCAGAAGCTCCAGGGCTGACATGAAAGAGTCTCTCTCTAGGAAAACAACGAGGAGTCCGGTGGCACCTTAAAGACTAACAGATTTATTTGTGCATAAGCTTTTGTGGGTAAAAAACCCACTTCTTCAGATGCACGGAATGAAAATTACAGATGCAGGCATAAATATACTGACACATGAAGAGAAGGGAGTTACCTTACAAGTGGAGAACCAGTGTTAACAAGGCCAATTCAATCAGGGTGGATGTGGTCCACTCTCAATAATTGATGAGGTATCAATTCCAGGAGAGGGGAAAGTTGCTTTTGTAATTAGCCAGCCACTCCCACTCCCTATTCAAGCCCAAATTTATGGTGTTAAATTTGCAAATGAATTTTAGTTCTGCAGTTTCTCTTTGAAGTCTGTTTCTGAAGTTTTTTGTGTTGAAGGATGGCTACTTTTAAATCTGTGTTAGAATGTCCAGGGAGATTGAAGTGCTCTCCTACTGGCTTTTGTATGTTACTATTCCTGATGTCTGATTTGTGTCCATTTATTCTTTTACATAGAGACTGTCCAGTTTGGCCAATGTACATGGCAGAGGGGCATTGCTGGCACACGATGGCATATATCACCTTAGTAGATGTGCAGGTGAATGAGTCCCTGATGGTGTGGCTGATGTGGTTGGATCCTATGATGGTGTCGCTGGAGTAGATATGGGGACAGAGTAGGCAATGAGGTTTGTTATAGGGAATGGTTCCTGGGTTAGTGTTTCTGTGTTGTGGTGAGTATTTGCTTCAGGTTGGAAGGCTGTCTGTAAGTGAGGACTGGCCTGCCTGCCTCCCAGGGTCTGTGAGAGTGAGGGATCGTTTTCCAGGATGGATTGTAGATCGTTGATGTGCTGGAGAGGTTTTAGCTGGGGGCTGTATGTGATGGCCAGTGGTGTTCTGTTATTTTCCTTGTTGGGCCTGTCCTGTATCTATCTCTAGGGACACTTGTTTTCTGTTTCCCTGCTGCATACTAGAGTTTGGGTTACCTGCCCTCCTTGGCAAGTGATGGGGTCTTGGCTCATCCTACCAGGGATCCACAGGCATTTCCATTGCCTATCCAGTACCGCGACAACATCCTGGCCACTTCAGAGCATTACTGACTCATAAGGTGTGACGAAGTGGGGGATTTTTTTTTCGTGGTTTTTCCAATGGTTTGCATGCAGAGGGAGTGGGACTCAGTGTCCCTGGGTGTTACTGGTTTAACAAGGTGAGGGGAGAGGGAGTTTGTTGTTACAGAGGACCGGAGAGGGAACTTGGGACCCCAGCCGATGGCCTGGAGGAGGGACACCCCAGCAACTGGTGACCTGACGGAGACGCAGCTCAGGAGTCGCAGCCAGTTCTGGCCAGTAGGAGGACAATGGGCTGCGACGAGAGGACCCCATGACCTAACCAGCCGGATCCAGCCAGAGGAGGGCGGAGAGGAGAGAAGGCCCAGATGACCCTGTTTACCTGGAAAGAAGACAATGGACAGAGGCGGGGCCTGGAGCCGGTGATATCAGATGCCCAGCTGGGAAGCAGGGGGGCTCGGGGCTGAAGATAGGAGGCAGGCAGGGCCAACTTGGATGCAGAGAGAGACTTGGATGTTCTGTGTTGAGGGAGGCCAGGCCTGAGGGTCAGAGAGTTTCCTGTGCTGTGTTCAATGCTCAATAAACCCTCCTGTTTTACGCTGGCTGAGAGTCACTCCGGTCTAGAGAACAGGGTTGCATCGTCCCCTTTGGGGGTGGGGGCCCCGGGGGTCCAGAGCGAGTGGACTCCCTGAGGGGGCCCACGGCAAGAGACAGATGTGCTAAGGCTGAGAGAGGTGCGGCTCCAGGAGGTGGAGGGGCCTGACCCCGAGAGAGAGTGGACCCCCGAGAAGGGCTCTCTCACTGGGCACCCCCCCACACGGACCGCACAGGGCCAAGAGTGGGCACGATCTGTGAGTCCATGACATAAGGCGAAGTGGACTCTGGTAAATCAAGGAGTGATGGAAGCCAGGGAGAGACAGTTTGGGGGAGACAGGGATGGTAATGGGCTGGGGAATGGTTGCATAGAGCTGGCCCTGGGACAATGGAGTCAGGATGTGGGTGCATTGCCAGAGCTGTGGGGAGAAGGGAGAATCTGGGGCTGTGGTGTGGGTAGGGATTGAGGCATGGGCAGAGCTCAGGGGAGACAGTTGGGGTGGAACCCAGGTTGGGATAGCAGTGGGTGATGGGTCGTGCTTTTGGGGAATCAGCAGAGCTGGGCTGAGAGAGCTGGTTGAGGTGATGCTTGCTCAGCCTGGTAACTGTCTCCCCCTTTCATCCTCTCTGGGCCCTGAGGATCAGGTGGTGCGAGAGGGGGGAGCGCGGTGCATGTAGGGGAGGCCAGTACTGGGAAGAGAACGCCGGCTCTCGCCAGCGTGGGGATCCTTTGCCATATCTGAACGTGCCGGCCAATTCACCAGGCCGGCGGGGAAGCAAATGGCGCTGGAATTCACGTGGGGATGGATCCAGGATATGCTGAGGCATCCTTCTGGGCAGCTAACTGCCTGTGATGATCTGTTTCCTTTGGACGTGTGCCTGGGGCTCTTGGGCAATGTTTTCCTTGGGTCCAGTGATCTTTAACCAACACTTTGTGCAACAGCCTCTTTCGGAGGGGTTGGGCAATATCGGAGGCACGCATTCGATGCCAGCTTAGCAGCCTCCCTTGACTTGGATGTCTTGCGCTGCTGCTGCTTCGACCCACAAAGGCCAACTGAGGTCCTGTAGCCTGGCACCCCCTGCCCTAAGCCCCCATGAGCCTGCCTGCTGCCCACATCTCTGCAGTAAAAGGCTCAGTCTAAGAGCCAGCAGAGGGGCTTGACTAGACCAGGGCTCCAGCGATAAGGACTAGGCTGTCGGGGGGGGGGGGGGGGGGGGGGCTTCTTCCTGCTGGGTGGGGAAAGCATCATTACAAGAGGCCTGAAACGAAATGCTGGAGGTTTGGGGGGGGGGGATTTCATGGGGTGTCCCCCTGGCTTTGCACAGCTGGATGCGGGGGGCTCAGCCTGGATCCCAGGGCATGGGTGGCTGGAGCGTAGCTTCCTCCCCCACACACTCCCACTGGTGCTAATTTGTCCCATACCCCAGTTGCCATTGTGACCAGAGAGACCCATGGACTGTGGAGACTGAACTGCCCTGGGACCTCAGTAGTGGGTCTCAGTGGCTCAGAGCTGAGGCACATCAATGCAGGCTGGTGTGGGGGCTTCATTCACAAGGGCTCCCTAGCCACCTCTTCTCGCCAACCAATGCCAGGGATGGGGCTGGCCCTTGGGTTATGCTGAAGACGGGTTCCCACATGATTGGCTGATTATTTCCCCCCCCAACTCAAACATCTGCTCTCCCTGCACCTGCCTCCATGGATGGGGAAGCTCCACTGATTCAGCACTGGACGGGGCAGCCAGGACTTGGCCAGGCCTCTGGGAAGCCACTTACAACAAAAGAGCTGCTGGAGGCTACTTCCCTTCCAGGTAGGAGGCTGCAGAGAGATCCGCATGGGGCGAGTGACCCTGGCAGGCATAGGGTAGCTGAGTCCTGCAGTGGCTCACCCACTGGGCTCTGCAGCGCACCAAGGGCTGGGGCAGGGGTCCTCTACTCAACTATCAGCTTTATGGGGATGTTGTGAAGCCTGGTCATAGACTCCCAGACTCAGGGTGAGCTGGGAATGGAGGGGAGATGAGCGGGCAGTGCATGATTTAGAGGATCCTCTCCATCCCAGTGGCATAAAGGAGATCTGCCTGGAGCAGGGGGTGCAGGACATCAGGAGGAAGAAGGGATAGGAACTGTAGAGAGTCAGGGGAGGGTTTGGGGTGGGAGCTGGGAAGCAGCCCGGAATTCTTGTGGCCAGGTTGGTTTGGGGAGTGAGCCAGAGCTCTGCAATCCTGGCCTGTGGCTGGAAGGTTGGGAAGGGGAAGCTGTCACAGCCGTTTGATGTAGGTTTCCTTCCTCATCTCCTTGTGGCTGTTCACCCTGGAGTTATTAAGCAAGTTGCTGTGGTCTAGGGAAAGAGCTGCCACTCACACCTTGTGCTGCAGCTTCAACCTACAAAGGACCTGACTCCCATCCTGTCCCTTCCCAGCCTTGTGCCCAGCTGGCATCCCTGCCCTGAATGCCTGGCTGCCCCCCTCCCTCCCTAAGAGAAATGGCTTGGAGATGGAACCAGGAAAAGTTTGAGTCAAAATGCTAACCAGCCGTGACCCAGCTGGCCCAAATCAACCCAAACCATAGGAGGCTGGATGGGCAATCTGGCCTTGTGTGGCATGCTGCAGCAGAGCCAGCCCAGACTTCTTGTTCTGGCAGGTGGTGCTGTTACACATAGACTTAGAAATTCCTTTTCTTGGCGTGTGAGTGGCACACAGTCTTGGAAGACACGCTTAAGAAGTCCTGGTTAGCTTTGATGTGGATTCTTTCAGGGGCAGCTGTTGCAAGCAGCAGGAGAGTTTTCTCTGCCTTGAATGTCTCTAACTGGAGTCAGTTCTTGGGACCGAAGTTGCTCCCTGGGAAGTAGGCACCGGTGGCTGGGCTGAGGATTCTGATTGCGGTCTGACCCCCTCTGTCCCAGGACTGGTTTATACACAGCAACTAAACAAGCGGCACTAAGCCAGTACCCTGACTCCATATCACTGGCTTCCTACTGGAGGAGAAATCAACCTGTAGGGCCTGATATCCGCTCCTGCTCAGCAGAGGAGTGGCGTTATTAGTTTATTTTACAGTAGTTCTTTAGCAGCCCCAGCTGCAATCAGGCCCCCACCGTGCCAGTTGCTGAGCGAACGCAGTAAAACACAGTCCCTGCCCTAAAGAACTTGCATTGAAATTGTCAGGCCAAAGGAAGGATTCCTCTCCCACTTTGAATTGAGACCAAGAGCCTTAACTCCTCTTCAAGGTGCCATTTTTCTGGGAACATGGGGCAGCTGAATATGGATGGAGTCCTGCAGCTGAAGGTTCAGATTTGCTGCCTTCTGGCTATAAGCCAAATGGCTCCCCCACCATCATCACTGACCTTTCTGCTTCGTGCCCCGCTCCCTCCACATCCTGCTCCAGCTCAACACCAGCTTGAACGTGCAGGGAGCCTACAGGGCGTCCGTGGCCCAGATGCAAACTCACCTGGGCAGCAGCAAAAGCTGCCACTCTTCTTGAGAAGCTCAGCAGGGGAAGAGTCAAAGGGCAGGGCCTGCCTGAAGGAGGCAGGTTTGTGCCGGAGCGAGATGGGTGGTTTGGTTGCCCAAAGTCTCTGTCCAGCTGCCATGGTTCCCTATTGCAGCCCAGCCAGTGCCTGAGGTCTGGCACTGCGCCCGCCCTGGGCTCACTGAAAGATGTTTAGTAAACACTTAGACATGATTTGGTGGGAGCTCACAGAAGTGTCTCACACGGTCATTAAAGCCTTGGCTGCATTCTGGAACTGACTCAGCCCTGGAGCCGTTAGACCAAAGGCAAACAACATGCTGTTCTGGAGGCCAGTGGGCCATTTCAAGGTAGACACATGAGCATAGCCTGACTCTGCTATTCCAGTGCTGGAATTCCCCTCACAGCTGTGCCAGTGCTCCACATCCTGCCCCACTGCAGCCCCCTGCCATCCCAGCTGTGGGCTCCCCTCACACAGCTCTGCCAATGCTCCTGAGACCTATTCCAGGCCTAGGCGTTTTCTAAGCCGAGACACTGCCAAAGCCTGGGAGGAGGAGAGAGTCAGGCTGTCCCCTCCCTGCCTGAGACCCCAGGAATGGTGGTGATGCGTGGATGGAGGATTGTGTGGGGTCTTCCAGGCCCTGCGCATGCAAGTTAAGCTCTGCAGCCTGTGGCTGGTCTGGGTTTTTCATTCCCAGCCTTCCAGTCTGCAATGTCCTAGAATCATAGAATATCAGGGTTGGAAGAGACCTCCGGAGATCATCTAGTCCAACCCTCTGCTCAAAGCAGGACCAACCCCAACTAAATCATCCCAGCCAGGGCTTTGTCAAACTGGGCCCTAAAAACCTCTTAAGGCTGGAGATTCCACCACCTCCCTAGGTAACATTCCGGTGCTTCACCACCCTCCTAGTGAAATAGTGTTTCCCAATATCCAGCCTAGGCCCTGTCTACACTGGCAAGTGGCTGCGCAGTAAAGCAGCTTTGAGCGCTGTAACTCCCGAGGTGTACACACTGCTAAGCCACTTGGTGCACAGAAACTGCACAGTTGGAGCGCTGTAAAAAACCCACCCCGACAAGAGGCGTACAGCTTTCTGCCTCAGGGCTACAGTGCTGCGGTGCCAGTGTAGACACGCTGGTCGATTACAGCGCTGCGATTGGCCTACGGGAGGTGTCCCACAATGCCTGTTCTCATCTCTCTGGTCATCGGTTTGAACTCTACTGCCTTGCCCTCAGGTGACCAATTGTCATTCCCACCCCGTAAATTCCTTTGGAATTTTGAAAGTCCCCTTCCTGTTTGCTCTGTGATACATGCAGTGGTCTCAGCGCATCTTTCCAGGTGGCCATGCCTGCTCCACGCACCAGGCGATCCCCCGCTTGGAGCAAGGCTGAGCTGCTGGACCTCATCAGCATTTGGGGAGAGGAGGTTGTTCGGTCCCAGCTGCGCTCCAGCTGTAGGAATTATGGACACATTTCACAATGTATGACAGAAAGGGGCCGTGACCGGGACACACTGCAGTGCAGGGTCAAAGTGAAGGAGCTGTGGAATGCCTACCGCAGGGCGCGGGAGGCAAACTGCTGCTCCGGTGCTGTGCCCATGAGCTGCCGGTTCTACAAAGAGCTGGACGCGATACTCTGCAGCGACCCCACCTCCACTGCTAACACCACTGTGGATACTTCGGAGGCTCGCGTGCCAGTGGAGAATGGACCAAGCCAGGAGGAGGAAATCTTGGACGAGGATGTGGAGTGAGAAGGGGACCCAGAGGCAGAGGATGACTCGGAGGTCAGAGATGCATGCAGCCAGGAGGTCTTTTCTACCCCTGGAGGAGCCTAGCCAGTCACAGCTGTCAGATGTTGGCAAAGCGCAAACAGGAGAAGAGGCCACTGGTAAGTGGAGTTGTTGGGGGCAGGAGGGTTGCAGAAAGCAGGCTTGTCTCTGTATGATGCACCTACCCCCACATGCCCAGTCTGAGCGGCGGAACAGGCTGTTGATTGACTCCCTCACTTCATGGGAATCTGCCTCTGAGATCTCCAGGAAACTCTCATGGAGATACTGGGCAATCCGCTGCCGCAGGTTCTTCATCAGAGCTGCTTTGTTTCTTGCCCCATTAACGGTAACCACACGACTGTGATCCGCATAAGGACCAGGGCAGAAGCTGCAGTTTTGGAGAAGACCCTCCTTTGATTCCCTGCTCACCCTCAGCAGCGAGGATATCTTCCATAATGATCACATCCTGTGGAAAATGAGGGGACAGGAATGATTATCAGGCCCCACCACTACAGTGCTGGCTCTCTCCAAGAGCCATGTGCCCAGTGTATAGTAGGATCCAGGAACACTGATTTACCCTACCCCTTTGGCTACTTGCCATTTTGGGGGTCTTGTGGCTCATGTGTGCTTGCCTAGGGTCAGCCAGTTAGTGACAGGTGTGTGAATACTGGCTGTTTTTTAAATCCCTGAATCAGTGGTCTCTGTGTTGCAAACAATACTGCTTCTGTAAAATGTTGCATTTAAACTTCAGAGATGACCTTGGGAGCCCAGCCTCCCTCTTTGTTATTGCTGGCTGAAAGGCTGCGCAGAATTAGAAAGCGGCCACGCAGAACTAAGGAGGCCTTCCTGCGTGAGGTTATGATGCACTCTGCCGCCGAGAAACAGGAATTGAAGGAGTGGCGGGACAGCGAGAAGAGGGACCGAAAGGAGAAGGCGGCGCGCCAGAACGATGCCACAGAGCGGCTCTTAAACATTATGGAGCGCCAACCGGACACACTCCAGACGATACTAGCACTACAAACTGAGCAATTATGTTAAACATTCATATTGCATTGTCTGCACCAATCACCTCCTAGCATTACAAGCCCTGCACTCCCAAGTCTAGCAACAAATATTAGTGGCTTTCAGCTTCAAATTGCTGCCTCCAGGCATCCCTGATCCTTATGGCCCTGTGTTGTGCCTCTATAATAGCCCTGGTCTCTGGCTGTTCAAACTCAGCCTCCAGGTTCTGAGCCTCAGCAGTCTAGCCCTGAGTGAAGCTTTCATCCTTCCCTTCACAAATATTATGGAGTGTACAGCACGTGGCTATAAGCATTGGAATATTGTCATCGGTCAGGTCCAGCTTCCCATATAGGCAGCACCAGTGGGCCTTTAAACGGCCAAAAGCACACTCAACAGTCATTCGGCACTTGCTCAGCCTGTTGTTGAACCACTCTTTGCTGCTGTCAAGTTGCCGTGTGTATGGCTTCATAAGCCATGGCATTAAGGGGTAGGCGGGGTCTCCCAGGATCACAATGGGCATTTCAACTTCCCCTAAGGTGATCTTCTGGTCTGGGAAGAAAGTCCCTGCTTGCAGCTTCCTGAACAGGCCAGTGTTCCAAAAGATGCGTGCATCATGCACCTTTCCAGACCAGTCTGCGCTAGTGTCCGTGAAACGCCCACCGTGATCCACAAGCGCCTGGAGAACCATTGATAAATACCCCTGGCGATTAATGTACTCAGTGGCTAGGTGGTCTGGTGCCAGAATTGGAATGTGTGTGCCATCTATCACCCCTCTGCAGTTAGGGAAGCCCATTTGTGCAAAGCCATCCACAATGTCATGCAGGTTGCCCAGGGTCATGGTCTTTCAGAGCAGGTTGCGATTAATGGCCCTGCACACTTCTGTCAACACGAGTCCAACAGTCGACTTTCCCACTCCAAACTGGTTAGTGACCAATTGGTAGCAGTCTGGAGTAGCCAGCTTCCACAGTGCAATCGCCGCGCTCTTCTCCAACAGCAGGGCAGCTCTCATTCTCGTGACCTTGCGCCGCAGGGCTGGGGCGAGCTCATCACACAGTCCTATGAATGTGGCTTTCCTCATCCGAAAGTTCTGCAGCCTCTGCTCGTCATCCCAGATGTGCATGACGATGTGATCCCACCACCCAGTGCTTGTTTCCCGAGCCCAAAAGCGGCGTTCCACTGTGGTCAGCACCTCCGGGAATGCCACAAACAATCTCGTGTTGTAGGTAGTACGAGCGGCGAGATCCATGTCTCACGCCTCTTGCCTTTGTAGTTTCAGGAATAACTCCACTGCTACTCGTGACGTGTTAGTCAGAGCGAGCAGCACACTGGTCAACAGTGCGGGATCCATTCCTAAAGCCCAAAGAGGCAGAGCGCGCAGTACACAAACCATTGAAAGATGGCTCCAAATGCGGACGGAAGCACAGGGACTGCTGGGATGTGAAGCAATGCATCACAGGGCTTTGGGACAGGACCCAGGATGCCCCGTGACCCTCTCCGCCTTCCCACAACTCCTAGTGGCGGAAGAGGAAGAGGTGCTCTGTGGGATAGCTGCCCAGAGTGCACCGCTGCAAGTGCCGCAAGTGTGAGCACGCTATTGCACAGGCAGCTGACAATGTGAACACACAACAGCGGTTTCCCTTCAGCGCTCTCTGAGCGGCGCTGTAACTGCTGGTGATGTAACTCTGCCAGTGTGGACAAGGCCCTAGATCTCCACCCCCCCCCCCCCTGCAACTTGAGACCATTGTCCCTTGTTCTCCATCTCACTGAGCCACCCAGCACGCAGCAGCCATGGCTACCCTGGGGCAGCTCCAACCTGGGGGGTGGGGGGAGAGCTGTTTATATGGCAGTGGGCTCTGTCTGCAAGTCCATTGCCTAGTGCAGAGAACTGGACGTCTGGGGTTCTGATTCTAAATCAGTGTGGTCTCTTCTGAACTGGATTTCTGCCTCATTGGACGCCAGTGAAGGCAAAGGCCAAACTAAGACAAGATGCTTTATTGTAAATGCACTCCAGTCTCAAGAAAGCCCCACTTTACACAGAACCCAGTGCCTAAGAGGAAGTAGGGATAATGGATAGAGCAGGGGGGTGGGTAGCAAGGACTTCTGGATTCTTGTTCTCAATCTGCATTGACCGACTGCATGGCCTAGAGCAAGTCACTTCCCCTCCTTGTGCCTCAGGTTACTTGTCTGTAAACTGGGGACAATGATTAGAGCTGGCTGGAAAAGGCGATTATTGGGGGGGGGGGGGTAGAGACTGATGAATCTTTTTTGCAAGAAATTTTCCAGCTTTTAAACCCAAAATAGCTTTCAAAAATCAAACATTTTCAGTGAAAATCAAACCTCTTTATGGGGGAAAAATCATTTTTTGGTGAAATAATGGAAAATTTCAACCAAAATGACAAAAAAAAAAAAAGCGTATGGAACTTTTTCAAAGTGTTTTGGCCAACAAATTCAACCTGATCTAATGATATGTACCTAAGAGGGGTTATTTAATGTTTGTAAAGGGCTTTGAGCTCAGTGGATGATCTCAATGGGCAGAAAGCCTGGTCCTGCTGAAATCCATGACAAAACTTACATTGACTCCAATGGAGTCAGGATTTCACCCACTAGCTATAAATTATCAGTAGTTAATTCATTATTAACATCTCTCTCCTCTGTCCAGACAAAAACTGGCTTTAGTTTGTGTAAGCTGCAATTAAAAATGATTTAACATTTATATTACAATTGCACATGGTCCCTGTGCCAAAAATCTTGTTCTTCAAGCAGGCAAATGGTATACAAAGAGGGGAGAGGTAGACAGTTAAATATAGAGTATAAATAATGTTGCTCTTTTCAAATGTTTTCTACTAGACTAGGAATTATTTGAGGAAAGTTCTCTGGCCTGTTACACAGGAGGTCAGACTAGATGATCAGTGGTCCCTTCAAGCCTTCGACTCAGTGAATATCCATAGAGCCCAAAGTGCCTAAAAGCAAGGTCAATATCATTACCCCTGTTTTTATAGATTAGGGAAACTGAGGCACGGAGCAGGGACGTTCCTGGAAGCAGAAAGCAGCCCTTTATGGGTGTTTGGATTCAGCTGAATGCTAGGCCTGGTAGATGGGTCCAGAGCCCAGGATGCCAATCTACGTTTGGATGTGCTGCTTCCATCTGCAGCTCAGGTTTGCACCTGTCCTCAAGCACGGCAGTCTGAGGTGCCCAGTGCTTCCTGGGAGGTCACTGGGAGCTGGGGACTCTCACCCCTTGCAGACAGAGCTGTAAAAGTAGCTCAGCCCTGAGGTTTCTTCTCCCAGCCAGGCTCCTGGGGATAACAGCACTTCTGAGCGAAGAGGAGGAAAATGAAGCTTTGTAGCAGCAAAATAGCTGGGGAGCCAATAAAGGGACAAACCAGCAGAGCCGGGGTTAAATGCTGACAGCCATGCTAAGAAGGTTCCTGTCAGGACCAGGGCGTGCTGCGAAATCCTGATTCATTCAGTGTTTGGCAATTGCAGGAGACTCTGGGTTGGTTATTGCAGATTTATGGGCTCATGTTTTTTGTTTGTTTGTTTGTTTGTTTTTTAACCTGTTTGATTCAAGAAAACTTTGGGGGTTTTGCCCCCGAGTTTACCGCTCAGCTGCCAAAGCAGGGCCATTGTAATACAGGAATGTGATACCTGGGGCTTTGGACCCTGGTGTTGCCCACGCGGTTCCCAGATGGCTCCTGAAATAGCCAACCCCTGCTGGGGCCCGGCAGAGACCAATTGCAGCATGCGAATATCCTGGGCCTTGTCAGCTGTTGCCCCAAGCCCTCTGTGGATAAGGAACTGGACTGTGATTCAGGGGATCTGGGTTCAAATTCTGCCTCTGTCCAGAGGCACAACCAGAATTTTCCTAAGGAGGGGGCCCAGGGGATGCTGATTTGGGGGGTGTCCCTGGGGCCAAGTACGTGACGGGGTGGCCCCATTGCACAGAGTTATGGCAGGGGCTTCGCCTTCGAGGGATCATAATCTCCTTGAGTTCCCATCAACCCTGAGCTCCTCCCAGCCAGGTGTCCCAGTGCTGGACCATGGCCTGTATGGCTCTAGCCGGGCTGCGCTGTGGACTCGGCTGCCCTCGCAGCGGTGGGGGAAGCTCAGCAGCCTGGCCTTGCTCAGCAGCTCCATGTGGGGTCTGGAGCTCCGGATCCTGCACACAACACCTGTGCCTTGGAGCTGCCCAGAGGTGTGTGTGGGGGGAAACGGGGGGCTGCAGGGTAGGGCTCTCTGCAGACCCTTAGGGGATGTGGCTCTAGGGGGGTTGAGCCCCGGGCAAGGTTAGGGGGACCTGTTGCAGTCTGAACCTTGACTGATGTCTTTGGCCAAGTGGGGAAAGGGAGCTGCCCCTGGCTCTGCCACAGACTCACCGTGTGAACTTGGGCAAGTCACTCAATCTCTCTGGGCCTGATCTTTGTTCATGTGCAGGCACAGAGAGGAGGCAGCTTGTGCCCGCTCCTGGGGCAGCAAGGGGCTGATTCGATTCCTGGTTGTATCTGTATCTGGCTGCACAAGGCCTCTCTGGGCCTCACAGCAGCTGGAGGAATAGCCAGAGTTCAGGACCGCTTTGGCCTCACCCACTAAATGCTTCCTGCACTGGGGCTTCTTGCAGAGGGTCTCTGGAGCAGGGGGTCCCATGTGGCTGCTTTGTGTCCCCTTTGCGCTGGCATACCTGGCTCAGAGGGGCTGCAGGGCAACAGTGAACTGGGCTCTTTCCATGCCCCAGTTTCCCTTTGACAGGGGATGATGATCTCCCCAGCGTATGTTGGTGGGGCTCAGATACATGGTGAGGAGGACTACAAGGGGAGAGGAATCCAGACAGCTGGGCTTTTCTGCTAACAAGAGGCTTTTTTTTAATAGCAACCACTCACCGTCAGGCTGCCAGGAGCTGAGCTAAGGGTGGAGTTTTCCTAGGAGACCATCTGCTGCTGGCTGGAGACAGCAGGCTGAATAAACTCTCCGTGTGCACTATTAGCTCCATTTTTGTTTATTGCGGTTAAGAGCCCAGTTCCTTCAATCTGGGGGTCAGGAGGGTTTGAACAGCCGGCCCCAGGCTGTGCGCTGGGGACCCTGTTAGAGGGGAGAAGTTAAATTCAGGTAGAAGAGCAGTTTGTTTACTGATGTGGTAATGATTACATTTTATACTGCACCCTTCCAAGCTGGCCTAGAACTGCATTGCCTTTCTCCACCCCACCCCGATCTTGGGTTCAAATTAAATTTCACCATCGCTGCTCACGAGGTGTTTCCCTCGTTTCATTTTCCGATTAACTTCTCTCTAGCCTGAATCCCCATCCTCCCCTGCACCAGCCTTACACTGCTTGTCTCTCTCACATTCTCCTCACTGCTTCGTTGCCTTTGCAGCTTCCTCTTGTACCATGCCATCTCCCATGACCTCCAGACAAAAGTGGGCACATGTTTGCTTTTCCAAAAGTCCCAAGGGAGACAGAAGAATTCTTGGGAACATGAAGGGGTTGGATCTCGGGGAGGGGGAGGTCTAGCCTTACTTGCATTAGCTGGGGATCTGGCACAAGATACAGACTGTGATCTGGAATTGGAGTCCTAGCAATCTGCTCTACCCAATGCTTCCAACTTGCATGATGTTTAGTGCTGATCTTAAAGCCCCAGCTCCTGGAGTCAGGTGATGATTGGAAAATGTTGGCTTTCATTTTTGAAAACCAGTAAGTCTAGTCCTTGTGTCTACAGAGAAACGCTTGGATGTGATTCAAGTGGAGCTGGTCAGGAATTCTTCAACAAATGGTTCTTTGTTGAAAAATGCAGATCTGTTGAATCTCTAAAGCTGTTCATGACACAGGGCTGGGTTCAGCGAATGCTCTGGCTCAAAAACGTTGCAGGGGAAAAAATAGAAATTGTTGAAATGAAACATTGACACTCTTGTAAGGAAAAATTCCAATTTCTGTTTTGAAATTTAAGACAATTAGACTGGGTGTGGAGCGGGGAGGCTGAAAACATTTTGAGTGGCCTGAAGCAAAACCAATTTTTTGGTTTGAATATTTCCAAGGTGTTTTTTTTTTTTTTTAATTTTTGTTCTGATTTGAGGAGAAAAAAATACAGCTTCAATAGCTGTGGGCCGGGAAACCCATTTCCCACAAAGTTCCAGAGCCGGGTGCACCCTCAATGCTCACAAATCAGAAAGCAAACGTCCCCAGTTTACTACTGTCTGCATAGTCTTATGACTTTCCAGCTGATCTCATGATTCTTAAAGGCTTGGGTTGGCAGTGGTAATTCCTCCTTTCTGCTCCAAGGCTGGCAGAGTAGGGGAGATCAGCTGGCTGTCTAGGGCAGGGTGACACCATATTAGGGTTCTCAGCTGCCCTGGGGTGGCTCAGGAGGGTGTGTGCAAGGCTCCTATGTGTGCTCAGGGTGGAGGCGTAGCAGCGAGATCTCCCACCGCTAATGACAGTGGATATGAGCCCGCACTGAGATGCTGAGCACTCTCCCCGCCCCCACCCCCACAGTGGCTTCCACAGGAGGCAAAGGGGATCAGCACCTGCAGGATCAGGCCCGTTCAGTGGGGATTGTGTCAGGGCTATGCCCAGAGGGAATGGGGAAGGACTACAGGAAGCAGGTGTGTGGCTCATGGGGAAAGGAGGTGCTGGGTTAGGGGTCTCATTGGATCACTCCTGCAGCTGATGCCCATGTAGCGGGGGCAGTTGCTTGTCCCTCATGGCTGCATTATTCACAAATCACTATGGTCAGTTACATCAATGGCCCTAGACACTGCAACTTCCCCCAGCCTTTGTGCAGCATTTGGGGCCATTACGGTAAATGGTGCACCACCCTCCTCCAGGTGCAGAGCCACCCTCGGACATCAAACTCCCCCGTACCCCTTCCACCTCCACACCAACCCGTCCAGGGAAGTGGCATCTGATTAGATGCAGATGTGGCTTCAGGCATTGGGGAAGAGGCTGGAAATCTTCCAGCTGGGCCTAACCACTGGTATGTCTTGCAGGGTCTTGCAGACTCTCTGTCAGCAAAGCCTGTATCCGTCCCCACGTCACCGAGGTGAAGTAGCAGGCTGACCACGGGGCAGCGGTTACCCAGACCTGCAATCTAATTGCAGGGTCCCGAGAAATCCTAGTGACTCCTCATCATTTCACGGCTGTGACTGAGACGCGTGCTGCCACTTAACCCTTTCATAGCTGGGCAAGAGGGTAGGCTTGATTTGTAACCGCTAAGAGCATTTGACCCAGTGAACTGGATGCAGTGGGCAGAGACTGCTGGTTCCTTGCAATATGCCCCCAAACCAAAGGCCTCTCTGGTCTCCCCAGGAACCTGCGGTGTTCTCTGTGCTGAGATCCATCCCTTCCTGCTTTCTCAGTGCTGCCAATGTGATCTCCAGTGCCCCCTTCTCTGCACTCTGCAGGGTCCTATCCCCACTTCTAAAGGCCAGGCAACCAAGAGCTGGCTCTAAGGTTGCTGCGGGGCTCTGATTTGGGGTTTCAGGGGTTAAGATCCAGCCCCCTGTGCCCCAGTTGAGTACAGGGCTTGGGGGGGGGCATGGAGCTCTGCTGGCAGCACCCGCAAAAGTTAGGTGCAGGCAGAGTGTTCACCGCCATGGGTTGTCTGCAGTGTGTCAGCGCTCTGACTCTGGAATAAGTCAGGCTGTGTCCAGCAATATCCACATTCACAGCAGGGACTAGAATGCAGCAATGTGCATCTATGCACTGTTCTGGGCCCAGTGACTATGAATCAAACCCCTCCCCTTCCCTGTGTGGCTCCCTAAGCCCAGCCCCACAATCGCTGTGACCCTGAAGTCCCTGTGGCTGTTCACAATCTCAGCCCCACGTTCTGTCACCTTTAAATCCCCCGGGGTCTTGCCCTGATCCAGGGCTGCGTTCTCTTAATCCAATTTCCCTGGGTGTTGTCCAGTCCCCTTTCTCACTCCCTGTGCATTTCCTGGAGCTGATGCTCAGAGGCAGCAGCTGTGCATTATCTGGTACAAACAAAAACAACAAGGAGTACTAGTGGCACCTTAAAGACTAACACATTTATTTGGGCACAAGCTTTCGTAGGTTAAACCCACTTCATAAGATGCATGGAGTGGAAAATACAGTAGGAAGATATATATAGCAGTACGTGAAAAGATGGGAGTTGCCTTACCAAGTCGGGGGGCGAGACAATTCAATTAAAGTGGGCTATTATCAACAGGATGAAAAATCACTTTTGTAGTGGTAAGCAGGGTGTCTCATTTCAAACAGTTGACAAGAAGGTGAGAGTAACAGTCGGGGGAAATTAGTGTTTAGTTCTTGTAGTGACTCATCCACCCCCCGTCTTTATTCAGGCCTAATTTGATGGTGTCCAGTTTGCAAATTAGTTCCAGTTCTGCAGTTTCTCGTTGGAGTCTGTTTTTGAAGTTTTTGTTGTTGAAGAATTGCCACTTTTAAGTCTGTTATTGAGTAACCAGGGAGGTTGAAGTGTTCTCCGACTGGTTTTTGAATGTTATAATTCTTGACGTCTGATTTGTGTCCATTTAGTCTTTTGCGTAGAGACTGTCCGGTTTGGCCAATGTACATGGCAAAGGGGCATTGCTGGCACATGATGGCATATATCACAATTGGTAGATGTGCAGGTGAACAAGCCCCTGATGGTGTGGCTGATGTGGTTAGGTCCTATGATGGTGTCCCTTGAATAGATATGTGGACAGAGTTGGCAACGGGGTTTGTTGCAAGGATAGGTTCCTGGGTTAGTGTTTTTGTTGTGTGGTGTGTAGTTGCTGGTGAGTATTTGCTTCAGGTTGGGGGCTGGACACCATCAAATTAGGCCTGAATAAAGACTAAGAGTGGATGAGTCACTACAAGAACTAAAAACTAATTTCCCCCGACTGTTACTCACACCTTCTTGTCAACTGTTTGAAATCACCCACCCTGATTACCACTACAAAAGTGACTTTTTGGAGCAACCACTATCAAGCCACTCTTCCTTACCCCCTCCCCAGCCTGGCTGCAAAGAACATGCTCAGTATTTAGAGACATGTTGAGTCACACTTTCTCTCCTGAAATCCTGGTGCAGCGAATTAGCTTCTTTCTTGTCTGATCTTGGTTCAGACCAACCTGCGGTCAGCAGCATCTTTGCACCTTCCCCCCTTCTACACCCTCCAGGCCCCCAGAATCTCCCTTCTGCAAGCACCCCTGCTCTGCTGCTCCTTTGCAAATACTCAGCACCCATAAGCAATTTTCAGTGGATATGTACACACAGCCCTGCTTCTCCATTCAGATTCATAGCAGAGATGGTGAGCTTTGTAGTTGCAAAGAGTTCTTTCAGAAATAGTCCATAGGTTATAGTCCAATGTTTATATTTCAGGGCGATCCAGTTAGAACTGGGATCTCAGTCCTTGTGGCTTAGGCTTCACCTGCATGAAACTTTAAGCAGGTCTGAGATGACAGAATCAGGACCCAATGGTATTTTATACAGTGTTCTAGCATCCACTTGACCACACAGTCCCAGGTAAACAATATGCTTTTGATGTAACCTTCTGTTTTCTAAACACCACCAGTAATTAGTTACACAAATTAACATAGGGCAATTTATCCATTAGGCAGTCTATCACAAACTTCAAAGAGACATATACACAATGACGTTATTTCACCCAAGATTCATCTAAATGTTAATATTCCCTTTTGATCTCTGAATTAGTAGCTATAGCAGGGATCGGCAACCTTTGGCACGTGGCCCGTCAGGGAAAGCCGCTGGCGGGCCAGGACGGTTTGTTTACCTGCAGCATCTGCAGGTTCGGCCGATCGCTGCTCCCACTGGCCGCGGTTTGCCGTCCCTGGCCAATGGGGGCTGCAGGAAGCGGCGCGGGCCGATGGATGTGCTGGGCGCCACTTTCCGCAGCCCCCATTGACCAGGGACGGCGAATCGCGGCCAGTGGGAGCTGCGATCGGCTAAACCTGCGGACGCTGCAGGTAAACAAACCGTCCCAACCCGCCAGGGGCTTTCCCTGGCGTGCCCCATACCAAAGGTTGCTGATCCCTGAGCTATAGTGACAGATTGGAACTGTCTGTTTACAGGGGTAGCATTTAAGATGCACACAATTAGTATTACTTCTAACAATATAGGTTTGCATTTCAAAGTTCTAGTCTATTTACCAGGAATGGCTCTCATTATCATTCGCATACCTTTCTAACATGACTTTAAAGGTGAGCTCTGGGGCATTCAGCCTGCAAGTTGTTTAACTGTTTCTGGCCATGTATTATACTTTGTATAAGATTCGTTGCAATTATATAACAGTGGTAGCAATAATGATTTGCAGGGTTATATTTTAATTAGACAACGTCACAGCCCCCTAAAATGCGGGGTACGATCTTGACTAGGAATTAAAGCAGGAGATGTAAAAGAGCCTGGGAAACTCTTTATTTTTCAAGATGTACCGGATGTGACTTGAGTTGATTAAAACTGGATTGAAAAAGCTCTGGAGACCATGCTGTATCTTCCATCTCTAACTTCTATGGGTCAGATCCTTTTTCAGGTTCCTTGACTTCAGCTGGTTGAAAATGAGGGTTTTTTCCTGCAGAAAATGTCAATGTCTTGGCAGAAATTTGAATACTGAAAAATTTTGGCTGAAACCCAAAATTTGGGTTATGCCTCATGGGAGTTGTAGTTCAGATGTCTCATGCTCCCATTCTCCTTTATAGGCCAAGCTGTGTGGTCAGACTACATATCCCATGATGAACCACAGTTTGGCGAGGGGAGGCGGTGCATCACAGGAATCCCTGGCCATGGTGCATTATGGGAGATGTAGTCTGTCTGGGGAGCCTGGCCCATAGAAGAGAACGGGGACATGAGAAATCCTAACTATAATGCCAATGGTATGGCACGGCAGCATTTCTGTATCAAAACATCGAAATTTTCTGCGGAGAGCAGCTACTCTTCATGAATAAGTTCATAATGTCAAAAACGAACGTCAATGGACATTTTTTGACTAGTACTATCATTAACTTTGATGGGGATCCTGCCTGAGAGAAAGCTGAGTCAGGGCCTTAGGATTGGGCTCCACATTTTTTACTTACCATGTGCTATTTGCAGTAGAAATTGGGGTGGAAGCTTGTGCAGGCTTCATGAGTCCCCCAGATCATTTGCCCAACCCGCTGATGGGGTGGGTGGGTGATGCCCTTGCAATGTTTTGTGTAAGCTTTTGGAGAAGAGTGGTGAACTCTGAAGAATTTTGGAAACTTGCTCTTCTTTTCTTGGCAGAGCTCCGTGTTTCTTCCTACCCACAGACCCCAACCTCTTATCCAAATAAGAATCTGAAACAATTTTGTCCCTGCGGGGTGACCATATGTCCTCAGTGGAGAACAGCAGCTGGTCACCATGACATTGAAAGACCAGGTTATGTAGTGGTAGAGCTGGCTGGATAGTAAACTAGGTCGATTCACCAATAGTTTTGCAAATAGAAGTGTTATGTTCCGTTCACTGTGACTCATAGGGTTGTGTTATTTGTTATTCACAAGGATTTGGATGGCCGTCAGATATTGGGGGAAATGATCACGGATCCCAAAAGTTTTACTATATTTAGCAACAAGGATTATTTGTGCCACAAAGTGCCTTTTTCACTACTCACAACTTTCCAGTTTTTAAAAGTTTCTGACAATCCAATCAGGAAGCATAATCACCTCCATATGATTTGGACTTAGGTGGCCACTCACATAACACAAACCACAGGCAGCTGAAGCAATTTGCTCATGAACAACACCTGTACTAAACATTATTTGCCCGAACGGTCTGCCGAATCCAGCTGCAGTGTAGGCGTCCTCTCATGGGCCCTACCTCGGGCCTTCCCACAGGAACCTACGGTCCTGATCACAGTGTATTCACCGAATTATGAGGCCCAGGTGTTTGTGAAACTAATGCCTGTCCCCCTGAGCCCTGCTCCCTTTGCGTGGGATGCAGTTTATTTTGGGCAAGGTGGGGCTGACTGAACAGGGCTGGTTAACCACAGACCTCCTGGCACTTGAAGGCCGCCCTGTTACAGAGTGTAATAAGGAGGGGAGAGCAATGGGCCGTGCTATCGTATAGGGGCCACCTTGGCCTATTCTGCCCATCGCCCCACCCTTCACATCCCCGGACCCGTGCAATCTATGGCCTCAGGTTAAAGGAACATGCATCTCCATGGGACGAAAGACCCTTGGATGGCGGCATCTCCTGGCTTTAATCAGGGCTGCATTTCTTTTATGTCCGCCCTTGTTTTGGGGAAAGGACTCTGGATATTTATTTAGCTATTGGTTTGGAATTTTACAGCCAAATCCCATAACTCCATGGCTCAGCGGAAGGGAAATCTTTAAAATCCAGCTGGTGAAAGGCAATGAGGAGAGAAATGGATCAGCCCCTCTCTAGCTACCGCCAGAGTCAGCCTCATGGGACCCAAGTTGAGAAAGCAACAGAGATGTGTTGGTCCTTGTCCCCAGCAGATGCCACCCCAAGGGATATGAGGCTCTCCTTGGGCTGATTTCCCCCGGTAATTGCTTCCCGTATGCAAGTAATCGGTTGCAGAAATGAAAGGACATCACTCCTTTTCCAGTTAGAACTGAGCTTGCCCTCCAAGATATACTATTATTCACTGCAATAAATAACTCTCAGCTGAAACTGAAAGGCCCAGGAGCTAGGAATGGTTCAAAGGGGCAGTGGGTCATTTCTTGAAGATACTTAACCAACCATTCTTAATCGTCTGATGTCTTCTTGGTCTGTGAGAGTAAACATCCCTCCTCTGGAATTATTAATGATACGTTTATTGTTCTCTCTCTAATTCCTATTTTAGGGCATCTAGCCCGCCCACCTCCCCAGAGTCAAGGCCAGGTTGTTTTCTAGTGTTTTCTCCAGCCTCGCAGGAAGGCTGGATTGGCAACGGGAGTTCAAATTCCCACTGAATGGGATTTGGGGGCCTAGTTCCCTGAAGTTCCTTTGAAAATCCAAGCCTTACGTGCCCTCTCCCTTGGGGAGATATTCCACAGCCTGAGAGAGCTCATCATTTTTCTTGATTCTCAGCCCGTTTCCCCTTTCTGAAGGTCTGCTCTGACGCCTAGCCAATGAAAGACTCCTATTGACTTCAAGTGGGAGTTGGGTCAAGCTCTGAATTTCATCCCATTTCTCCTTGTGACACCTCCAGGGCTCCAATCCAAACGACTCTCCCTCCTCAGTGTTTACATTCTTCTGATATGTCTTGACAGTGACCATCTAACCCAGGTATCCACCAGCCAGGCGAGACATAATGAGCTATTAATCTCCCCTTTTAAATCAATCCCTCCAGCCCCTGTGGTCATTTCTGTTGTTTCCCTATGAACTCCCTCACCCCAGCCATATGCAGAGGGACTATCACGGGATTGCATAGGCGTAGCTGGGAGCAGAATTTGGCGCCTTGAGTAGTCTATGCCAAGAGCATGTCTGAGTGGCCGCCTCCTTTGTTTGCTATGTTGATAAGCTGCACAGGATGCTGGCACTGTATAAGCAATCATAAACAGAAACCAGACTGTAAAGGGCTATGCAGTCCTTGAACCCTGATCACTTGCACTTATTAAAGAGCTGGCTATCTGTCTCACAATAGCAGAGTTCTGGCTAGATTTCAGTTTGAGGAAGCACATTCTGCCTCTCTAGAGTTCCTTCTCCAGTTTTAGGCAGATGCAGGATTTTGTCTTCATTTCCTGTCCTGGACAGCAGCGTCGTACTGCTGTTTGGTGTTATGCAACCTTCCCCTGTGTTCCGCCCCAGAGGTTGCTGCATTTCAGCTGGAGGGTGTGTGAGTGAAATGATTCTTGTAAAACACTTTGGGCCATTCAGCGTGGGAGGTGCTACATAATAAAAAAAAAATATTGCGGCCTAGGAAATGTAATAAAATGCCGACGTTCTCTAGCACCTTACATGCATGGGCCTTGTAGCAGGGTGCCCTGCCCCTTTAAGAGCTGACCAAAACCATACAGTTAGCCCTGTCTGCCACATCTGGGCTGAGATGTGGGGTTTAATTAGAAACAGCTGGGTATGGGGGTGGGAGGAGGGTGCAGATGATTCCCCTATAAAGCAGTAGGAAGCTGTGGAGTGAAGGGGAAGCCTGGGAAATTGCAGTGTGTGGAACAGGGTCCTGCAGGGAAAACCCTGAGATCAGGGGAGTTCCCCCAACTAGGAAGGGCTGGGAATAACCTGCTAAAGCAGAGAAGACCCTGAGACACCAGAGCTGTGCCTAGCTTAAGGCAGGAGGGAAGATTTTTGTGTTTCATTTTGAACTTTAAGTTAATAAACCAGTCCCGAAGGAGGGCTTTTGTCATGGAACTTGTTAAAGTCCCTTTCTGGAGTACATTTGAGGAACCAAGTGGGGAAACTGAGGCAGGGCGCTGCTGCTTGTAGGGCCACCGCTGGCCCTGGTGGGGGGTGGGTGCTTAGGAGGTGGCCACCCTGTCGGCACACCTCAGGACCCTTCACATACATTAATTGATGCAAATTGCATGAAGAAGTAGGGAAGTCTGTTTATACCTATTTTACAGACGGGAGAAACTGAAGTATAGAGGCTAAGTGATTTGCCCAAGGTCTCACATGTGGCATAACTGAGAGTAGGGATCAAAGATTCATGCCTCCCGGCGCCCTGCACTAGACAATGCTATCCAGATGCACAGTAGGAAACAATTGTGAGCTGCCAGATATTTTTCCAGTTCTAATTTGAGCTGTCCTATTAATGTCTCTCATGTGGGGCCAGCTATCTAAACACTCACCATCCACAACTAAACCCAGATTTTCACCAGAGCTCTGCTCCCATTTAGGCATCCAAACAAAGGCCAAATTTTCCAAAGGGCGCAGCACTCAAAGTGAGGAGCAAACCTGACAATCTGGCAGCTGGGTCAGGCAAATCAGGAATTGGTTGACACGATCTTTTTGCGTTGGAAAATGTCCGTTTGTCGAAGCCAAACCTTTTCACAGCAGCGTTGTCAGTTTTGTTGAACTTTTCTAGGTCCACAATGGAATTCTGGGCAGAAGCAGAGAGAGACCCACCCCCAGAATAGATCGTTGGTTAGGACATTGATGTCAGGACCCAGGTCTAAATCCCTCCTGCACTAGATTCAGAGCAAGGATTTGACTTGGATGACCCATGTGCTCAGTGAGGGCTCTAACCACCGGGCTATTGGCTTTTCTGGGTGGCCTCTTTCTCATGTTTTATCATGAACATCTTTGAAAGGTCTCGTTTTCCTTCTGCATCAGAACAAAAACAAAATTTGAAACCCCCGAATTTTGCACCCAGCGGAATCCTCCTTTTCTGGCCAACCTTTGAGCTGAGCAGTGCTGAAAAATCCTGCCCCTAGTGGAGGGTTACCACCTTTGAAATGCAAAAATACCAGCCCTGCCCCTCTTCCCTCCCAGAAAAGCCCACTGCAACCCCAACCACAAGGCAACGCCACAACCCCCCACCCCCGAACAGCCACTTATAGTATCTAGAGAGATAACACATATAGATAAGATTGTTACCAATCGGGTGTTTGTTTTATCAGCACATTTTGCCAGCCACTCTCTGTAATCTGTTTCAGAGGGGTAACTGGGTTAGTCTGTATCAGTAAAAACAACAAGGAGTCCTTGTGGCACCTTAGGCCTTGTCTACACTACGAGAGTACTTCGATTTTAGTTAATTCGACTATGTGGAATCGATATTACAAAGTCGAACGTGTGTGTCCACACTAAGGACAGTAATTCGACTTTGTGAGACTTGGTGAGTCCACACTAACGGGGCAAGCGTCGACATTGGAAGCGGTGCACTGTGGGCAGCTATCCCACAGTTCCCGCAGTCCCCGCTGCCCATTGGAATTCTGGGTCGAGCCCCAAATGCCTTCTGGGTAAAAAAATGTGTCGAGGGTGCTTTTGGGCGCCTGTCGTCATCCGTCCGTCACTCCCGCCCTCCCTCCCTCCCTCCCTGAAAGCGCCGGCGGGAAATCAGTTCGCGCGCTTTTCTGATTACTGACAACGCGGACGCCACAGCAGTGCGAGCATGGATCCCGCTGCGACCATCGCTGCAGTTGTGGCAGTTCTCAATGCATCGCAGCTTCTCATCCACCTGTACCAGAGGCAGCTGCAGATAAATCATGAGAGGAGGCTACGGCACCACCGTGACGGCATGAAGTCGGACACTAGCTCCGACCTCTCAGAGATCATGAGACCCAGCGCCCAGGACATCTCGCTGTCACTGGGTCTTGTGGATACTGTTGAACGGCGATTCTGGGCCCGTGAAACAAGCACGGAATGGTGGGACCGCATAGTGCTGCAGGTCTGGGATGAATCCCAGTGGCTGTGCAACTTTCGCATGCGGAAGGGGACTTTCCTCGAACTGTGTGAGTTGCTGTTCCCTGCCCTGAAGCGAAAGGACACCCGGATGCGGGCAGCCCTGACTGTCCAGAAGCGAGTTGCCATAGCCCTCTGGAAGCTCGCAACGCCAGACAGCTACCGGTCCGTCGCTAACCACTTTGGTGTGGGCAAGTCTACCGTGGGGGTTGCTGTCATGCAAGTAGCCAAGGCAATCGTCAAGCTACTGCTATCTAAGGTAGTGACCCTGGGAAACGTGGAGCTCATCATAGATGGCTTTGCCGAGATGGGATTCCCAAACTGCGGTGGGGCTATAGATGGGACTCACATCCCTATCCTGGGACCGGACCACCAGCCCAGCCAGTACATCAACCGAAAGGGATACTTTTCCATGGTGCTGCAAGCACTGGTGGACCATCGGGGACGTTTTACTAATATCAACGTTGGATGGCCTGGCAAGTTTCATGACGCTCGGGTTTTCAGGAACTCTGGTCTGTTTAGACGGCTGCAGGAAGGTCTTTACTTCCCGGACCACAAAGTAACTGTTGGGGATGTGGAGATGCCTACAGTCATCCTCGGGGACCCTGCATACCCGCTCATGCCCTGGCTCATGAAGCCCTACACTGGCGCACTGGACTCAGGGAAAGAACTATTCAACTACCGGCTCAGCAAGTGCAGAATGGTGGTGGAGTGTGCTTTTGGCCGTCTCAAGGGGAGATGGAGAAGCCTACTCACTCGCTGTGATCTCAGCGAGACCAATATCCCCATTGTGATAGCTGCTTGCTGTGTGCTCCACAATTTGTGTGAGAGCAAGGGGGAGACCTTTATGGCGGGGTGGGAGGTTGAGGCAAATAGCCTGGCTTCTGATTACGCCCAGCCAGACAGCCGGGCGATTAGAAGATCCCAGCGGGACGCGCTGTGCATCAGGGAGGCTTTGAAAGCCAGGTTCCTGACTGAGCAGGGTCTCCAGTGACTGTTTACTTTGTGGACACAGATGCTGAACCTGCCCCCGTTTCTTTACCCAGTTACTGTTGACTATCCTTCCAAGTTACATACCCCCTTCCCCACCTTCCCAACAAATAAAATCTGTTCCGTTTTGTTAATGAACAAGGTTCTCTTTCTTACTGTTTTCGCGGGAATGTTTTAAACCGGGGACGCAGACTGTGGCGGGGGGCGGGTTTAGTGTTCTGATGCAAATGATGCTTCTAAACTCCGGGAATGACAGGCTCCGCAGTGCTGGATTGGTTGTTTCAACGCAGCCTGCCAGCAGTCCTGGGCGGGAATGCGTGTATGTGTCGGCCAAGTGACTTTCTGACAGGGGGCGGAGGGTAACAGACCCCCTGCTGCGTGGCTCTGTGATCCAGGATAAGGACCGCGGCAGAAGATCTCTAACTGCCCTCCCCAGCCACAAAGTCACAGATCAACCCCCTCGCACCCCAGAACATGAAAACCGCCTCCCAGACTGACCAGGGTAACTGGTGACTGCACTGTGTATGTGTCCTGATGCTGGACCTGCCCCCGCCTCTGTAGCCTGCTACAGGTGACTGTCCTGTCCAAGTAACAAACCCCTTCCCCCCCTTCAGACAGAATCCCCTCTAAAAGACACTCTCGGAAACAGTACTTAACAGAAACAGATGTTTTATTATGAACCGCACATGAAAAGGGGGGGGAGGAAACTTGGACGTAGGCTAGTGTGAGATGGGTAGGAAAGGACTTTTCAAACTTTGTGGAACGAGAGCCTTCCAGTGCTGCAGCAGTGTGCAGGGGCCGACTGAAAGTTTTAACGGCCCTTGCCGCCCCTCCTTCTTTGGACTTTTGGTGAGGGGGGTGTGGGACTTGGTGGCGGGGGAGGGCGGTTAGAGATAGACAGCAGCAGGGCTCTGTCCTCCTGCTTCCGGTCTTGCAGAACATCCACTAGGCGCCGGAGCGTCTCCGTTTGCTCCCTCATTAGTCCAAGCATGGTTTGAGTAGCCTGCTGGTCCTCCTGGCGCCACCTCTCCTCCCGTTCCATGACTGCTCTGTGCATTTGTGACAAGTTCTCCCTCCACTGTGTCGTCTGGGCTGCCTGCTCTCGTGAGCAGTCCATAAGTTCATAAAACATGTCTTCACGCGTCTTCCTCTTCCTTCTCCTAATCTGCGCTAGCCTCTGGGAGTGTGATGCCAGGCTGGGTTGGGAGACAGTCGCAGATGTGTCTGTGGGAATGGGAAAAAGGTAGTGAATTCCTGAGACAGATAAATGAAGTTGCTAACAAAGAACATAGTCTTTCTCTGTGAACACCATGCACTGGACCTTTCACATGCGCACTCAGGACAAGGTCGAATTTTCGGCCCTCGCCTTCAGTGACTGGGGTCCTGCAGTTGCGATCAGAGAAGCATTGCAGGACACCTCTACTTCTGTTGCAGGAAAGCATGGTAAGCCGTAGACTTGTGACAGCTTAAAAATGTAATAGTAGCACTGGGCTCCTTTCGCACTGAATGCAAGGCCACTCTCTGCTGGCAGCAGTCAGGGAAGCATGAGCTCTGCCCCTGTCCCACCACCTCGCGGCTGTCCCCGGGAAAGCTCCCTGTATGCTGCCCCTCTGCCGCCTCCACCGCGTGGCTGCAAAGCAGTCCCAATACTAACATTCCCCTCCCTAATTTAAAGCAGGGCGTCATGTGTGATATTACTCTCATGAGGATCTCGGAGACCGAGAGGGGAAGGATGCTTCGGGAGACCATGCAGAAGCCAGGGCCGTATGCCGCCATGCTGTGCCGTGCCATGATCCAGGACTACCTAATGGACTCATGGCGTGGGAACGTGTGTTACCATGGTGGACCGAAGAAGATCGCCCTGCCACGGAACCTGATGCGCATGCTTGAGCGGTACCTCCAGGAGAGCTATGCCGAGCTATCCCAGGAGGACTCTCTGTCCATTCCCGGGCACATTGACCGTCTTTTCCTTTAAGTGCAGCATAAGGGACTACAGAGTGGAGCGTCCTGTGGTGGCCTAATCATGAATATCCGGACATTACTTGATTTTCTATACATAGTTAGGACTAAATAGTTGACTAAGCCAAATAAATCATGAACACCAAATTGCTAATATAGTTAATATTCCTGTTTTGTTATAAATAAAAGTTTCTATGTTTAAATGAGTGAATGAAAAGCCCATTCTTAACAATATAAATATTCCAGTTATGTTAAAATTAAATGTTTAGATGTTTAAAGCACTCACAGCTTGATCCTTCCCCTGATTCGGTGTCCGGGGTAAGGGCTGTGGACGGTTGGTAGGGGATCTCGGTAAGGGTGATGAAGAGCTCCTGGCTGTCGGGGAAATCAGCGGTGCAAGCGCTGTCGACTGCCTCGTCCTCCTCATCTCCTTCCTCATCTTCCCCGTCAGCTAACATTTCCGACGAGGAACCGGCCGTGGACAATATCCCATCCTCGGAGTCCACGGTCACTGGTGGGGTAGTGGTGGCGGCCGCACCTAGGATGGAATGCAGTGCCTCGTAGAAACGTGATGTGTGGGGCTGGGATCCGGAGCGTCGGTTTCCCTCTTTGGTTTTTTGGTAGCCTTGTCTCAGCTCCTTGATTTTCACGCGGCACTGCGTTGCATCCCGGCTGTATCCTCTCTCTGCCATGGCTTTAGAGATCTTCTCGTAGATCTTTGCATTCCTTCTTTTGGAGCGCAGCTCTGAAAGCACGGACTCATCGCCCCACACAGCGATGAGATCCAAGACTTCCCGATCAGTCCATGCTGGGGCCCTCTTTCTATTAGATTGCACGGCCATCTCTGCTGGAGAGCTCTGCATCGTTGCCAGTGCTGCTGAGCTCTCCACGCTGTCCAAACAGAAAATGAGATTCAAACTGCCCAGACAGGAAAAGGAATTCAAATTTTCCCGGGGCTTTTCCTGTGTGGCTGGTCAGAGCATCCGAGCTCGAAGTGCTGTCCAGAGCGTCAACAGAGTGGTGCACTGTGGGATAGCTCCCGGAGCTATTACCGTCGATTTCCATCCACACCTAGCCTAATTCGATATTGCCATTTCGAATTTAGCGCTACTCCTCTCGTTTTCGAGGAGTACAGAAGTCGAATTTAAAAGAGCTCTATGTCGAACTAAATAGCTTCGTGGTGTGGACGGGTGCAGGGTTAATTCGATGTAACGGCGCTAAATTCGATATAAACTCCTAGTGTAGACCAGGCCTTAGAGACTAACAAATTTATTTGGGCATAAGCTTTCGTGGGCTAGAACCCACTTTATCAGATGTATGGAGTGGTGGGCTAGAACCCACTTCATCAGATGCATGGAGTGGAAAATACGGTAAGCAGGTGCCAGATAAATACTGTATTTATCTGTATTTAAATAATACTGTATTTAAATAATGTGCTTACTGTATTTTCCACTCCATACATCTGATAAAGTGCGTTCTAGCCCACGAAAGCTTATGCTCAAATAAATTTGATAGTCTCTAAGGTGCCACAAGGACTCCTCGTTGTTTTTCTCTGTAATCTGTTTAGTTTCACCAGGTGTCACTGAATGTGCAGTTTCTGATGCAAGGGCTTTTTTCAGTGATATAGTAGGATCACTCGCACCACTGCACTGATCTTCCATTATTTAATATGCCTCGCACGTCTCCTTGCTCTCGCCTGACTCAAACCCTCTCTCACACCTGCGCGGTGCATTTGCTTGTCGGTGGGCAGACAGCTGATGTATTTTCAGCAGTTTTGATCTGTTCTCACTTAAACTGCGGAAGTGGGAACACTGCAGCATCATTAGCTGGACACAGAAACTTTTAACATTAGATATCCCGGTGCATTGTGATAATCATGCAAATCTTTAGACCCATGTAAAAAAAACCCCAACAGATTAAATTATTTATCTGGCAACTGGCAAATCCATAAAAATACTGGCCAGGCTGGTCAAATACCAGCCAGCTGGTAACCCTACTAACGGTGACCCCCCCCCCCAGTTCTGCAGACAGGAGCATTAGTACCACAGGAAGAGGGTAGCAAGAACTTCCTGGTCTGGCTGACATCTCTAAATCATCTGCGAGGCACACATGGGGCTGGGGTTGTGGGAGTGCATTCAGCACTCATGACAAACCTGGGCATCCGCTCTGAGCCTCTTAGTGGTTTTCCAGATAGATGGGGAGATTTTACTACAGATCCTGAGTCAGGCATCAGTCACGCTCATTTAACAGCAGCTGGTACAACAGCCCCAGCTGCCACTCAGCAGGGATGTCTCACAACATCCTCCAAGGAGCCGTGATGGATGCCCTCTTTCCTGAAGTACTTGCCTTTAGAATCTGGGGAAGAGCAGGCCTCAAGGCTGCATCAGACAGGGGGTTAACTCCTCAGCTGGTGTAAATGGAGAGCTGGGCCCCAGAGAGGATCCAGCTGCTTTTGCTTCCCCTCTTGCCCTGCCCACGCACCAGCTAAGGAGAGGGAGCTCGGCGATGGAGGGAGGGTGGTGCTCCCCAGCATCTGTAGGAGGGTGAGGGAGCTGAAGAATGGTGGGATAGCCAGACTGGAGAGGCTGTCCACTGGCTCGGAGCCCAGTGCTCCAGCAGACACACTTCAGGCTCGGTTTTTCCCATGAAACTTCCCTGCCCCCACCAGGGCCGGCTCCAGGCACCAGCCGACCAAGCACGTGCTTGGGGCGGCACCTTGGGCCGGGGCGGCGCTCAGGTTTTTATTTATTTATTTATTGGGCAGGGGCTGGCGTGGCGCGGCGCTGGGGGGGCGGGGGCTGGTGCTCGGAGGAGGGGTGGGGGCTGGCGCGGCGCTGGGGGGGCGGGGGCTGGCACTCGGAGGAGGGGCGGGGGCTGGCGCGGCACGGCGCTGGGGGGGCGGGGGCTGGCGCTCGGAGGAGGGGCGGGGGCTGGTGCAGCGTGGCGCGGTGCTGGGGGGCGGGGGCTGGCGCTCGGAGGAGGGGCGGGGGCTGGCGCGGCGCTGGGGGGGCGGGGGCTGGCGCTCGGAGGAGGGGCGGGGGTTGGCGCGGCGTGGCGCTGGTGGGACGGGGGCTAGCGCTCGGAGGAGGGGCGGGGGCTGGAGCGGCGCGGCGCAGCGCTGGGGGGGCGGGGGCTGGCGCTCGGAGGAGGGGCGGGGGTTGGCGCTGCGCAGCGCTGGGGGGCGGGGGCGGGCGCTCGGAGGAGGGGCGGGTTTTGGCGCGGTGCTCGGAGGGGCGTGGCTTCGGGCGGCGTGGCTTTCTGGGGGGCGGGGATTCAGGCGGCGTGGTGCTGGGGGGGAGGGGATTTCGGCGGCACTGGGGGGGGTACGGCGGCGCGGCGTGGCGCTCGCGGGGGGGGGCGGCGCTCTTCTTTTTTGTGTGGGGCGGCAAAAAAGTTAGAGCCGGCCCTGGCCCCCACCACCCTGGTCTCTGGACTTCCACTTCCTGCTTCAGCCCCTGCAGTTGAAAACTGTAGCCCTGAGGCCCAGATCCTCCAAAAGGAGCAAGCAAGGCCCCTCCCGACCCACCCCCATGGCAGAAATGGCAGACATGCTTCTGTTCTCAGGGCGATGAGAAGGAGGCGTGTGGGGTTAATAAAATAAAAGAGTGCTGAGGATGCTTGCCTTCTTTAAATTAGGAACGTAATGAAACAACCAAACAACACAGTTCTAAGAACTGCACCGATATACATCACTGATATTAACCACAGCCACCATCTTCCTGGTGGAAATAGAACTGAGAAAGAACGGGCCTTTAAAATGAAACCGTCTGCAGCTCCCCTTTGTCTGGATGGGTGAGGGGAACACAGCCCAGGATAAGGCCAGGGCAGGTGGGTGGAGGGAGAGTAGATGAGTGTGTTGGAGGATAAAGGGGGGAGGGAGACGGGTGTGAGCGGAGAGGGAGGGATGAATGGATAGTGAGTAGACAGGGAAGGCAACGGATGTGAGTTGGTGAGTAAGGGGCAGTGGGGTGAAGAGAGGTGGAAAAGGCTGAGGCTGGGAAGGAGGGAGAGAAAGAAGGAAGGCACATGATCATTGCTGGAATCCTGACAGAGGCGGGTGAGAAAAGAACCAAAAGATGCTACATTCCACAGAATGGGGCTGTACAACATCTGTTCCCCTTTCACTGGCTTGCCAAAGCCTGAGCTCAGGGGCTCTGTGGTTCCTCTGCTTCGGGGGATGGCAGCTCCGGGAGTTACAGCAATAGCTGGGGCAGGCGGTACTGAAGGGCGGAGAGCACTTGCTGAGTCCCTTTTAAACAGTGGCATTTGAAAGCGACATGCACGCTGGGGAAAGGCCTATTTGAGCTGGGTTGGAGGGACGGCCCCTGAAAGGGGTCGCCTACGGGAACACCAGTGACCGCCCCCTCCTCTGAAGGGAGGGGCCAAAGAAGTTAACTATAACGGCGTCACAAAGCAAACATGCACGGCTGGGGTGAGGTCAAAGATGCAGCGGGAAGGGACCAGAGTGGGACACTGGGCAGAGAACCGCCAGGTGGAAAAAGCTGCTGGTGTATCTGACCACCCACCTGCATAGATAGCAAAGCCCCACCCCCAGAGAAAGGGCGGGGCTTGTCGAACAGCTGTGTGGGGCAATGGAAGAAGAGCCAGGATGGGCATGATGTCAAAGGGGGACGTTTGAGGGGAGTGCCCCAGCCCAAGGGAAGGTGCTTGTTGAACAGCCCTGGAGACTGATCAGCGTCTCCTATTTTAATATCTGTAACCTAGATAAGATCTCTCCAGGGTCGCTCATCACAGCCCAGTATAGCTCGCCCCAAAGCCCTTCTGAGAGGGGAGCTCAGCCCCCGTGGCCCGTTCCATCTTTGGCCCCTCTTGGCTAATGCTCCTGACAAAGGTGACTGCTCTTTGGGGACGTGGACACCTGTCCATCAGCACTTCAATGCTGCTCTATAAATGCCTGTGGTAGAGAGGAACTGGGCTGAGAACACCTACCTGTGACAATCTGACAATCCCCTGGACACACCTTATGGAAGTTAGATAAACTCTGCCTCATTTATTGCAAGGTGATGAGTCTGGCTCCCCCTGGCCAGTCAAATGCCTGCACCTTGCAGGTTGTGGGGGTGATACCTGCAGCCCTCTGAAAATCTGGATACTTATTTTGGTGCCTAGATGGGAGCTGAGCTTCTTTGGAAAATCTGATCCTGAGTATTGTATTATTTGTGTTGCAGTAAAGCCTAGGAGCACCAGTCATGGATCAGGCCCCCTTGTGCGAGGTGCTGTACAAACAGAACAAAAGGACAGGGCCTGCCCCACACAGCTGGCAATGTCTACACGGAAGCTCTACAGCTGTGTCACTGCAGCATAGCCACCACCTATGGCAAAGGGCAAGGTTCTGTCTGCATAGGTAATCCACCTCCCTGAGAGGCAGTAGCTAGGTCAATGGAAACATTCTTCTATTCACACAGCACTGTCTATACTGGGGTTAGGTTGGCTTAACTACGCTGCTCAGGGATGTGGGTTTTTCATACCCCTGAGCAGTGTAGTTAAGCCAACTTAATTTTCTAGTGTAGACCAGGCCTAAGTAACTTACCCAAGAGGTTGCACAGGAAATCTGCGACAGAGTTGGAAATAAAACCTAGATCTACAGATTCCTTAGACAGGAAGGAATGTCTTGTGTCTGGTGTTGCAAGACCTCTACTTCTCCCTTGACTGAAGCTGAGAATATTGTATTAAGAAATTTCTAACGCTTTGCCAGTTTACATCAAATTTTATACAGCTTTCCTAGTGAAAAATCCTGGGGGGGGGGGGGGGGTGTTTAAGCTAATGCTGCTGAAATTCCTTTCCCAAGTTAGAGGCGGTGTCTTACTTTTTTTAGGGTGTTTCTGATGGCTTTTTGATTGCTGAATCTGTCTGTCTAGCTAGCAGTTTCTCAAAGGGCTGTTGCAATCAATAGTCTATGCTACCAACATCTGCTCTTTGTTTTCATTGCCCTGAGTAGCTGAAAACCTATCTGAGACAACCTCCCATTCTTAAATGTAAATGGTCACATATGTAGAATGACCAACAATTTATTGACATTAATAACAAAAACTAAGGACCTGTCCACATGGGGAAATTTACCAATAATAATTATACCATTATAGTTATACAGTTCCAATATAACATAAGCTAAATCACAACAATGCACTTTTATTCTGTAATAAGTGTCCACACAGGAGCTATTCTGATACAGTAATGCTGAAAAAATTTCCCCATGCAGACAAGCCCTAAGAGACAAGGAGCAGATATCAAAATAAAGAAATGCAGGAACATTACAACATACAGACTATAGACAGGAAAATGTGAAAGCTGACAGCACAGAGATGCATTAAATGGAAACTTCCACTCTTAAAAGAGAGCTCTATGTAGTTCATGTGGGCTAGACCCCCCTCTGAGTCCCCAGCAATCACATTTATCTTTTTTATATATAGCTTTTTCCCCCCGCTCTCTTTTCCCTCTCCCTGTTGCTGTGAAAGATCCACACATAGTCAGAATCATTTTCCCCTCTACAAAAGAAACCATGGCACTGGCTGCATCCAAAGTGCTGTCAAATGTACAAAATAAACTGAAAAAAAGAGAGCTGTTTTCTTTCTTTTTTTTTTCCAGTTAGAGTAACTTTATGTGCTACAAATACCTCTACATACAAACATTTCAGAAAGAAATGTGACTACTTTTTAAAAGTTATTGATGTCCTACTAAATGGACTGCAAGGTGAACCTTTTTACACCTGTCATAATTTCATGGTAACTGTAAGGAACAAGCACTCAGGTTGTTGAAGACTAGAGGCTTGAAACTAGAGGTTTCAAGCCTCTAGTCTTCATCTGTCTCTGGACTGGGACCCACATCCCTCTCCTTCTGACCGGGGGGTAGGCTGCAGTCACTGTGCACTCATTGGGTATTTCTACACAGCTCATAGAAGTGAGCCTCGCAGCCTGGGTCAACAGACTTGGGCTAGAGGTGAGCTCACGCTCTATAAATAGCTGTGTGGACAGTGCTTTGAAGGTGAGGCTTGGGGCAGGTTGGTTAGTTTGTAGAGGAGTTGTAGTAACCTTCTTCCCATGAAGTTGAATGCAATCCCTGGTCCACAATGGTAGATAGAACATTCATAAATTTAATATAATATGGTCTTCAGATACTGCATGTGGTTGCAATGCCTGTCACAACCATTGTCTAAACAGCAGAGGAAGTAAACTCAAATGTATATCAGGTAATTTGTTCTTCCAACCAGTCCCTTTATATATTTGAGAGACTCTCCCCTTCCCATCCCAAGTGATCCCTTCCAAAAACTCCCTCTTTGAGTGACAGCTCCCCAGGCATGATCTGTCTCACATGCACATCTTTTGTGCTGTAAGACAGCACAATCTCCTTTCTCTCTGTCTCCCCTTCCTGTTAGGATTTAAACAGCATCCCTTACTTGGGTCCTGGTGGATTACTCTGACAGTTCCATATCATCTTCCCTTAGTGACAGTACATCCTGTCTGTTGTCATACAGGAAAATAGAACATGAATTCAGGCCTTGTAGAGATGAGGCATGGTCCTTGCAAAACTGAAAATGGCAGAAAGAGGTCCACAGGGCAAGAAAGTCTGTCATATGCAGAAGATCAGTTAGATCTGTCAGAGGAGCAGGTGGATTCATTCATAACTCCCCATCACTCTAGTTATGCCATTGGGATTGTTACCAAGCATCCACTCTTACGACATCAGAAGAAATATCCTTTCTTGTATATTAGCAAAGATTGCTCATGTAGATGCCTTTCAAACAACTGCAGCCAGCCCTCGTAGACCCTAACCAGCTCATGTTACTTCTCATAGTGTACTTAATATGTGTGTGTAATCTATTTCTTCTGGTTCTAGTAAAATCCCTCTGTGGTTTGGAAGCCTCACGTGTTCCTGCTGAGGAACTGTGACTGGGGAATCCTGTGACAGTAGCGATGAACTGGATGCTAAGGAAAGCACCAACGAGAGAACTGCCTCTAGAAAAAAGAAAAGCAAGAGGCACAAAGGTATGACTCCTTCACTCACCCAGTCAGCTCTGCAGAGTCCTTGCTGGGATCGTCTTCTGCGTTTGCCAAGCTAGTGACTGCTATTTACAGATCAGCAATGTGTCTCTTCAAAGAGTTCAGTGAAGTGTGTTTGTGCATGTGTTTGTGCATGCACTTGTGTGCACAAACGCTTAACCAAAGGAATGCTAGGTAGGAGACGTGGTTCATCTCCCCTTTCTTACTGAAGGTGGATTGTTGCAGTTGATTGAATCATGCCTAATTGGTTGATTTCGACCATGTATGTGCTACAGATAAAAACTTTCCTGAAACACTATATAAAATCCTACAGTTATGCCACATGAAAGGAGACCTGCAAAGAGAGAAACTTTGTGCCTTATTTATTATTTTGATGTCTCAGGAGAGCACTCCTCCCCCTTTAAAGAAAAATAAAGGGTGGCGATTGCTGAATTGTTTGTATAAAGTATCAGGTATTACCTGTTCTTGTGGGAGGATTCCTTGAATGACTAGAGAACAGGAGTGAGAGCTCTGAAAGCTGGTATAGGGTGTTGTATCTTTCACGCAGAGCTTCTCTTCCAGTTGTTTATTAAGAATGTGAGTTAAATAGTCTGTTAACAAAAACAGACTTAAACAGTTGGGCTAAAAATTGCTGCCCTTGTCACTTGCACAGATTCCATTCTCATGCCTCTTGGGATGTTCTCCTAGCTCTGAGAAGTATTCCAGCAAAACAAGAAGCCCAGACTGTGTACTGCTAATGTAAAAAGCAAGCCAAAACCACTTTTGCCTTGGTGGAAGAGTTGGAAGCACAAGCCCAATTTCTTCCCTTTTTGGATATCACCTGTCATCCTGCAAACATGAAAGCGTTCAAGAAATGCAAAAGATAGGGATTCCATTAGCATCATTAACTCTGCAACTTTTGCTGTTGTTACTTATTTAGCAGTTTAAGCAATAATTGAAAATCTATAAATGGGCATTGTGGGGAGATTAATGTTCATATTAAGAACATAAGAATGGCCATACTGGGTCAGATCAAAGGTCCATGTAGCCCAGTATCCTGGACAGTAGCCCCAGTGTGTATTGGAATTAGTCGTGTTGATTTGCCGCTACAGTTAAAATGTAACTTTTTTTTAGTTGCTGTTAGCCTTACAGAATTAACACTGCTCAGGCTCATTCATCTTCAGCAGAGCTATCAACTAAGTTTGATTATCAGGTCCAGCCTCATTGTCTTCAAATTACGATTTCAATTACATCTGTGAAACCCCATGGAAGTCACAGAATTGCATATCTGTAACTGAGAGCAGCATTTGCTCTGCATAATCCTTATTGCTGGCAACAATCATGGAATATCAGGGTTGGAAGGGACCTCGGGAGGTCATCTAATCCACCCCCCTGCTCAAGGCAGGGCCAATCCCCAGTTAGATTTTTGCCCCAGATCCCTAAATGGCCCCCTCAAAGACTGAACTCACAGCCCTGGGTTTAGCAGGACAATGCATGAGCCTGAAAGAACACAGCTTGACTCTCAGATTTGAGCCTGAGTTTGTGAGGCTAGCGGTTCATTAAAGATGTTAGGGTGTCTTTTTATGGGGTCAACTGAGCAAATTTGGAGCAAAGGACCCAGAGTTGTGTTTTTTAGTCACTTCTGAATAAAGCTGTGTTTCAGCAATTCTATTTTGTGCAGCTCAGTAGGATGTAAGTTGTACCACAGTGCAGATAAGCTATATAGCTGCTATCAGGGTGGATTTGATTTAAATCACTAGACAGGAAGACTCAATTTAATCATGGATTTCTACATAAAAGTGCATTCTTATTGGCTGTTATAATCTTAATACATATTCTTCACAACTCAGAGATAGATGAGACCTAAACTGGGTCTCTCTTACGGCCTGCTGCCATTATAGGTTTTCCTTTCTAGTGAGAGAATGGTATGGTAGCTCTCAAATCAATGAAGGCTACACTCAGAGAGACCTCAAGACTTCAGGAATATGCTGCTCAAACAGTTTCACTTTTGTTTCTACTGCCTGTCCCTCCCTTCTCACATTTATCTCCAGACTTCTTCTCCTTGTCCAGATGTATTCTTCCCCCAACAATCTTCTATTTATTGAACTTTTTGAAACTTTGCACTTTGAGAGAGAGGTAAGGGATTGACTCTGTGCACACAAATTTGCAGAGGGACAATAGGGTTGAGGTCTGTTATTTCTAACCTCTATATATTATATTATTTATTTAAAAACACTTTTTCTGTTAACAAGCATGTTATCTCTGGAGACACAAATCCCCAGTTTGAGAACTGCAAAACTAACCATCTCTGATGGTATCTTCTAGACTGAGCACTGAGTCCCATTGGGTAGATAGAAAGGTTAACCTAAATAATCTGTACAGAAGCCCCTGGAACCCCATAAAACTGGGTCCCTAATCCATGAAGGAGGTGCTGTCGTCATCATGAATAAATTGGAATATGACCAAGAGGCTGCTAGACAGCTCTCTAACACCACATTCTACAGGCCATTATCCTCTGATCCCACTGAGGATTACCTAAAGAAACTACACCATCTGCTAAAAAAACTCCCTGACAAAGCACAGGAACAAATCTGTACAGACACATGCCTAGAACCCCGACCAGGGACATTCTATTTGCTACCCAAGATCCATAAACCTGGAAATCCTGGACGCCCCATCATCTCAGGCATTGGCACCCTAACATCAGGCTTGTCTGGTTATGTGGACTCTCTCCTCAGACCCTACGCTACCAGCACTCCTAGCTATCTTCGAGATACTACTGACTTCCTGAGGAAACTACAATCCATCGGTGACCTTCCAGAAAACACCATCCTGGCCACTATGGACGTAGAAGCCCTCTACACCAATATTCCACACAAAGATGGACTACAAGCTATCAGGAACAGTATCCCCGATAATGTCACAGCTAACCTGGTGGCTGAACTCTGTGACTTTGTCCTCACCCACAACTATTTCACATTTGGGGACAATATATACCTTCAAGTCAGCGGCACTGCTATGGGTACCTGCATGGCCCCACAGTATGCCAACATTTTTATGGCTGACTTAGAACAACGCTTCCTTAGCTCTCGTCCCCTAACGCCCCTACTCTACTTGCGCTACATTGATGACATCTTCATCATCTGGACCCATGGAAAAGAAGCCCTTGAGGAATTCCACCATGATTTCAATAATTTCCATCCCACCATCAACCTCAGCCTAGATCAATCCACACAAGCGGTCCATTTCCTGGACACTACTGTGCTAATAAGCGATGGTCACATAAATACCACCCTGTACCGGAAACCTACTGACCGCTACACTTACCTACATGCCTCCAGCTTCCATCCAGAACACACCACACGATCCATTGTCTACAGCCAAGCTCTAAGATATAACCGCATTTGCTCCAATCCCTCAGATAGAGACAAGCACCTACAAGATCTCTATCAAGCATTCTTAAAACTACAATACCCACCTGCTGAAGTGAAAAAACAGATTGACAGAGCCAGACGAGTACCCAGAAGTCACCTCCTACAAGACAGGGCCAACAAAGAAAATAACAGAACACCACTAGCTGTCACCTTCAGCCCCCAACTAAAACCTCTCCAGCGCATCATCAGAGATCTACAACCTATCCTGAAAGATGATCCTTTACTCTCACAGATCTTGGGAGACAGCCCTGTCCTCGCTTACAGACAACCCCCCAACCTAAAGCAAATACTCACCAGCAACCACACATCACTGAACTTAGCTTCACAGCAGTCCTGTAAGATAAGAAACAGTTCCCCATTTTAGAGATGACAAAATTGAGGCCAAGAGAGTTTCCTGGAGAAAAGGATGGCACAATGGTCAGGGCGATACTCCAGGACTTGGGAGACGTGCGTTTAGTTTTTTGCTCTGCCTCAGACTTTCTGTGTGACCTTGGGCAAGTCACTTTTTAGTTTCTCTCTCTGTCTGTACAATGGGTAAGGCTGTAAAAAAAAAAAAATCCTGGGCTGTGATCTTGTTGCAGAAACCACAACTTTTAACACAGTTTTTTAGAGTAGCTGCAAATTTGAGTGGCATCGCTAACCCATGCACCAGGTCACATCATCATTCAAATTTGGTCCAGCCACTCCTCCATCATGCTTGCCTTTGGGAGCCAAGTGGGACAACCAGTGTATCTTATACGTTGCTGCCCTGCTTTGGAAGGTAGGCTGCATGCCTTGGAAAAACGTGCTGGCAATATTCCAGATAGGTAACTGCAACTTTAACGAAGTGTGGCAGCAACTTTTGAACCAAAAAATGCAAACAGCTTTCCACAGCCTTAACAATGGGAATAGGCGCACCTCCCTGCGTCACCAGGGGTGAGTGAGGACAAATATCTTAAAGATTGTGGGGCGCTCAGTATTTTAGCCTACAGAGGACCTGAATTTCCAAGGTAAACAAAGCAGTTTTTTACAATGCTTCTTTACCGTCATAAAGAAGAAAAAACATGCCGAAGCCCAAAGTGACATAAGTCAATAGAAGAGCCAAGATCGCCTGGACTTTCAGACATGAGTTTTAATCTCAAGACTATCATTCCTCCCCAAATTCTATCCCTCCTTGAGGATTAGCCACAGATTAGGTTTGAAATCTTTGGGCCCCAGACAGCCCCAACCTAACAGGGCGTGCATTACATCCAGGGTGGATTGATCTAAATCGTGATTTAAATCAGCAGGTGGGAGAAGCCTTGATGGATGGATGTATGTTTGTTTGTTTTAAATCATTGCTTTTAATCATGTTTTGCATTTGTACTTTTTAGTTCTTTTCCTAAAGAAAGGTTCATGCTTACTAGTTGATAGACATTAAAACAAGTTCATTTGCAACTAAATACAGCCTTTACACTAAATTTGGTGCTTCTTTTTGCTAACCGGGAAGATGCACTATATCTATACACATTTATTTTAACAAGTATGTAGCGTAACTTATGTTTATTCTGATTCTTAATTTTTACATTTATCATGGTAGAAAATGGTGACTGATTCCTTTCTAATTTACTGGATGATGATTAAAAAGGTTATCAAAACATTTTACATTTAAAACTCATTTATTAAACAAAGGAAGTATTGTGTAGTTAATGAATTGAACAGATTTTCTGATCGCCATGTCCTTCAAGATTTTAGAGCTAGTAGATCATATCCTCTCACACCTAGTTTTTATTTGTAGAGGGGAAGACGAAAACAAGCTTTCCAGCTTTTTCAACTTCCGAACCAGTGTCACAACTTTGAATGAACTAATAATTGAACTGAACTAGTTGAATAAACTGAAATGAAGAAAATACTCTTTCTGGACCTGCAAAAAGGCTACTGCAATGTTAAAAGCTGGTTTAGCCTTTGTTTGCCAGAAGCTGGGAATGAGCAACGGGGGATGGATTACTTGATGATTACCTGTTCTGTTCATTCCCTCCGGGGCACCTGGCATTGGCCACTGTTGGAAGACCAGATACTGGGCTAGATGGACTTTTGGTCTGACCCAACATGGCCATTCTTATATTCTTCTTTTCTTATGTTAACAAACTTTGGTTCCAGGTGCTCAGCCAGTGACTTGACATTCTTTAAAACTTGGTAGCAAATATGTACTGCTTAATATTTTTTGTGTACAATTTAAATAATTTTAACATATTTTAAAAAGTTTAGGCCTTAACACAGGTTGTCAATTTCAAATTTAATTTTAAATAGGATAATTAAAAAAAAAACACCTGTATTTAATTTAATTTTAAAAATTCTATTTGGGGATTTAAAAAAAAAATCATCCGTTTTTACCTACCCTTATTACATCCCAATGAAAGTTCTCTCCCACAGTTCTCAATGCTGAGTAAGGCCTGTAGAATCTATTGAGATATCCGTGTCCCAAAAGGTATCTTAACTTTTAAAACTTGAGCAAAATCCATCAGCATTGATAGTATTAGATTGTTGGAAAAATATATGTGCTTTGTGCACAGGTATTTCTAGGTGCATTTGGAATTAAACAAGTATGTGAAACTTTAGTCTAGTGGAACAGTTTTGAGAGCTCCGTGTGAGTGGAAATGGGTTGTTAATGACTAGAGAAGCCTTCCTGGAAGTGTTTGCTTTCCTGACAGCTGTAATTGAAATGTAGATAAAACAAAGCACCTTTTAAAGGTGGGTTATACAAGAGATAATGACAGTCAAAAAGGGAAACTTTAAACTAGGCAACTCCCACCTTTTCATGTTCTCTGTATGTGTATATGTATCTCCTTACTATATGTTCCATTCTATGCATCCGATGAAGTGGGCTGTAGCCCACGAAAGCTTATGCTCAAATAAATTTGTTAGTCTCTTAGGTGCCACAAGTACTCCTGTTCTTTTTAATGACTAATACGTTTCTTTCTCTCTTTCTACATTTTGTTGACGCTGATAGTGAAATCCCACCGGTCCCCTAAAGCACCAGTGGGGCCTATGGGTGGGTCTACACTTTAAAAGCTGCAGCGATGCAGCTGCGCCGCTGTAGCGCTTTAGTGAAGATGCTGCCAAGCTGATGGGAGAGCTTCTCCTGTTGCCATAGGTGCTCCATGTCTGTGAGAAGTTCTCCCGTCAACATAGCGCTGTCTACGCCCGGGGTTAGATTAGCATAACGGTGTCACGCAGGGGTGTGGCTTTATCATACCCCTGAACAAGGTAGTTATACCCTACAGAGTGTAAAGTCTAGACCTGGCCTTAGTGTGTAAAAATGGTCCATCCTCAAACACTTGTTTCCAAGTCTTTTGGGAAGGTTAGTGTTGTATGAGATTTGGTGTAACAGATACCAGCGCTCCATAATGCTGCTCTGATGCCTCTTATAAAGAAAGAACTGACCCAAAGGGAGCGGCAGTCTCTATGGGGTAACAATATTTTGGAGTTCAGGTGCCTCTAGCCTTAAGTTTCTTCATGATGAGCTACTGTAAACGAGCGTATGGACTGAGCCCGTCTTTGGCTAATGTGGCCTCTGTGCTGTCCCACAGCCACCTCATTTACAGAGTGTGTGTGTTCATGGCAGGTCGTGCAGCACTTGCAGAATAGTGCTCAACGGAGAGGAGCCAATCAGCTCAATTTGCATGCCTTAAGGTTTATAATGCAGGAGCTGTGTTACATAATGTGTGTTTGCTATGCTTAGAAAACCCTGATGAGGCTGTTGGAGAGGATTATCCCATTGACATCTGGCTGTTGCTGGCCTCCTACATACGTCCAGAAGATACAGTGAAGTTTTCTCTGATTTGCAAAAAAGCCTGGACTGTCATTTGCACTGCTGCCTTTTGGACCAGACTCTACAGAAGGTGCGACCACAAAGAGTTTGTAAACATACGCTTCAGTATTTGTGGGTGTCCATCAGTGTCGGACCAGAATTTGCTACAGAGCTGTTAATAGGGATCTATCTCCTCATTGGGTCAGTCATGCTAGATGTTGGGACATGGTTCTTTTCTAATGTGGTTGCAGCATGTGTGCCTCTGAAATCTTTGCCATTCTATAACTGGTGGTGATTGGCATCCTGTATCCTAGTCTGGGCTGTTTCTATTAAATGTTGGTTTGGAGAACTTTAAATAGTATTTCTTAAGAGATTTGCTTCCTATCCGGTCTGTTTCACAGCCTGAAAATAACCACTATTTTGTAATCTTCCTGTATGTCTAATGTTTAAAAATGTGGTGAGCTCTAATTGTCAAGGCCTAAACACTCAAAAGAATGTCGTGCCCATAAGAGTACATCTTGTGTGCAAAGCTCTCACAAAATGCTTACAGGAAAGTAATGGCATTGCCTCATTTTGAAGGCTTAATTTTTGGGTGATGTTTTGCCTCTTAGTCTCAGGCATTCCTTGCGGTGATCTGCCCATAAATTAACAAGGGGCAGGACTTAATGAAAATAAAGGCATTGTATCAGACTGTGCTGGGTTTTAGGGGCAACCAGAAAGATGGTAGAAGTGGGAGATGGTGCAGAAGAGGAGGAGGGAATAGATGGAGAGCATATAGGTGTCAGCTCACTATGCAAAAGTTCAAGCTTCTTCCTCTGGTCACATCCTTGACTCTCCTTTTTCACTGGGAAGACTGACATTTATTCCTATTATTAAGCATATATATCAGACAAAATCAGCGTTCTTTTCCTATTTGTACTCTTGCCTGTTTTCTGTTTTGCTTCTCAACCTCTTTGTACTCCGTGCCACACACTAAAGATACTAGAGACCTTGCTAAGTCTCACTCACAGCCTTGGCACATCGTGGTGCGAAGACCTTTTGAGACGGGCAGGCCATCTAATGCAGAAACAGTATGGCGCCCTTGCAGAATCTGAAGATGGCTGCAGGTCTCCAGACACCAGCTATATATGAAGGGGCAATGTGACTGCCAAGAGATGTCAGTGGGTGGTGTGGTATAAAAGCAGAGTTTGACCCCTTTGTTCAGTCACCTTCTTTAACACTTATTTTGTAGCTCCCTGAGATTTACCTGAAATCCAGTACAGTTATGGCTTTTCAAGGGGTGTTGGGTTTGTCCCTGTTTCCTTTAGGCACTACGCTCTGGATGCGTACCTGCCTCTCCGTTTACGGCCAGAATCGATGGAAAGGCTGCACTGCCTCCGTGCGTGTGTCATCTGTTCGTTATACCACATGTATGAACCTTTTGCTTCTCATGTCTCCAGGAATCCGGCTGTTCCAGAGACTACCCCCAGCACTTTAAAGAATTCCAACGTAAGTAGTAGTGTTTGGGGAAGTGAACTAACCTGTGTTCAGCTGGTACACTCTCTCTGCTTTTTGTTATTCCCCTTTCAGAGAAATAAATCTGATTCAGATGGATCCTAGTGAAATAAATGCACTGGATCAGTGATATACATAGGAAGCTAGGAAGAGTCTGACTTCTGAAGTTTTATCAATTACCTGTGTTTGTACAGCCCCTAGCACAATGGGGTCCTCGTGTGTAGCTCCTAAGCACTCCAGTAATACAAATTAGGAAAATGTCATTTTACAGTGATGGAAGCTCTGTCACTGACACAATCCACAATTGTCCCCTTCCCTCCTCTACACAACCCAGGTTCCAAAAGGAGTTTGAGCTAGGTATGCATTTTTGTCTACTACTTGCACTGTTGTAACTATATTATTTTGGAATGTTTCTTCTGGGTCAGTGGCAGAGGATCACAAATGCCATTGACAGCCTCTAAAAGGAGAGTCCTTTCACACCGCGCTCCTGCAGACCATCACCTTTGGTTTCTCTGAAGGGGGGAGTGTCATGAGGTGCGGAGCTAGCGTGCGAAGCTAGTGCCTGCTTTGGGGTGTGGCTGTGAAGCTGGGGAGAAATTGTCTGCTGTGTCATTGAGCAAAACCAAACTGCAGTCCTTGCTTGGAGCATTTGTGTATCTAGCCACAGGTGGCTCTTTAATGTGTCTCTTGCAGCACATGATGTTAAAAAACTGTATCATTTAATTATTAACCAGTCAGGATGCTTTTACTGTGTTATTAACCAATTGTCGAATACCCGCAGTCATTTTGCTGTGAGAGTAAATAAAACAATGAATTCCCACGACTGTGGCTTTTTGGGGTAATGTTGATGGGTGATTTGGCTCCTGAACCCCTGAGATCTGAGTATCACTGCTCTATGCAAACTACAACAAATCCATTTCTTTGCTGTGCGACATCTCTGCTGCTTCTGTCCTTCCCCACGTGAAGACACTGCTAAAGTGGCAAGTTGCCCTGAGATAAGACTGAGAACAGCGAGCAGCAACAGGTAGGTTGCGCTGCAGATCAGGATTAAGATGCATTTACAGCCTTTTGTGCACAAGTCCTCTGCACCTGTTTGCTCCCTGACCTAATAGGGAATATCACATTCAGGCAATGCCTTCCTTAAAAAGAAGGGAAAAAACCTGCAGTTCCACTAACCTCCTGTTATAGTCTCAGTCCCTCTGAATCTAACCACCCGTCAGAGCAGCCTGAACCCCATCCATCTATTGGTCTGATTAGTAGACCCCCCTCCTCCCGCAGTGGAAGGGTCAGTGTCTGGGATTCATTCACGTTCACATCATAACGGCTTTGGTGCCCACTCCTGGTGCTTCTACCATACTAATAGTTTTGTAAAGATTCCTTGCGTGTAATACTTTTTTATTACCATTCACTTAAAAAAGGAAATTAAATGACGATAAGCCTTTGTTAGAATAACAGTAGAGGTCTGACTTCAATCCATCGAAGCGTACAAATGCCCTTGTACGTCTGGACTCCAGACTGTGTCCTCTTTGTTCCATGTGCTGCAATGCCTAGGCGCAGTGGTGTACATTGAATGGGACCTTACATTTCCTCTGCGATTCCTTGCTTTCATGGGTTTTGGTTAGACCCCTAGGGGTCTGTTAACACTGATGGGAGATGCTCGTGTAAACTGTGCATGCAGCGAAGGGAGACTCAGACCCCTATATTACTGAATCCAGCTTTTCCTCTTTAATTTCCTTTCTTCTTTCCCTAGCGTAGCTTGTGTGGGACACTGGAGCCGTTGTGGTGTCAGCAGAAGTGTTTGCCCTTTAAAGACACCCCCATTATTTTTGGTGGAGCAGCAGGCCATACGGTGCACGTCTGAAGGGCAGGACGGCTGACACGCGGATGACATCCTCTGCCCCTTAGGAGGTACTTACCGTTTTGTGCTTAACTACTTGCCATGATCACATGAGCTGTTAGATGAAGCTGTGTCTGTAAGGGCACGCGCTGGCTCTGGGTCTCTAGACGTACACACACTGGCTCTGATCAAACTGGCATGCTAAAATAGAGTGGTCGTGTCATCGTGTGGCAGGAGGGACTAACCGCCCGAGTGTAACCCAGTCAGAAGTGGTAGGAAGGTACTTGGACAGCTAGCCTAAGCTGCCACCATGGCCACGCTATTATTTTCAGCATGTTAACTTAATTCCAGCGAGTGCATGTAGGTCCGCCCACCCTGGGAATTACATCTCCAGCTGCAGTGTAGATGTACTCAGAAGGTGAACAGCAAACTCAACTGCAAATGGAATTAAGCCCAGCAGTATCTGCTGCATGCCCCCCGCTAAGCACAATCCAGGGAGCAGTCAGTATTGTAATCGGTTAGAACTGTTTGCTGCCGCTGCTGCCTGGTGGGGGAGATCGTTTAGCCCATGCTCCTGAGCTTAACTGCTCTTCAGCTTTGTGCTTCACCTCTAGCTAGGCCTGGTCTACACTACGCCTTTAATTCGGATTTAGTGGCTTTAATTCGAATTAACTCTGGAACCGTCCACACAACGAAGCCATTTAATTCGAATTAAAGAGCCCTTTAATTCGATTTCTGTACTCCTCCTCGACGAGAGGAGTAGCGGCAAAATCAGTATTGTTAATCCGAATTAAGGTTAGTGTGGCCGCAATTCGATGTTATTGGCAATTAGATGTTATTGGCTACCCACAATGCAACGCTCTGGAAATCGATGCTACTACGGTAGCTTGGACGCACACCACCGAATTAATGGTGCCTAGTGTGGCCGAATACATTCGAATTTATAAAATCGGTTTCCTAAATTCGAATTATATAAATTCGGATTAATCCTGTAGTGTAGACATACCCTAGGGGATTCACCACTGCAGAGATCCTTCCAGCACTCCTGCCTGTGACTATGATTTAGAAGTGAAGTGAAAGGCCTTGTATCACTGCAAAGCCACACAGTAGGAGTGACCCAGGCTAGGTGCTAAGAGGGGTTACATGAGTCCCTCACCCCAACCAGAATTAAATTGCATTAAAAAGGTGCAGTTTGCATCAGCCCTTGTTCTCTTTTTTTTCCATCCATGAAAGCAATTAGTGCTGGTGCGGCCTCTCAGATTTGACAGTGTTAGTGACTGCAGCTAGCAGGTACAGCATTGGCAGATCAGTTTCCCCACATTGACCCAGAAGAGGCCTTAACTCTGACCCAGAGAGACCATCTCTGGGTGAGAGGGGAGTTTTCTCTATGACGCATGCCATTCTTTCCCTTCCTGCTGAGGCTGTTAGCAGGCCCACTTCAGGTCAGTTGTTATGGAAGGTATCTCTTGTGATGTGGACACTTACTCTCTGGCAACTGGACTGAGATTTGCCAGGCTCTCTCCTTATTGGCTACTGAATGGCTGTCAGATGACTGCAACTTCCAGTCACTGTCAGCTTATCGATATGATATTGGGCTCTATTTAACCTCCCCCCTCACCTGAATACAGTAGTTCTGCTAAGACTCTCCTATTTCATGGAGCATTGCATGCCAGGACATAGAATCTCCCAGCTGTAAGGCTGTATAAAGGTGTGGCAGTCAGAGATTACACTATAGCATACCTGAGAGACCTTTGCCAGCAGATCCAGGCTTTGGTTGCCTCTGGCATTGAGGCATCGGACCCCATGTATTCATCCACCTTTAGAAAAGAAGCAATGTTCTGAGCCACTAGTTGAACTGTACAGCCAAAGCTTTGCTTTGTGATTTTGAAATACTAGGACGTTGCCTAATGGAGGGGAGTGTGACCTCTGGGTGCGCCTCCTCTCCCCCCCCCCCACCCCCACCCCCCGCGCTTTTTCAGCTCTGTCCAGTCGCTTTTAACATTTGCCTCTCTTTGTTTTCTCCTTCCCTGATCTGCTGTTTGCTCTCCCTCACTCCTGCTCTGTTCTGAGTGTGAGCTGAATGCATACATTGACCTGAGATTTTATCAATTTAATTTGGCTATTCCATGTAGTATGTAGAGGAGCAAAGTCCATTCTGCTTTCCTCTTCTATGTGGAATGGGTGAGCGGAACAGAGGAAGCACTGCTAGAGCCCAAGTCCTGTGTCACCCTCTGGTATAGCGAGGTTGCCACCTTCTGACTGGCAAATGGAAAATGCCAGGTATGCATTAATGTTTGCAGTGTAGTTGTAGCTGTGTCGGTCCCTGGATATTAGAGAGAAGGTGGGTGGTCCAGTAAAATATATTACTTCACTCACCTTGTCTCTCAGGTATGCATTAATGTAACTAATGGGACCAGACTGCTGCCATCTCTTCAGCTGCTCCTGTGGTTTGTAGTTTGAGCTCTCTTTGCCTGTGTTGAAATTCACTAAAAATGAAATAATTAACTCTACTACTGTATTCCCCCCCCCCCCCATATCAGTGTTTGCTTTTCTGGTGCAGAAAGATTGAAGGGAACAGACGAGAACCTATGTGGGAATTTAACTTCAAATTCAAAAAACAGGTATGAACGCTAACCACTTGCCATTGAAATGTCAGGGCGGTAAGGTTTTGAAGCCATAATGATTTTTCTTCCAGAGTTGTTATGATGGGCGCAGTAGATCAATTAAAATCTGATCTCCTGGTAAAAGAAATACATCTTGCCAAATGCAGAGGTGGGCAGGTAAGGCACTTGTGGAGTAGGAAAACTAGAGCAGGAGGCAATTCTTACTGCTTTAAAACAGGCCAACGTTTTCAGTCTTGAGTGTCTAAAGGATTAGATCCCTATGTCCATATTTAGGCTGCTGATTGCCTGCCCCTAACCCAACGTGCTGAGTATCTATAGCTCCAAATACCTTCAGTGGGGAGTTGCGATGACTCGGCTCCTCTGAAAAGCCAGTCACTTTGATTTAGTGGCCTATGGTTAGGGACCCAAGTTTGAAATGTGTTGCATTAATGTCTTTTCTCTCTCCACACGGAAAGCCTTTCCAAAGCTAACCAACCCTTTTATCAGGGGGTGACAGTAATCATTGTGAAACCCTCCTTTAACCAGACTCAGGATAAATGTATAATACCGAGCACCCTATCAGGACCTGCAGAGTCTGTCTTCAAAGAGACAGTCTTGCAAACCCTCCATCCCAGGGTTTTCATTGAACATGGAACCCTTTTGCCCGAACAGTTGGGCGTTAGGCAGGAATCTGCTGCTGAGCCAGGATGGTCTCTAGACATGAAGTGAAATTTCTGGTTGGCTTCAGTTTAGTTGAATGAACCGGTCTGTCTCGTTCTGTCAAGCCTCCCAGATTGAAGAGTAACTGTTGCAAAGGTCTTCAGCCACCTGTTCAGTATGAGGATGTTCACACAAATCCTGATCAGGACTGCTGTCTGCTGCAAATCACCACCCTCAACTTCATCTTCCTGCTGGTAGTCATGGGTCTGATATTTACCTTGGTAAGTGTTAAGAAATCTGCACATAAGCACCATAAAAATGTGCTAAGAAAATGGTCTGGTCATTACCGCTTGTCTGTAAATTTTGCTGCACCAGCAGACTAATTAATATGCATTTCCCTAGTGCATTGGGGCCATCACTCAAGGATCTCTTCGGTTTAGTTTCTGCAAGTCACTAAACTCTCTGATGGTTGATGTAGATTCATGGCACCAGCCCTCGAGGCCCAACTAGAAGGGACTGTTTGTCAGCTGTCTTCAACGAAATGTGCTCCATTCCTGGGGGAAGGAAGGATGAGGATTTGTATTCTCATCGTGCCTAGGAGTCTTAGTCAGCAGCACCTAAAATACCCTAGATAACTTATGGGTATTAAAGGTAGAATTGGAAAATAGTGTCCAAGTTCTCTCACCTTTGCACTTCCGTAAGATCAAAGCTCCAAATAACATTTATTTCAACTTTAGAAGAGAGTTGGTTGATCTTTCAAATTTTGATGATGTCTTTCTGGTATCTTTTTTGTGAAAAGCATACTTTTTGGAGGCCCTCAATTTAAAAAAAAAAAAAAAAGTATTTGAAAATATAAAGTTTAAATGTAAAACACCACAAAGAAAATGTTTGTCCAATAAGAATTAGGGATCAGCATTCACAGTAGTAGATAGTATTTGAAGAGAAATTAGGTACTGCTTCCAGAAAATGCCTAGATGTCTATTAAGGAAATTGCCAATTTTCTTCCCTGCAGTTCACAATAAACGTGAGCACTGACATGAGACATCACAGAGTGAGGTTGGTGTTCCAGGATTCTCCTGTCTGGAACGGCAAGAAGCCCCGACTTGACCAAGGAGTACAAGTTATCCTGGACCCTGTGCACAGTGTACGTCTCTTGGATTGGTGGCACCCGCAGTACCAGTTTTCTCTGAAAGCTTAGCATGCTCCTACTGCATCTGTGAGTAGCCATGTCAGGCAGAAGACAATGTCTAGGAACTGGGAAATCCTGTTTTTATTTCCTGAATAAAGTCTCCACTCTCCTTACAAATGAGTGAAGCTGCAATGCCAGTCTCTGTATATAATTTCCAGCCAGTAATGAGCAGAATCGAGTGTAAATGGAAATGATTTGTAAACACATTTCTATGTAAAGTTCACATTTTATGATTTGAAAGGAGCACCATGAAACTGTTCATTTAAAATCCTTTTGGTGTTAACGAAAGTCGTCCTGTGTTCTGTTGCGCAAAGGAAGCGGAAAGCGTGCTTCCAGATCCAATGTGGTCAGAGAGATTTTCAGACCAAGTGTCAATGAAATCAGTGTGTGTCTTACTGTAGCGTGATCAAACTCAAATGCAGCAGTATTATCCTACACTGATGCAGCAAGTGGAATAGCAGTGACAATCACTAGTCATGCTTCAATCTCTTATCTGCATGAGCACAATAAAGGCATAAATGATCAAGCAAAGAGATTGCCTTTACAGCTCACATTTAAATTAAATGTGTGTGGTGATAAGGCAAAGAAACACTTTCAAAAGTTCGTATCCTGATGCTCTCTTAAGGAAAGAGAATCTAAAACACACATAATGGAAAGGCTCTTGTGGTATGTGGGAACTAAACAAAAACTAACCGCATGAGTTAATAAGTGCTCAGACTTCAGGCATTAGAAGAGTAAGATTGTCTGTGAGCTAAGCTAACAGTGTTTGGAGCTAGTGACTGTGGGAAAGCTATTAGGAGCAAAGAGGAAGCATCCAGTTCCCAGCGGACAAATTAACTACCTGGGAAAAATAAACCCAACCCTTCTGGCTCTACTTGGTGGTGTGAGAGGGCTAAGCAGGGTACTGTCTACTTCAGCATATCTGGAGTTGCAGCACCACAATACCCAGAATAGATGGGGGCATGAGTTTTATGCAGAACCGTGGGGAAGTATCATGCATCTTATGACAGGAAGAAGAGCTTCATAATTCCACCTAAAATCCTCTGATTTTGAGCCTCAAGGGATTTGAGATAATAGCTTCCCTGGCCCTGCAGACCATAGGGGCAGTTGAATCTCAGTGCAAAGTACATCTGCATGAGGGAGTGTGACTGGGGCTGAGTGCAGGGTGAGTTGATGCCCTGAAGTAACTACTGATGGAAACCAGGTGTTCTGCTTTGCAGCTTATCAGTGGAGGTGAGCCCAGTTAACTTATCGGTCCTGTTTCAAACCAAATCTTGTATTGTGCAGGGTAGAGGCAAGAAGTAGATGATCCACAGTGAATGCAACAGCCTGTCCTTGAAGGAGGCTGCTGGGATAGAGCAAATGGGATAGGTTAAAAAAAAAAAAGAGGGGGGGGGGAATTTTCCCTTCCCAACTTGAATCCAGTATGTAAATGCCCAAACGGGTGTACATGTCTTGTGTAGCTGTACCAGTGCTGGTGTTTGTCTTGCACAATAGTCACTTAAATCACCACAGATAGCTTATCTGTCCCAAGCACATTTCTGTGCCAGATTCACTCTTGTATTGCATCCCCCATTAGATTCTATTTGTGGCAAAACTTCAAACGTTCCCTTTTCACCTCTCCTGTGTGTCTATATTAAGAAGATAACAGGCAAGTTGTTTTCAAACCAAAATGCTCTGCTCAGTATTTTGGTTCCACCTTAGATGGACAATCTACCCTGTTCATTTGTAGTGGAAACTGTCAGTTCATGAAATATACCATGATGGCCAGTTGCATTCCTATGTTCGTGGCTCTAAGCTTTACCTCAGTAGTTTTTCTTCAACTGATTGCACATGTGCATTCCGCTCTTGGTGTGTATGCGCCCTGCGCACACTCACATTTCTCTCAGTGGTACTCATTGGGGAAGCTTGAGAGCCCTTTGCTCTCACACCCCACTGTGTGCTGGTATAAAGGACCCAGCAGCCCCAAAGCCCCATTCAGTTCCTTCTTACCATCCGTGACAGTCGCTGGAATTGCTTGGCTTGCCTTAGCAGATACTCTGTGTACAGCTCATTGTAAATTTCTTGTAAATAGTTAACCAGTTTTATAGTTACTTAGGGTTAGTTATTAGGTACTATCTGTGGCACTTTTCTTTTTCAGTTCCCAGATCTGGGGTTTCCAGTTTTCAGTACCGAGTGATGCCTCAGTCACCGGGCTTCATGCCCTGCGTCTCTTTTCTAGGCCGATGCCCACGAGCAACCCACCCTCACGCTGCTTAACGTGTTCGGGGGAAGCTTGTGTTTGGGGTCGTTGCTAATATTGCAAAGACTCTAAGCCAAGGACTAAAAAAGACTGAAGACAGGCTGAACTTTTTGCTTATGAATGCAGCCCTGAGACTCCCTTAAAAACCCAGTCATCCTGACTCAGCACTAAGGGCTTCAGTTAAGAGTGCACCTCCTCTGCTGCCTAAGACCCAGCACGGCTCACCCTCTCCAGTGCCTAAGAAGAGTCTCTAGACACCCCGAGGGAGGAAGATCACTGACACCTAAATTTAATAAGCATGTGGAATCCAAAATCCACGCACTCCTCTTCTCAGATGGCGCCACGATGGGCACCATTCACTCCAGCACTGAGGCAGGCACCATTGAGTCCAGGGCCCTAAGTGGCACCTACATCTGCAGTACTGCAGCAACCCGAGATTGTCTCAATACCAACCACGCTGAAGGCATTTGCAGCCGCGACAGATCTGCTGAGCCTGCTGGTGCTGGTATCCCTGGCAGTGCAGGATACTGCGTTCCCAGTACCAGCAGACAGAGGGGCACCGGTGTTGTTGGTGCTGTGACAACCTCCTGTGCTTTAGACTTCATGCCCATCAGTACTGTTGAAGGAGAAGCCTGTGATGTTGGCTGCTCTACGCTCTTCGCCGACTTGGTGCTGTTCTCCGACACCCTCAGGAGCTGCCCCCTTGGTGTGCACAGGGTGACTCATCCTCCTGAATTGGAGATTGGTGCCTATGATTCCCAGCGTCGGAGCCAGTCATGCTACTCTTCCCCTTCCTCCCCCCTGGGTAGTTACTATCCAGGTTGCCTCAAGATCCTTCAGGTGGAGAGGGATTGGGTATGTCATTGGGGCCGGCCACTGGTCCAGTGGCCCTTTTGGAACCCATAGGGTTCCCCCCTGTTTCTCGCTCCTGCACAAGACGTTCCTGCTGTGTCGTCAGAGAGGTGTGGGGAGACTATTCGCCAGGCACTACCCGTTCCTGATTCCAGTATTGAGCAGGAGCAGGAGCTGGACAGCTAACGGAGAAGGGGCAGCCGCAACCTGTGCTGGCTTCGTGCTCTTCCTCTCCTGACTGGTAGTTTCTTCAGGAGGCATCTCACCCGCTCCTGATGATGATGATAGAGCTCACCGAGAAATGCCACCAGTTTTGTTCCCTACAAGGTCACAGTCCAGGTTCCATCATGGACGCTTTCCTGCTAACCTGGTCGAATAAGCTCTGCTACACTTTTCCTCCAATTCCAGTCGTACATCGAGTGTTGGCAAAGCTCAAACGGGACCATGCCCGGGCCCAGCATGGCCTTGGCAGCACTGGTTCTCCATTCTGCTCGATCTGTCAATGGAGCCTCTGATATTGCTTCCTTTGGACCCACGTGCAATTTCACAGGTTCCTGGTCAGCTGCTCCATCCAAACCTGCGGGTTCTTTGTCTAACAGCCTGGAGGCTCCCTGGCTAAATCCTAGAGAGGAGTCTTGCTCGGCTCAAGTTCAGGATGTCTTGTTAAATAGTAGAAAGCCCTCCGTCAGGTCTACTTACGTGTCGAAGTGTGAGCCTGTGTGCACAGAGACTCCAATCCCTTCACTGCTTTGTGACTTGAGAGACACCGAGTGGAATGCACATGTGAAATCACTTAAAGAAGAAAAAAACCGTTACTAACCTCCCATAACGGTTGTTCTATGAGGTGTGTTGCACATGTTCCTTCTACGACCCGCCCTCCTTTGTTTTGGAGTTGTCCAGCAAGAAGGAACTGACAGAGCTCTGGGCCAGTGGGGCCCTTTAGACTGGCACACGGTGGTGTGCCATGGCAGAGGACACTTGAGCTGCCCCGGCAGGTACCCCTGAGGGAAAATTTCCAACGAGTGTACGCAGGGCACCTGCGCACTGAGAGTGGAATGCACATGTGCAACACATCTCAAAGAACAACAGTCAGAAGGCTAGTAACTGTGACAATGGAGCCTCACTCTGACCCGTCATCAAATCGCATCTAGGCTTGGCAGAATTGGATTCTTTTTTTTAAAATGTTGGCAATTAATATAGATTTTTAAGCTTTTTTCCCCTCAGTTTTTAACTATTTAATTTTCACAGTTGTGGGAAATTAATGGGGAGTTGAATTAGGGCAGTCCCCACAGCAGGGCTGCAGGGGGCTCCCTGCCCAACCGAGGGGCCCGAGATACTCAGTCGCAGAGTGGAAGGGAGGCTGCGGTCCTCGCCTGGTGGAGCAGAGACCCCCGGTCAGGGCCACAAGGAGGAGGAGCTCCAGCCGAGAGGGAGGCCAACCGCTGCTGAATGGTTCCCGCCCAGGGATGGCCATCACGCTCCCGGTCAGTGGGTGAGTGAGTGGGGCACGACAGTGGAGCTGCGGAGGGCTCCCCGTGCAGCCCCAGGTCCAGTGACAGCAGCTCACTACAGGTGCTACGTGCGGGGCAGACAACGCTTGCCAGCTGTTGTTAATGGAAAGCTTTTAATCAATTTCTGTATGTCAGTGAAACTGACGTTTACCAGTGATTTAAAATTTAAATTGAATCCTGCCAAGCTACATGTCTAACTCACCCTGCGTCCTCTCCTAAGGGGAGTGTTTCTGTTTTATCATTCTGTGAGCTCTCTAGATAATACTTCCTGTTCCTTTATTAATGCTCCCCAAAGACATGAGACTTGTCCAGGATGTTACTCACTGAAAGGCTATTAGCTGTCAGCTCTTTACTGTATCCCCTGGGAGCTGGTGCTGGTCTAGCAGGGTACAAATGGCAGCTTTCCAGATGTAAAGAGCCCTGGGTGCGTGCTGATTGAGGAGATGTTTCTTGCTGACTGAAGCTCTGTCCTCGAAATAGAAAGCGCTCTCGTTAGTTGGAGATGCATCCCCATCTAACACCGGCTGGTGTCTGTTGCACACGAGTTTTATGGACTAGCTCCCGTTGCAAGAAAAATGGAAGTAGGTTGCAAAACTGCAGTGCACTGCTGGGTAGTTGAAGAGGGTTTATTTAGAGCTGAGCAAATAATTGATTTTTTTTTTTGCTTCAGTTGTTCAACCAAAAAAATCTCTCACACAATTAATTTGGGGTTGACCTAAAATGGGAATGTTACGTTTTTCTCACCAAAAGGAAAAACCAGTATCATTGTCGTGTGACTGCAGTGCTGGGAAGCGGTGCAGGGGTGAGCAGTGGCCAGTCCAGCGCCTATTGTCCTTCGGACCGGTTACCAGAGGAAGACGTAATGGATCGCCCATAGTTTCAATGTGTGCGCATAGCCGAGTCCTTGGATGTGACAGGTTCTTTGGGAGCGACAGCGGGGCTGAGATGTGACTCTGCAATGGAGTTCTAGGTTCAGTTCCCAGCTTGCGTAGCCTCTCACGGGGATAGTGGATACGGGTTGTGAAGGGCACAGAATTAGCAGCAGTATGTACAGCTTAAAAACTAGGGCAGCTGAAGTGCAAGGGTTGAACAGCAGGGGGCAGAGTGTGGAGTCCAGCCTTCCCCCTCCACCAGCCAGGACTGCATTAGGGGGACACTAAACCTCCCCCGGCAGCTACAGCCAGGCAGCAGCATTTGGGGCTCTGTTCTCCTCTGCACTCATCCACCCACAATGGGATCATGCAGCGGCCAAGTCACATGAGATGCCAACTACTGCCCTAGTGGCAGGCGAGCGCCCATCAGCAGCATGAGGCAGAGGAAGGTGTGTAAAAGACCTTGATGTACAATGAGAAGAATGGACCACGCAGCCGCATCTCATCGGGGGCTGCAGGGACACTGGGCCCACCAGTGTTCCACTCACAAGGCCTTGTGCACCCCTCACTCTGTCCTGCTCCCCTTGCACTCAGAGGAATGAAGCAGAAGAGGTGGAAGGGTTTACCCAGCTGCTAGAAGGGAACAAGCAGTTGTCCATCTCTCCCCCTGTATGCACTGACAGTAGAGGGAAGGTACAGGAGTCCCTGTGCCAGGGAATACGTGGATCCCCTACAGGGGGCAGTAACCTGCCTATGGGTCCCCAGGCCCCCTTTCCTTGCTCGAAGTGGCCCTCGTCTGGGTCTCAAAATGAATGCAATTGGTTTATAGGCCAAGAAACCCCCAAATATCAGTGTAATGTGCTCACAAGGGAGTCAGTCCTGGAGCTTCTTCCTCCCTCTGCTGGTGCTTTCTCATAGAACACTTAGTGCATTTGTTCGGTGACCCTTAACCATTTGCTGCTGCAGTAGATTCCCTCGGTGCTGGGACTGGAGAGACGTTGCCCTTCCTGCCGTTCTGGGGGAGACCGATTACCCCATGCGTCAGAGCTGAATGGCTTTGAGATCCCAACGGCAGTAACGGTGCTGGCCTGCAGAGGTCAGTGCATGCCAGAGAACAGGCTGATGGGGAGAAGGAGCACTAGACAAGCTTGCACTGAACAGCTTGTTGGAGCAGAACTGGTGTCTTGGATTGTGAGCACTCGGGCAGGGGCTGTCCTCTGAGTGCATACAGTGCCTAGCACATCAGGGCACTCCTGGTAAACAAAGTGTTATACCACTAACCCCCTTTTCCATTTCTCTGTCCCCCGCTGCCTGCCTGAAAATCCCTGTAATGGTGGGAGGACGAGAACCTGAAGATGTTCCTAGGAGTTGCTCCCCTCGGGCAGGTGGGCTACATCAGTAAGAATCCCAGGCCTACAGCCCTTTAGGGTATGAGCTGGGGTGTCCATCTCTCCCCAGGCCCATGATGCCCCTTCCCAACTTTGCTGTTAATATGACAGCAGGAGCTGGAGTTAATATTACAATAGCAGCATTCTGCCGGCATGGTACGCACACGGGAAAAGAGGTGATTTCTGCCCCAAGAGCACATGCAGATAATGGGTGGGTGGAGGAAGGAAGCACCACTGAGCCTGTTTTACGGATGGAGAGACAAAGGGCCAGCTGTTCAGAGGCATTGAGGTGACATATAACTAAGTAGGTTAGGTGCCTAAATCCCTTCTGCACTCAATTGGAGTTAGGCACCTGACCTGCAGAGGCAGTTTTGAAAATCCCACTAGGTGCCTAAATGCCTTTGGCCAAGACGTGAAGGGCCAGGTCTCCCACCCTAGTTCTCAAGCACAAGGCTGTACTGCCTGCTAGGGGGGCCACTCCCGCATTCCCAGAATACCGGCCACCCCTGCCAGCGTGACCCTGCCCCTCCCGGCAAGTGGGCTTGCTGCATCAGGACGCCATTTTGAAGTGCACCCTGCTCCGCCCCTGCCAGCATGCCTTCATGCACGGCACATGCCAGGTCCCGCCGGCGGGAGTGGAGTGATGCACTCTTCAAGTCAGCGTCCCCGTGGCTGGTACCGGCCAAGACCATGTCCGGTTTTGTCTCAGTACCGGCCAGGGCACAAAGCACCTAAAACCGGCTGAATGGCCGACCTACTTCCTGCTCTGCTGCTGTTCGAGAGAGAAGTTTCTGTATGGCTTTGGACCCCAACTGTTACTTATTCCTGGCCATGGGCGGCTGGTGAAGCTTCCCCTGGGGGAGGCCAGCTCCCTGTCCCTCCTGCCTGCAGCCATGCCCGCACTCGGCCCCAGACCCCGCCACCGCTCACGCCCCCCCCCTCACTGCTCGCTGCATTCCTCCTCTTCCCCCTCCCACCCCTGTGAGGCCCCCACCGCTTGCTGTGTCCCTCCCCCCCCTCCCCTGCAAGAACCCCACTGCTCCCCGCATCTCTCCTCCACAAACCCCTTCCCCCAAAGCCCCCGCTGCTCGTGCTCTCCATGTCCCGCCTCTCCTCCACCCCCTTCCCTGCGAGAACCCCACCGCCCACAGGGACACAGTGAGCGGTGAGGCTTGCAGGGGAGAGGGGGTGAAGGAAAGGTGGGACGTGGGAGCGGAGGGGACCTCTGGAGAGGGGGGGTGGAGTGGAGGAGAGGAGGGACTCAGCCAGGCAGCTGGGCCCGATGGGGGCCTTGGGGAAGGGGCAGAGCAGGGACGGGAAGAGGCGAAGTGCAGGTGGGGCCACCATGGCCCAGGCGTCCAGTGGCAGGTCGGGGGCGGCTGTGCTCGCTGCCCATGTGCCTGGTTCTGTAATGGGTCCTGTTTAATTTGTACTGATCTAACAGTTCCATCTGCCTCTTCATGTTCCCCTTTCTTTCTCCAGCCAGGTAATCATTAACGTGGGGTTTCTAGCCGCAGCAGTAAATTAAAAGACAGTAATTTTGTTTAAAGAGGGCTTATTAGAAAGATAAGCTGAGAACAAAACTGTGACAGATGACCTGCTCCTTGTCCTGGAGCTGGCGAACTAGTTAGCAGTTGTTTGAGACCTTGGGAAAGCAGAGCTGTCCTCTATAATGACTCAGGATCATTGGATGATAACGCTGCAGAAAGTGTTTTACCCGCTTCTGGCCATAATTGGGATCCCATGTGAGTATGCGGGGCAGGAGGGGTGTGGCTGGATAGTCATCTTCATACATTTTAAGGCTGAAAGGAAGAATTGTGATCCTGCATCCATCTCATAGCTTCTGGTTGCCCTGGAGCAGGGCTTTAGAGAGACACACCCAGTCTTGACTTAAAGACTTCTAGTGATGGAGAATCCACCAAGTCCCTAGGTGAGTTACCCTCACTGTCAAAAAGGTGTGCCTTATATTCAGTCTCTATTTGTCTAGCTTCAATTTCCAGCCACTGGATTTTTGTCATGCCTTTGTCTGCTAGGTTAAAGAGCTCTCTACTATCAGAAATCATTTTCATGTATAGGTACCTGTAGACCCTGATCAAGTGGTTTCTTAATCTTCCCTCTGCTACCCTAAATAGACTGTGCTTCTGAAATCTCTAACTGTAAGGCAGGTTTTCCAGACCTAAGTTAATTCCAGTAGCTTTTTTCTAAGCCCTTTCCAGTGTTTCAACTTCCTTTTTGAAATGTGGACACCTGGAGACGCTATTTCAAACCTGGGGAAACAACTTTGAATGTTGGGGGGTGGTTTTTTCTAGCTCTAGCTATAAAATGGAAGATCACTTCTGAGCATGTTCCACACTGAACCCTGGGTTTCTAAGTGCAACAGGAGATAAAGGTGCTCAGGGAACAGGAGAACAGATGGGGGCACAAATGAAACATGAACCTCTTGATTTCTTTTGCTGCAAACGTTTTTTGTACCATCCTCAATTTTTAATAATAACTTAAAATGTCTGGGGTGAAAGCTTGGCTCCGTTGAAGTCAATGGCAAAATTCCCATTGAAATCCTAGCTTCATTGGAGTCATCTTCTGTCTCTTTTTGAATTATGTGATGTAGAGAGAGAGGCGGCTGCCCTGCTAAATGTGACCTGAAAAGGATTTTTAATCTGGGTTTGTCGCTTTTTGCTTCTTTATTATAGATAAACTTTTAAATTTTTATAAGGAAAAGGAATCTTTTAAAAGCATTAGATCTTGTCTATCTGTGTGAGAACTTGACCGGCATAGTTATTCCAAGTAACTAACAGCTAACTCATAGAATAGTTATGCTGCTCAATTTCCCCCGTGTAGACAAGCCCTTTAAAATATGAAGAATGTTACTTCCTCGGCTTTGTTAGAGGACTTCTTTGTGGGATCAGCTGTATATTGAGTGCTTTCTTACAATTTAAATGTAGGTGGTGGTGAATCTTTAACATATACTGTCTTTTCCTACATGTTTGTTAGGCATTGGAGTTGAATAAGTGTTAACCATAACAACACCCTGTCTGGCTAAAAATCCCTTCCCCTCTGTTACTCAGCTTGCTTTCTCCTATCTCTTGTGATGTCATCATCTCGTCAGTTTTCCATTTGCCTATGGAGTTCCAGCGTGGACAAAAACCTGAATTTCTAATGCACCAACAAGCAGCCTCTCTCCTTCCCTCTTTTGCTTCTTTATGGATGAAGCTAAGACATTGGTTTCTAATTTGCAAGTCACCTGTAAAACAACCCTGCAGAAATCTCTCTCCAGTCAAACAGCAGCACCCTCCCCCTTGGGCCTGTTTGGCTCAGGGCATGTCTACATGTGCAAACTGACCAAAATCATGGTGTTCTGCAATAGCTAGCTGGGAATGAGTGCCCACATGGGCAGCTATTACAGAAGAGGGGTGAAGAAGAGCTTACTCTGCTTTGGCTATGCCAGTCAATTTCCCTGTGTAAATGAGGCGTGAAGGGTTTTGGGACCCCGCCTGGCTGGTAGTATTGCAGAGTAAAAGCTGTCAGCTTGATTCAGCACATATGTGCTGGTTCTCAGGGTACCCAGGACTGTCAGTCATGTTGGTATCCTCAGCCTGTAGCGTGAGGGACTCTTGTGCTTAGCTGGGTGACAGCTCCCTGACACCACCAGCCTGTCAGACACTCCAGCACTCTCCTCTGGGCTGTACCAGCCCTGGCTTTGCCTTGCAAGTTAACAATAGATGCAGCCCAGTCCCCAAGGCCCTTTGAAGCATTCCCCTGTGATGTCTAGCCCCTGCCACTGGCTACTCAGGGAAATACCAGGTCTGCTGTCCCACCATGGCTTGCAGGGTCTGTGGCTCCAGGGCTTCCAGATTCCTGGGACAGCTGGCTCCCAGGGCCGCCAGCTCAGAAGCTGGGGTTTGCAGAGCTTCCAGGCTCCTTGCTGATTAGATTCAGCTCTGGTCCAGCACTTTGCTTAATCCCACAGCGTTTAGATCTATTTCTAGTGAGAACAAGAATAAGTTTCTGATCAAAGATTCAACATTCAAGTGACAGTGAGTGAGGATCTTGGAAACAAATGATTACATATCAAACAAAATCATAACATGCTTTCTAGAGACTAAACTTAACTAACAAGTTAACCTCCTGTCTAAAGAAATTTCTCATCCAACATCTTCTGCAGTTTTTCAGCCCAGCTTGGCTGACATCCTGTTTTCATGAATGTAAATGCGCTGTCCGTTTACTTCCTAGATGCAGGGTCACTGGGTGTCGTCTTTGCCTTCTGCTTACATCCCAATTTGATTGCCTGTGCTCTGAGATAGGCTAACAAGCTGTGGCTTGTTTTACCTGTGTGCTGTATCCCTGGTGACGTCACATCTCTTTGTTGACTTCCTGAGTATCCTTTGTGTTAGTTTACAGTGTTTAATTTACATCCCAACAGAGAGACTGGTGAATAAACATCTCTTGTCTGACCGAAAATCTGATTCTTCACCTCTGTTGGTGACTTGTGCCTTAATAAAGACTCCATGAAAATATTTGCAGCCGACGTACATAACCCCTTACGTAGCATCTATACACACATTTCACAGTGATATTAATGACTAGGGCAACCCTGGCTTTCATTTAAGCCCTCCCATGACACCGTGGTGAACCAGGATGTATGCACCGGAATCGGGACATTCCTGTAACCCCCTTGCCAATTGGCGTTGAGGGGGTCTTGGGTCACAGCATAGGGCTGTGCTGTGCTGTTCTCCTGTTGGCCCTACGGCTCAGCCGCAGCAGAGTGGGGGGGAAGACGGGTCTGCTTCCAACTCAAACAGCTGCGGAAATGTCTCTTTCAGCAAACATCATGACCTTCGTGATCTTCTGGCGAAGGGACTGCTTGATCTCTGCCTCCAGCCGCTACCACCTGATGGCGATGTCCCTGGCCGACACTGTGGTTCTCATTCTCATTGTTCTCATTGAGATGATCCTGAAATGCTACAGCACGGAGCCGTTCTGGTACCGGGACCCCTGGTGCACCCTCCGGGATGTCTTCAGTTATGGTGCAGTCAACGCCTCCGTCTGGCTGGTGGTCTCCTTCACCGTCGAGCGCTTCGTGGCTATCAGCACCTTCAAGCTGAAGGCAAAGCTGTGCTCCCCGAGACGCACGCTCTACACGATCGCCTTGGTTCACATCTGCGGCTACCTAGTGGCTATCCCGTATTATTGGTCCAACAGATCAGAAAGGGTGAATGGGACGGGGCGGGCGATCTGCAAGTTTAATCCTGACCTTCCCAACTCCTACGTTGAGGGGCTGGTTTGGTTTCAGACCTCACTGGTCAACATTGTCCCTTATATCATCATCTTCACCTTGAACAGCCTGACCCTCAGGCAGATCGTCCTCAGCAACAAAGTGCACTGTGTGATGGCCGGAGGGCTCCACCGAATGAACTCTGGGACCCAATTCAGGTACCAGAAGAAGAAATCCATCCTCCTCCTTGTGACTGTCTCGATGATGTTCGCTTATCTGGGCGCCACCAGGTTCGTCACGCAGATTATTCTCAGGACCTGCCATTATGACATAGAGAGACAAGATTACTCCAAGGCCATTAACATTGCGGTGGACTTTGGTACTATGCTGGAACTGACCAACTCAGCTGTGAACATGTATCTCTATGCCTGCACCCAGACTGCCTTCCGCAGGGAGCTAGTCCATTGCCTCAAGGCTCTCCTCTTTCCCTGCAAAGCACAGAGAACGCACCCATCAGCCATCTTCCAGGTATAATGCACGTGTGCGCATACATGGAGCTGTCCCGCTGTATGTCTTCCCAGAGGCAGGTATACCTCCCTGTGTTTAATGAGAGGACCTGCCTTACCAGCCAGGAGTGAGGATTAGAGAAATGGACCTAGCATTACGTATGTAAAATAATGTAGTTCAAATTAACATCTTCAGCAGATTGATACCAGGCCATACATTCCAGCTTTGTCATCAATTGGCATGGAGGGTTGGTAGTTCGGATGTGAAATAGCACATGGGTATCCCAGCCCCTCCGAGTGACTCTTTCAGCGCTCGGAGGAAAACTGGCTGTGATGTGTCAATGTTATAGGGGCTTAGGATTAGAGCTGGCCAAAATTCAGGATTTCTAGTTTGTGGGAAATTTCCGTATTTTAGAATTTGTTTCCTTCTGAATGGGAGCAAAACCAAATTTTTTGAAATTTCCCACAACTCAGAAATTCTGAAAGAAACAGGGACACACAATCCTTGGGACCCCAGCAGCAGCTGAGTGAAACTGACTTGATTCTTGTCAGTTTCAGGCAGCGGCTGCCAGAGATGCAGGGTCTGTGGCTCCAGGGCTTTCAGACTCCTGGGCCAGCTGGCACCCAGGGCTGCCAGCTCAGAAGCTGGGGTTCGCAGAGCCAGGGCCAGCTCTACTGTTTTTGCCGCCTCAAGCAGCGCGCGGAATTGCCGCTGGGGACGGCGGGGGCAGTCCGTGTGCCGTTAGGGCCGGACACACATTTCCGCGGCGGCGCAATTCGGCGGCAGCTTCTGTCTTCAGCTGGAAGACAGAAGCTGCCGCCAAATTGCCGCCGCGGGCAGCTGAACATAGAAGCTGCCGCCGAATTGCCACCACCGCGGAAACGCGCGTGCCGCCCTAATGGCACACGGACTGCCCCCGCCGTCTCTGGCGGCAATTCCGCGTGCCGCTTGGGGCTGCAAAAACACACGGACTGCCGCCCCTTGCAAATTGCCGCCCCAAGCACCTGCTTGGAAGGCTGGTGCCTGGAGCCAGCCCTGCACAGAGCTTCCAGGCTCCTTGCTGATTAGAGATGGAGATGGAGCTCCCGGAGCTTTCAGGCTCCCAGGTCCGCAGCAGGGATCCTGGAAGCCCTGGCATGGCAGTGCTGCCCTGGAGCATGGTCTCCAGCAGCCTGCCAGGAAAGTTAATCAAACCCAAGATGTTTCTGAAAAACATTTTGGGTTCAATGCATTGGTATGTTCCAGCAAAACTTTGTTGGAAATTTTCTATCCAGCAAAACTTAGACTGTGTTTTCATGTTTGCACACTGGATTTTTCAATGCAAGCCATTGACAGCCTGCTAACATTCTCCCAGTTCTGGACATGCTCAGGTAGCTGAGGAAAAATCGGAGGCAGGGGAAGGAGAATAAGCTATACTGATACATCAGCTGTATCCCAATATAACTAGGGTTTGGATCAGTGTAACTATTTTTTTTTTTAAATCACATCCCTAATTGACATAGTTGTATCAATTCAAAATCTGTCTATAGATCAGGCCTAAGTGAAGTAAAAAATATAGGTTTCATGTTGTGCAGAGGGTTCTCGGACTCCATCTTAAGAGAGAGCTTGTCCTCCGATCTAATAGGGACCGGGGCCGGATCGGATCATCAAAAATTTAGATAAGCCAGAGAATGGGAAAGTGTGAGGCTGCAGCACCATCTCGTGGCCACAGGAGAGCTCGCCCACTTCTGGAGCTGGTTGTTCGGTTAATACGGAGAGTGGTTGGATAATGGAGGGTCGGATAAACGGAGTTTTACTGTATTCCCTTCGCAGCACCACGGGGGGCGGCCTGCTGGTCGATGTGAGGGCGGCAGTCAGGTGGCCTTCGGCGGCATGCCTGCGGGAGGTCCGCCGGTCCCGCGGTTTCGGCGGCAATTCGGCAGCAGGTAGGCTGAAGCCGTGGGACCGGCAGATGACCCGCAGAAACGCCGCCGAATCCGCGTGACCGCCACCGGCGGCCACCTGACTGCCGTGCTTGGGGCGGCAAAAAACACAGAGCCGCCCCTGCAGCCAGTTGAGCATTTCTTCTTCTGTATCTCTGATTTTTAAGAGTAGGTTGGACAAACACCTGTCAGGGATGGGCTAGAGAATACTTAGTCCTGCCATGAGTGCAGGCGAGTGGACTAGATGACCTCTCGAGGTCCCTTCCAGTCCTGGGATTCTATGAGATTTACCATATTGCTATGGGTATTGCCTCTCGTGGGCATATTCCCAGCGTGTAGTGGGTGCCTACCTGCTGCTGCTACCATCAGCTGTCGTTCCTATCGTGCCAGGTCTGAAGCAGAGCTCTTTCCCAGCTGAGTCTAGCGGCGGTTGCCGGGCTGTGTTCTGGGGCGTTAAGCGCTGTACCGGAGGGTGGTTTTGGTAGCATGTACGTAAATACTGAATTAGATGCTGACGCTGCAGATTTTCCCACAGAGGCGACAGTTCTCACGTCATCCCTAGAGCCCCCTTCCTCAGTGCTCGCTGCCTTACTCCGAGAGCGATCCATGGGCTCCTTCGGCGGCAGCAGCCTGGCCACCCTGCAAGGTTTGGTTTGCTCATGAGATGGTTGCTCCTTTCCGAGTCTGCCTGGGCCAGAATGACCAGGGGGGCGGCGGCAGCAGCAGGCGCGCAGTGTGTGGCTCCTTGGGCTGGCTGTGTCCCAGGAGGGTGTGAGGTGAAGCAACAAAGAGATTCAGCCGCTGGTTGGAGTAAAAGATCTGATCTGGTTTCGTTCAGAACCCGTTTCCATGTCTGTTCCTACCGAAGCAGCCCCCTGCCCTGCGAACGGTCACCTGGCCTGGCTCCAGCGTGTGGAGACAATGGTGCTCGGATAATGAGCCCAACTTTAGGTTCAGAGTCAAGGCTAAGTTCTCCAGCCAGGGCTAGCTGCTGCATCCCTTGTGCTCCGCTCCCTGGCTTTTCTCACCCATTTCTCTGTCCAGCTGCCCATCAGATTTCATGTAACATTTACATAAAGGAATGTTCCTTGCGGGGCCACGAGGCTCTAGTGAGCTGGACTCGACCTAGGTTCAGTGACTGGTGAATCGGGCTCATGTTTATTTACGTAACTGTAGGAAAAAGCCGGTGTTTGCCCAGCAGCTTTGAACGAGGGCAGAGCGGCCGGGCAGCAGCAGGAACAGGACGTGCAACTTTATCTGGTGCCAACTGTGACGGGTTGGATCACAGAAACCCTCCTGGGAGCTGCCAACTGATGTGCCAAGACTACCTCTGCTCCTGTTTTCCCTGCCAGCTCGGGGCCCCAGCACCCTGTCTTGCTGAGCCAGACACTCCCGTCTGCTCCAACACAGACCCAGGGTCTGAATTACTTGCCCCAAAGCTGCAGGTTTACCTGAAAACAGCTCACAGAAGTGTGCTGGTCTTTAGCACTCAGATGCCCAACTCCCAATGGGGTCTAAACCCAAATAAATCCGTTTTACCCTGTATAAAGCGAATGCAGGGTAAACTCATAAATTGTTCGCCCTCTAGAACACTGATAGAGAGATATGCACAGTTGTTTGCTCCCCCAGGTATTAATACATACTCTGAGTTAATTAATAAGTAAAAAGTGATTTTATTAAATACAGAAAGTAGGATTTAAGTAGTTCCAAGTAGTAACAGAACAAAGTAAGTCACCAAGCAAAATAAAATAAAATGCGCAAATCTATGTCTAATCAAACTGAATACAGATAATCTCACCCTCAGAGATGCTTCGGTAAGTTTTTTCCTCAGACTGGACACCTTCCCGGCCTGGGCACAATTCTTTCCCCTGGTACAGCTCTTTTCCCAGCTCAGGTGGTAGCTAGGGGATTCCTCATGATGGCTCTTTCCTCTCTTCCACCCCCTTATATAAAACTTTTGCATAAGGCGGGAATCCTTTTGTCCCTCTCTGAGTTCCCACCCCCTCCTTCTCAATGGAAAGACACCAGGGTAAAGATGGATTCCAGTTCAGGTGACATGATCATATGTCACTGCAAGACTTCATTACCCACTTGCCAGCACACAGGTATACAGGAAGACTTACAGGTAAACACAGCCATTTGCGGACAATGGTCCTAGTTAATGGGAGTCATCAAGATTCCAAACCACCATTAATGGCCCACACTTTGCATAATTACAACAGGCCCTCAGAGTTATATTTCATATTTCTAGTTTCAGATACAAGAGTGGTACATTTATACAAATCGGATGATCACACTCAGTAGATTATAAGCTTTGTAATGATACCTTACAAGAGACCTTTTGCACGAAGCATCTCTCAGTTACATTATATTCACTTATTAAATGTTTATAAAACCATATAGACTGCACAACGTCACACCACCGCCCAGGCCAGCGCTGGGAGGCCACCTGTGAGATTCAGCTCCCTGTCCAGTCCAAGGCTCCAGCCCTGCCCTGTGATGCTGAGCCAGGACAGCAGGCAGGAAGGCCGAGTGCTGTGGACAACAGGCTGCAGAGCTGGGCCCCATCCCTCAGCAGGCTGGGATAGGGCTGGCCCTGCCCATGCCCTACTGTCCAGCCTTGTTCCTAGCCCATCCCAGTGGGCCCTGTGGGCTGGCCCCAGCCTCCATGACTCAATGTACCCGCCACTGGGGCTCCCCTACATTCCAGATTTAGCAACTGCCCTGGAATTCAGCAGCCGTTCGCCTCTCCTGCGCTCCACCCCAGGCCTCCTGGCTCTGCCCCTCAGGCTGCCCTCCATCCGCCCTCTGCTCCGGGCCAGTCACCCGCTTGTCGCCATCCTCCCCCCGGCCCTTCGGCCAAGCCTACACAGTGTAGTTAGCGCCTAACAATTCTCCTTCCTCACTCAGCTCCTCCATCACCTGGCTCTTTCTCTGCACCTCCTCCGTGGCGTTCTGCTGCTGAAGGGCCTAGACCGGCAGAGGAGCATCCAGAGGACGGGCTGAGGCCTGAGGAGCCAAGTTCTCCCCAGCAGCGCGGCAGGGTGCCCGGCTCCCCCGCGGCACAGCTCCCGTTAGGACTAACCCTGCAGAGACATGCTGGCAGCTGGGAGAGAGAAAAGCTGTTTGCTTTGCTGCTCTGCCAGCAGCTTAATTTCCTGGGAGGATGAAAGCCCTCAGCCAGCTCCCACGCCCAGTGCAGGCTGGTGAGACCCAGACAGTGCTAGGGGCTGACGGGGAGGGGAGCGGGGACAAGGAAGGGGAGAGAAAGGGAGCGAATGAAGGGAGGGGTGGGGTTAATGCATTTTTCCATACATTTTTGTTAAACTGTATCACAGGCACATTTTATGCAACATGTGACAAATTATTTGAACTGGATTTCAAATGTTACAAACTCACCAGTTTTCGTGAATGTGGCTCTAGATTCTAAATAGAGGGAATACATTCTAATATCTAAAATACAGTGGGTAAAATTTACAAATGCAGCTAAGTCCCCCTGAAAATCAGTTGTCCTCAATTTTAATTCATTAAGGTCCGCACAGTGCGTTGAAAATGTAAAGCGCTATATTAATTATTAAGTATTATTCTTCAGCATGATTTTTAAACAATTTTGTAATATCTTAAGTATATGTAAGACTGTACTGTACATACAAATAGAAATGTGTGATCCAGTGGCCAGAGCAGAGGACTTGGAACAAGGAACTCCCAAGGTCTAATCCTTGTTCCAACACTGCGTCCATCTATAGCGCTGAGCAAGTCACTTCACCTCTCTGTGCGTCAGTTGTGGGATAATTTAAAAACTTACCTACAGCACAGGTGATTTATTAGTGTACATTTGCCAAGTATTTTGCAGATTGAAAACACAATCCATTATGACTGCTACATCTTATCTATGGATTTTTAAATCAATGAGTATTTTCTCCCCCGCAGTTTCTTTCCGTTGGTTTGTGGGGTTTTGTTCCCTCTTGATCTCAAGAAGGGAAGCTGCAGAGAGGGAGAGGAAGCAGATGGTTTAAAGAGCGACAGAGCAGCAAGATGTCACTGAAATATTGTGGATGAAGGTAGAAGCAGAATGGGGGGGGGGGGGAGAAAATGGCCTTTTTGCATTCAGCTAGGGCAAGGGCCAATTTCAGGCTCAGAGAGTTGGCTAGCACATAGTAGAAGCCTACTGTGGATAAAGCCGTTCTAGTTTTAGTAAACCTGTTGCCATGTGTTAAAACTACAACTGCTTCATCTACACTAGGAGTTCACCACATATTAGTTATTAGCAGTTAGCTAACACCTGGTAATAAACCCACACCATTTTTTCCTAGTGAAGACAAGGCCAAAGCAGCACCGGTGGATATTCAAACAGGGTCTAACTATGTGAAACTGCGCAACAGGCTCAGCCAGAGACCTTAAAAGGGAGGAAAGGAACAAAGGAGAGTGTGTGAAATTGGACAGGGCTGCCTCAGGCTGTCAGGGGTGGGGTTCAAGGAAGAGATGTTCAAAGCCAGGAGAGAAAAACAACTTGGCTTCAAAGTAGTTTAAATGAATGTGTTGACTTTACACCCTGGCATTAAGCTGCAAACCAATTTCCTGCCTCATTAGGAATCCCTTGCATTTAATTACAGGTTTCAGAGTAGCAGCCGTGTTAGTCTGTATCCGCAAAAAGAACAGGAGTACTTGTGGCACCTTAGAGACTAACAAATTTATTAGAGCATAAGCTTTCGTGGGCTACAACCCACTTCTTCGGATGCATGGGTGTGTGATTTAGGGATTAAGGCAGGGGACTAGGCATCAGGATTCCTGGGTTCTGTTACAGCACTGCCGCCAGCTCTATGAGAAAAGTCACTTTGCTGAGTCTGTTTTACTCATCTATAGTAATACCTACCTCACAGGGGAGTTGTGAGCGTCAGTAAACAGGTGTGAAGTTCTCCGATATCCTCAAGTGACACAGGTTACACAGCAGCGACTTGCTGATATTTTAAATTAGGTAACATGATATAATCTTCCAACTGATACTATACGATTTTCAACACCAAGCGTTAGGCTCCCAATTATGTCCTCTGGCCAAAATTCTGCACACCAGTACATGGGTGTGAATCTGGAGTACTTCAGTGGAACTACTTCAGATTTACAGCAATGCAACAGAGAAGAACGGGTCCCTCTGTGTTTTTGTGTTGGATGGGAGACGGTTTTGTACCCAGGGCCGGCTCCAGCTTACCAAGCAGGTGCTTGGGGCGGCCACTTCTGAGAGGGGTGGCACGTCCAGCTGTTCGGCGGCAATTTGGCGGACGGTCCCTCACTCCTGCTTGGAATTTTTTTGTTTGTTTGGCTGCTTGGGGCGGCCAAAACCCTGGAGCCAGCCCTGTTTGTACCTTGCCCAGGGAATCGTTTGGATGGTACTCGAATCACACTCCGCTAATTATTTTAAGATCCCATCTGCACTTAACCTGCAAGGCTCCCGCACCTGTATTAATCCTCTGCTGTGAATATTTTAATCCGACTTCACTATAGAGGAACAGGGGCAGTTTTCTTCTCCATTTTGTTGTACACTATTTTTTTAAGAAAAACAAAAAGGTAACATTGTAAACATACTGTATTTACTGTAATTAAAGTTATTTATTGGCTACAGTAGCACGCAGTTCGTAAATAAAGATCTTCAGAGGCTTTAGACACCTGCTTGAGTCCAAAGGATTTATATGCAGTTTTAAACGCAGCTAAGGATTACAGAATGGCTTGTTTAGAGAGCTGAGAATGGGATCGGAAAGCTTGCAGTGCAAGCTGGATCTGTTGTGTGGCTAAGTTAAAGAGCATTTGAACGCACTAAGCTCTCACAAAATGAAAGACTGACTGTCACTTGGCAAACAACTTTGTGAAAGATCGTGTTGGTTTTTTCCACCAAAAAACAGTCCAGTAATGAGACTGTGCTGATGTTCTGGCCAAGCTCCGTCTCAGGTAACTGTCTACCCCGGGATGTAGGGACACTTCCTCTAATTCTTCTCCAAGATTGGTGGCAGAGACTTGCACCTGCATTTTAGAGGTAGATGCAGCAAGATCCACAATAAATACCGAGGGCCAAATTCAGCCTGAACATAAACACGGACTTCTGTAGCAGTTACTTACATGGAGTCTGAATTTGGTCAAGGGTCTGTCAAGCATTCGGGGAATCATTGGAACAAGGGCCCTATAAAAGTGCAAGATACTTCCAAGTAACCCTGAAAAAATACACCTTTGCTAAAATGATGAAGGGGGACCCTTTTTAAAAAGGAGGGCAACTAAGTGAAACCCTCCCAAATCTCTCCTTCAGATGCTCAGAACGAAGGTGCCTAACTGGGTGCCCGCCTGCCCATCTGACTTCCCAAGTGCAGGATCTGGACCCCACATTTGAAAATATGCCCCCAAGAGAGACTATCCTTCAGTGCTGGCATCTGTGTTTTTTTACTCTGAAGATTTCCAGTCAGTAGAAACAAGGCTCAACTCATATCCTCAAATCTGGGCACCCCAGAATTTTCTAGATCCGTACCCAGACATTTCAGCTCAGGCCCACCCCTACCCCTAGTTACTACAGTCAATTAGCAACATCTAGTGCTTTGGTGGGCATCAGCTGCAGATTTAGTCATGGTGTCAAAGGACTCTCTGATAAAGTCTCCAGCAGGAGGTGGGGATCTTGACAGTTTTAGTGTCACTTGCTCCTCACCCCAGAGTGAAGCAAACACAAACACAACCCCATGATAAAGCAGCAGCTGCCCCGCTGAGCTGAGGAGACAGGAAAACCCCATCTATCCCTAATCCATCACCATTTACAGAGTGTCATCCGCTGTTTGGGACACCCTTTGTTCCTCAGGGAGGTATTTTTACTAGCCCACTGCTTATTTTTGTTTCTCTGTGGAAGGGAAAGTGATCATCCGCTGGCATGTCTGATGGACGGGAAAGGGCATTTGCTTTGTTTCAAAACAGGATCCTTCCAAGGGGAGCAAACATAGCACAATGCATCTGACATTTTTTAAGAGGACTAAAGCATGGCAAACAGAGTCCTTTCCGCTTCCTAACTAGTGAGGAACAAGAACCCCATGTAGCCAGCAACCCCCTGTGCCTTTTTCTCAAGCTAGGAGGCCACAGCTGGTTGGCCATTCACTCCTACATGCCACAGTTGTCGTCCGTGGCGTGCATGTTTAAGACTGTGTGTGAACAGAGATAAGTTAACCCCTCTTGTGCTGTGGCTCACAAGGGACTCTCCCTTGCACACCATATAAAGATGAAGGCACCAATGGCATCTACAAATCTGTGCTAGTCCCTCCTCCTTACATTGTTAAACTCTGGGGGCACTAAGGGGTTTAAAACATTCCCATCTCAGTCATGCATTCCCCTCTATGGGACACAGATCAAATCAAAGTCCTAGCCAGAGGCTGGGTATTCCTAAAAGCTTTTGCTGCTCCGTTTATCTCTGCGACAGCCTCCTGGCCATTCTGGTGGAAGAGGAATTGGGTGCCAGTAGCTCTAAGGGGTGTAAGACAATTCAATGAGCTTTGCAGAAGGACGTCTGCTCCGACCGCCCCAGAGATCCCCACACCAGCGCTGATGCTTTTCCTGTAGGCGGCCAATTAAACATACTGACAAAACAAGGAAAGCTTGGGGCTTTACCAGTGGGTAGCTCAACTCTGCAGCAGAAGGAAATTCAATCAGCACAGAGGAAGCCCTAATCCCATTCCAAGGCAGAGGTGATGAGTGAGCGGAGAAGGGGCTGTTTGGAACCGTGTTCATTGCCCTCAAAGCAAGAAACTGCTGGGGCTGGGGGTCTGAATGAAGATTTCACGTCATGTTTATGTATCTGGCTACAGTATACCAACAGCTGGAAGTTGAAATGAGAACATTCAAATTGGAAATAAAAGGTAACTTATTAACAGGGATTGACTATTGGAACAGTTTACCGAGGGACGTAGAAAATTCATCATAATTTGGAGATTTTAAATCAGTACCGGATGCCTTGCTAAAAGTTGTGCTCTGGTTCAGCCACAAACTATCAGGCTCTTTAATGTTCATTTACACAGAAGACAATCCTTTCCGTTCCTGCAGGAACCAGTGGGTGAAATTCTCTGGTCTGTGTTATACAGGAGGTCGCACTAAATGATTACAATAGTCCCCCTCTGGCCTTAAAATCTATTAATCTCCTTTCATCCAGATCCCAAAATGTTTTGCAAATCCACAGGCAGATGCTGCAGTGGCATGCATGCTGAAAAACTCAGTATCTTAGTAAAAACCTGCCTCCACAGTCTAAACAGCAGCTAACATTGCATAGCTGGTATGGTTGACTTGCCCGAGCACCATACAGTAGAAAAATGGTGCTGCACTGAGGATCCTCATGAGGATCTGCAGAATCCCAAAGTCAGTGGGTGTGATGTGAAAAAAATGGGGGAGAGGAGTCGGGACAAAACTGACGTGCTACTTACATTACACCCTGGAAGAACATAAATTACAACAGAAAACTGACAGCAAGTCAAGGCTGCTCTGAGGAAGCGAGTCCAGAACCAGACACTGGTGAGACTGTTGTTTCAGCCACTCCACATCCCCCAGTTACACTCAATTTAGTCCCTTGGAGCATATGGCTGAGTGCCCAGCTGTGTGGCCTAGCAACATAGTGACGCTCCTCAGGGGGTCTGGACAGAGGTAATAAGATTTCTCTCCTGCCTGTCTGATGGGCAGATACAAATAAGTGCTCTTGATGCTGCAGCAGCACCAAAAGCTGAATGATTTATGCCAGCCTCTCGGTGCCTTGCTTGCTGCTGGCCTTTTCTCATCTCTGTGCATTAAGTGATCACATGGCTAACTCCAAGACAGACGCTTTCTGTATCTCCCTTGGTTGGTTTGGGTGGCATGACTCCCAACGCATCACAGCAGCCTGTCAGGGCTACCATCTCTCTCCCCATCTCCCAGGAGACCCAAGCATCTTAGAAGCTCTGTGGTCTTTAGAGGGTCACCCCTGGGACTCCTCCGGGTAGTTCTGATGGAGAGTCCACTCTCTCTGCAGTAAGACACAGAATAAGCAGGACGTGCTTGTACTCTCCTTACCTACAATGAACTCACCAATACCCACAATCAAATAGCTTCTGGTCTAGTAGTTAGGGCACCAGCGTCAGACTTGGGAAACCTGGATTCACGTCCCTGTTCTGTCAGATTCCCTGTGTGACCTTGGCTTTGACCAAGTCACTTGGCCTCTCTGTGCCTCAGCTCCCATCTGTAAAATGGGGACAATGGCCCTACCTCAAGGGGTCTTGTCAGGATAAAGTCACTAAAGATGGTGAGGAGTTCAGACGCTGCACTACCGGGGCCATGTAAGTAACTAATGGACAATTAAACAAAACCAAGGAAATCAAAAGCTCAAAATGGGCAAGAGAGGAAGCACATCAAGCAATGCTGGAGCGACACAAGGAAAGCGAGAGAGCGGAGGAGGGACATAGGTAACTGGGCGGGGGAGCAGGAAGGACGTCACAGAGCCAATATTCCTGAGCCCCACGAGACCAAGTCAGCTGGCAAGGTCCAGTCATGGGTGTTTAATTGCAGTGTAGACACACCCTGCGTTTATTCACACTGCATGAGGCCTGGACTCTGTAAACCATGAAGCAGCCTGGTCTAAGTGACCTCATAACAGCCAGCCCTTCACTGGATGGAGAGTGGTTTGTGCTGAGGGCCTGGCCTGCTTCTTAGAGCCGCAAAGAGAAAAGGCCCCACACGTCAGGTGAGTTAGGCTGTGCCCATCGTATGGCAGGTCAGTTTACTTTGACAAGAGTTAATAAGAGTCTTGGCTTGGGCAGGGGGGGGGGGGGGATAGGGGAGAGATGCAGCCATGGGTGTGGTTCAGAGATCATCTCTGCCCCAGCAAAACCAAGGGGCAAGCTGCGCAGACAACCTTCTTCTCCTAATGGATGCGCTATAAGAGCTAGCTATTATTATTATTATATTTATTAGATCTCACACGCACCCAGCATCCTTCCACTGGAGAAGGGACGCCAGAAGAAAGATTCAGAGGGCAGGGAGGGGGTAATGGAGAGGGCAGGAAAGGTTCTCTTTCCTCATCCTCACCTTGAGGAGTGACCTGGGTGTTTTCCTGTGGCCTGCAGAGCACCGTGCACACTTACCGTGCTATGTAAGTAACATGGATTACAAACCCGCTCAGACAAGGCTTCCCATCCCTCCTATGCTTTATGTTCCAAAGCATCAACATCATTATCATGACATTCAGATCCTAGAAGAACAACACCTTACACAGTAAAGCCTCAATTATCCAAACCCCATCTATTTAAAACTCCCCACCACCCAAAGAGGGTCATGTTCCCTGTTGTCTATTAACTACATTGTAAATAATTCTCATTATTCTAACTTAATCAATGACCCCAGGACATTTGGATCAGGAAGGGTATACAGCATGCACACCACACCTTTCACGTAGGGGTCTCCAACCACTTTACAGAATTGGATATGTATTTTTATCCTCATATGACAGATGAGGAAACTAAGGCACAGAGAGGCTAAGGCGACATATAAAGTCAGTGACAAAGGCGGGAACAGAACCCCTTGCTGTAACTACTATACCATGCTGCCTTATACTAATGCTACAGGCCAGATTAAGCCTAGATTCATGTACACAGTTAGAGCCATAGGCACCACCTCTCCAATGAACGTAGGTTCACTGTCCTCACTCCAGTTGGTAGTTCCACAGGGATGGTAAAAAAGGGCGCCTGTAAGTGGGTAGGGCAGCAATCCA